>NC_072053.1:58658043-59014488 GCF_027791375.1 Indicator indicator | reverse complement strand
TTCTGTTAGGTAATAGTACTTTAAGAAATATACATTTAATCTTGCATATCCAACTTCCTCAGAAAAAGATGTAGCTTGTGGAACACATCACACAATTCTCCACATTGAGAGAGAAGCCTGCAAAATACTGTTTATCTGATATTGTATTGCCTTCTGTTTCACCTTATTCTCTGCACCATTCATGAAATACATCATCTAAGTAGCAGTCAAACTCGATGCTTTATGCTAAGAATACTCAAAGCATGCTAAGTTTTTTTTTTTTTTTTCAAATAGTGATAAATGTCTAACATTTTCTGTATCCTTCCTTCTCACTGTCCCTTTTTCCACATTCCTTTGGCAACTCTGAAGTGTTTTCAATGTGGCTGATGATACCAAGCATGTTTGGGCTTATCCTTTGTTGTGCCCTTCCTTTCTATTAACACGCCTACTTTTTTTTAACTCAAATTTCACTGTCTTTCTGCCAGGCAGCCCAGGGAAGGAAGAGTCTGCACACAAATCTACCCAGAGATGTGGCAGGGGCATATGTGTGTATATATATATATATATATATATATTACTAGCATGTGGAAGTGAAAACAGAAATGACATACCAAAGTGGGAGCAGGAGCTGCAGCCTGCCATTAGCCTACTTCTTGCTTCTATGCCTCAGGAGCATCCTCACATGTTTATATACACACCCTGTGGGAAAAAAGTTTCATTGCATAATGGGAATGCTGTGTGGAGATGAAGAATATCTATTCTTAAGACAGTCAGGTGTGGGAGAGAAAATGAAAGTATGGTAGCCAAATCAAATAATTTAAAAATAAATTTTAAAACTACCAATTCCATAAAACACTGCAAATGAAAATAAACCCTGTGGAGGTGGATGAAGAGCTAGAAGAGGAAACAGGCAGTTGTGTAGCACATGATGGGGTGATAAGGGTAGGTAGAAAATGATGGTGCCTGTTTGAAATAGAAGACTAAGAGAGAAAGAGGATGAATGTTTACTACTGGAGGAAAATAAGGGTTGTACTGCAAGCAGCAGGTGGTGGTGTGGTCATGAAAGCTGATGCAGGAAGACCATGTGAGGAAGAGACAAGACTTCTCTTAGAGCGCTAGCATCAGTCAGTGGTCATCCCTGCTGGAACTGGGAAAGGCAGGAAGCAAAGACAACTCCACAGTGTGAAAATCTGTGTATTTCATTTTTATGCCAGAAAAAAAAGCAGCACAGTGGGCATTCCCAACCTGTTGGCTGCCCTTTCTGTACATGCTCCAGGAGTTTCTGCATGAAGTTTCAATTAGAGGTCAAAAGTACAGCCTTCCTGACTTGCCTCACTGTTAGCTATGAAATTAAGTGTAAAATCTCCATAAACATCTTATGTCTTATTGCACCCTTTAAAAACCCATGCCTGAAGTCCTTGTATTTTACTTGTGTTTTGAGAGTCAAACCACATATGCAAGACTGCACCAGGGTCATTCCTTGCTGTCTCTTTACCTAGAACACGGAAACTGTTCCTTTCCCTGCATTCATGTAGCCAGTTTTTCCTACTACATGACTTTAGCCACATGTTGGGTGGATGTACTCCATGTGAAGGAGAAAGCGTTATGACTCGTGGCTCATATAGTATATTTCTCATCTGGTCTCATGATATTCTGAAACATAAATTTTCCAATTCTTAGAGCAAACTGAGAACAAGCTGGGGAAGGGGGGAGAAGACTAAAATGTGCTTTCCTTAGGTTTTCCATTCTAACATCACTGTTTATCACTTGATTCATTAACAGTATAGAATATTGGGTGGGTGTGGAAGTGCAAGAAAATATGCAGAATCACAGAATGTTAGGGATTGGAAGGGACCCCCAGAGATCAACCCCCATGCAGGATCACCTAGGGCAGGCCACACAGGAACAAGTCTGGGTTGGCTGTGAAACTCTCCAGAGAAGGGGACTCTGCAACATATCAGGATAGCCTGTTCCACTGCTCTGTTACGCTCACAGGAAAGAGGTTTCTCCTCATGTTGAGGTGGAACTTCCTATGTTCTAGTTTATATCCATTATTCCCGGTCCTATTACTGGGAGCCACTGAAAAGAGCCTGTCTCCTTCCTCTTGACACCTACCCCTCAGATATTTATAGACATTATTAAGATCCCTGCTCAACCTTCTATTCTCCAGACTAAACAGTCCCAGTTCTCCATCTGTCTTCATAGAAGAGATGTTCAAGTTCCTTCTGTTCTCCCTTCTGGATATAGTCTCAAAGTAGTAGTGGATTTTAGATGAATGTTTTTACACCAGTAGTTGACTTGAATTTGTCAAGAAAACTCTTATTCCATTCTCATTTAGCATCAAAGTCTTCTATGGTGCTTCTGCAGTATACTCAAAGCCAAAAGTCCTGACCTAAAACATTAGTAGACTATTCGTGTGTTGTTGGTGTCTGAATATCACCCCAAAAAAGTCTGTATGTTTTCAAAATCTGAATACATCTTTTCTGTTGCCTTGCTTTGGTATTACAGTGTTTTCAAATTTGGTTCATAGGCTGTCTTTTCTGAGTAAGATTTTCATGGCATTCAGAAAGTGTTGAGACTTTGTCCAACACGCTTACATATATTCTGTAGGACTCAGTCTTCAGTTGACTCATGAAGTTGGAGCAATGGCAAACAAGTTTTAGTTCACTTATCTAATTAAGGTTTATATGTGCTGTCCGGTTTCCACAGAATAGTTTGGGTTGGAGGGGACCTCTAAAGGTCATCTGGCCCAACCCCCTCTGCAGTAAGCAGGGGCATCCTCAACTAGATCAGGTTGCCCAGAGCCCTGTTGAGCCTGACCTTGAATATGTCTAGGGGTGGGGCCTCAACTGCCTCCCTGGGCAACTTGTTCCAGGGTTCCAACATCCTCAATTGTTGGTTTTTTTTTTTTTTTTTTGTTTAGCTGAACTTCTGTCTGCAGCTCATGAGTTTTGATCAACCCTGTAGAATAACTCTGAAGTAACACAGGTGCAAAACTGTGCTCTTCTGTTAATCCATTGCAGATGCCAATTTGTACAATGTTTCATTACTGCTGTCTCTTGCATGATCTGTGTTTGTATCTGACTATTCTCCACTTTAATTGTTTAAACTGGGCTTCAGCTTCATACATAGATCTTCAAAAATTTTTTCCCTGAAACACTTTTATTTCATTTTGAATTAGAACGTAGCAGGTCCAACTGAATGATGTGAATACAGAACAACTTTTCACAGTGAAGTGGAACATTAGGAACAAAGTCACTGAACCTTTGTGCCAATGGAAACCATAAAACAGAAGAAAGACTGTCAGTAAGAAAATTGCTGTCATGGAAGTCAAGTTTTATTGTGCTTTTCAGTATGAAGAGAATAGTAAACAAAGTGGGATAGGAAAGCATGTTGGGAATATTGGTTAGTGTCTAAAATATATGCTTAAACTGGCTTGTCCTCCTTTGTGGGTGCGACATCCTGCAGTATAATGAGAAAGGGAAGGAAAACATGAAGCCCACAAAGAAATAACACTAGAAAGTACACCTCCATGGTGTTCAGTGACTGTAGTTTGAAATACTGAATGTCAACAGATTTTTCAGTTTTGAGGTTTTATATTTAAACTTCTGACTAGCTATAGAATGTACTTTGTAATGATATTTAAAGTTTCTCTAACAGATTGAAAGTTCTATTCTATCCTTTTTTTCCCCTCCTACAAGTACAGTAATATGCTCTCATCTTTTCCTTGAATTAGCTAAGCTTATGTGCAGTGTGAAAATACAGCATCTTGAAAAACCTGTACGTGCTTCCTGGCCTATTCCACATGCTGTGCTTCAGTCTTTTTTGTTTTCATGTATCACAGTAAATTAGAGGTTGGAAGGGACCTCCAGAGATCATCAAACCCAACCCCCTGCCAAAGCAGGATCACCTAGCGTATGTCTTTACACAAGGAAAAAGAAGCTGTCATTTTGTAAATAAGGCACAAAGCCTAAGAGGCCTAAGAGTGTTAATTTTACCACCATGAATGTTTCCACAGAAAATACCTCAAGCCCGCATAATGCTCAAGACAGTGTTTCTGCAGTGAGAATGCCAAGGGCAAATGTCCTGGGACTACTTGAACGCTGGTATCCTGTTCCCTTGGAGAGCCCAGCCTGTGTGCTAATAGTTTTTGGCACTAATTGTTCAGTGCTTACTGGTTCTGTATGTCAGATTTGCAGTTACCCTCTGAAGTGTAATGGTTATCTATTCAGAAAAGTTACCAGACAGTGTACCTGAGCTATACAGTCTCTATAGTATCAAATTATTAAGGAGTGCTGTTTTGCAGCATGAAATGTAGTGGATTAGGTAGCTCAGAGGCTGGGAAGAGCTCTTACGAAGTGTAAGAATCTGATCTTCACAGCAGGCTGGATGCAAAAGTAGATACAACTGAAGGAGATCTGCTTCCCAAATGACTAAGTTTTTTTCTTGAATTCCTGGCAGAAGTTATAAGCAATGGCAACTGTCTGTTTTCTTCAAAAGACAGAAAATGATAATATTCTATCTTGTATCAAGAAGGAAGGAGGAAGTAATGAACAGACTTTAGTTAATGACCCAACTTAACTTTCAGGTTTGTCTTTGTACCCAGTTTAACTTTGAGATTCATCTTTGCCGCAGAAAATACTCTTCCATTTTGATCTCTTCTTTAGGACCAACAGTTGCTGTAGCACACTGAAGGACATGAAGTGGATTATTTTCTAGGTTTGGTTTTTAGCATTATGGACAGCTTATGTACTAATATGCAGCAGATTTCTCAGACATTTTGCTTCCTTTCTGTATTTTTTACAGACACCTAGTCTGTGTTTACTTATATGTGGGATGGTTATAGTTTGGTTGAGCTGTTTGGAGGCTATCCTGTGTCTAGGAGTGACTGATCTAATGCCTTGGAATATACTTCGTTCAAATCATATTAGACTTCTTGGAAGACACTGTTCTGCAACATCATTTTCTTTCCTAAAAATGAGTGAAGTAATTTCTTGCTGCTCCTGTCTCCTTCAACATGAGCTAGTAGCTGCAGCATTTGTAAAGAATCTTATTCATTCTTTTTACTGTGGCAGTTTAGAAGCAGCACATCTTGTCTTTCTGTCTCTGTATTGAAATGTGTATCAAGCTCTAATCCTTCTAGACTTTCTTGATTCCCAGTTACTACTCTTATCAGGAGTGCTGTTACTGACTAAATTGGGGGTGAAGGGTAAGCAGGCCAATGTTCCCATTGCTCCTATTGCATAATCATGGAGTCAGAATGGTCTGGGTTGGAAGGGACCTCCGAAGGTCATCTAGTCCAACCTCTCTGCAGCAAGCAGGGTGTGGCAGTTCAGGCTGGGTGCCTCCTGTTACTGCCACATAAGCTACACCTCTGGTGTCCCCAGTGTCCAACCCAATAAGGTGGACACAGGAAACGGCATATTTCTACCCATAAATCCAGTGCCCTATCAATCCATCTGCAAAGTCATTCCCTTCCTCTTTCTTCCCTCTCTGCTCCTGTGGGAGATGCTTTCCTATCAGGTAACGGTGGGGGAGTATCTCAAGGCCTCTTAGGCCTGTGTAGGCCTAATGCCAGGAGGAGAAAGGATGGGGTGGAGCAGTCTCAGACCTGGCCAGCCTGAGGCTAGCCTAGCAGTGGGGGAGGAAGAAAGAGCCCTGGGGGGGTTTGGGTATACCCTCAGGTGGGAAGAAGGGAAGAATTGGGAGGTCTTTGGGTGTTGTGTAAGGGTCTCTGTAAGCTTTGGGATATTCTTTGCCACTATGCTTTGTAGTTTTTGTAGTTTCACCAACTGCTTTTCCATTTAAACTTTCCATTACTCTTCAATCCATCTGTGTGAGTGTTGTTCTCTTCCCTCTCGGGGCAAGAGAGGATCTGCCTGGCCTTAAACCAGCACACAGGGGCATTCTCAACTAGATCAGGTTCTCCAGAGGCCTGTCAAGCCTCACTTTGAATATCTCCAGGGATGGGGCCCCAACCACCTCCCTGGGCAACCTGCTCGAGTGTTCCCACCACCCTCATATTAAAGAACCTGTTCCTAACATCCAATCTAAATCTACTCTTCTCCAGTTTTAAGCCATTTCCCTTCATCCTATCACTACAGGCCTTTGTAAACAGTCTCTTTCCATCCTTGTAGGCTCCACCTTCAGGCACTGGAAGGCTGCTTTTGGGTCTCCCAGAGCCTTCTCTAGGCTGAACAACCCCATCTCCCTCAGCCTGTCATTGTAGCAGAGGTGCTCCAACCCCCTGATCATTTTCATGGCCCTCCTCTGGACCTCCTTCATCAGTTCTATGTCCTTCCTATACTGACGACTCCAGACCTGGACACAGTACTCTGGGGGAGGTCTCACCAGAGCCCACTGTCAGATCACCTCTCTGGATCTTCTGGCAACGTATCTTTTGATGCAGCCTAGGATATGTTTGGCCTTCTGGGCTGCAAGCACATACTGCCTGCTCATGTCCATCAGCACCCCCAAGCCCTTTTCCACAGGGCTACTTTCTAACACCTCATCCCCCAGTCTGTGTTGATGGTGAGGGTTGTTGCAGACAAAGTGCAGAACCTTGTACTTGCTCTAGTTGAACCTCGTGGCGTTCCCCTGGGCCCACCTCTCCAGCTTGTCCAGGTCCCTCTGGATGACATCCTGTCCCTCTGGTGTATCAACAGCACAGCACAGGTGTCATCTGCACCCTTGCTGACAGTGCACTCGATCCCACTGTGTATATCGATAAAATTATTAAACAGTACAGGTCCCATTACAGACCCCTGAGGGACACTACTTGTCACTGCTCTCCATCTGGACTTCAAGCTATTGAGCACCACCCTCTGGATGTGAGCATCCAGCCAATTCCTTATCCACTGAACAATTCACCCATCAAATCCCAAGGTCCTTCTTTCTACCCTTTTTAAAAATGGGTGTGATGTTTACTTTCTTCCAGTCACCAGGGACTTCACCTGACTGCCAGGACTTTTCAATATCTGTGCCTCTCTCTGTCTGGTTTATGCATGATTTACCATTCCTTTGAGGCTGGTTTGTTAGACTTCATTTGCCAGCAGTTACTCCATCAGTCAGGTTGGATCAGCTAGTCTTAAGTGCATATCCTGTGCAGAGATTGAACTGCTCTTGTGCATCCTGAATATGTGGACTGATTGACACTGGAGTTTGAAGAATTGGTAGAGTGGCCTCAAGCTATAACTTCCCTAAAACCCATTAACCGGCGAAAGAGGAATGCTGCTTTTGAATCAACTCAGGCAGGAATATACTGGTGGGAAAGTTAAGCAGCTCTTGGACCTTTTGTTTGTTTTAGTGTAAGGAATTAAATTTGGATGGTAATGCCAACCTAGCCCCTTTTTTAAGAGCAGTCTTTTCAAGTTAGTGCCAGTATCACTGTGGAAAATGCTTTTACTGTGATGAGGTGGGACTGTGAAGTTCTCTTAAGAGGAATGCAAGGGTGACAGTAATTTGCTGTAGACATGTATGAAAAGATGGTATTTTTCCTTATGTAGAAAAGAGAGTGGAGGCATAGAGAAGCATTGTAATTACTGGGAGATGGGCTGGCAGAGGAATTGTTTGATTTCTAAAACATTTGAATCTGTAGTTGAGTAGCAGCTGCTTCTCAAATCTGACAGGCTTTAAGTGGAAATCGTTAGCTACTGGACGCTTCTGAAAATCTAGCTACCCAACTTACCATTTGTTTATTGAGAAGCTTCTAACATAAAGTTCCTAATTTGAGATGCCAGAAGAGACTGTGATGGTGTGGTCTTGAATGCTTTTCTGTCTTTCAACGGACTCTGTCTTAAGTAAATGAAAAACCGCACTGTGACATGAATATCTGTAGTCCCAGCTGATGTAAAGTACAGATCCCCAAACCAGTTTGTACACAGATGCTATTAGGTGATTTACCTGTTGTAGGGAAAACAGACTCCGGGAAGATCACTGAAATTTCTCATTGTTAGCAGTTGCCATAGAAGAAAAATATGATTTACTGTCAAAAATTCATTATTTGCCTTCAGATAAGCCAGTCTGGAAAGTTATTTTGTTAACAAGCTCTCTCACATAAATACAATAGTTTATTTCTGTACTCCCATTCTTCTGCTCTTCATCTCCTCAGTATCTCCTGCACTATCTTTGCCTCTGGATATTTTTGTGTATTTCAGCAAAGCTGCTTAATGCAGTGAGTTTTCTGTTGTGGTACCATTACAAGTGCTTTTACTTCCTATTTTTTCAATTTTTAAATTTGTTTAAAAACAACCCATCTCCACTCACTAATATTATATTATGCAAACTCCAGGTCTGTTTCATGAGTATAGTTTCTTGAATTCTGGTTTGCCTTGCCTCTCTCTCCCTCCTTCCCCCAATGTAACACTGTAACCTTTCCTGTTATCTTTCTGCCTCTCTGTTCTTTCAAGGTGCTTGTACCTCAAAATAGCTGTAGCTGGTACTGCTGTGGTGATGCTGTTAGACGACCCAGACTTTGAAGCCTGCTGGAGAACAGAATATGAAGTTTGTAGTAGGGTTGCACAGGAGAAACTACTTCCATTCTAAAAGCCTTAGAAAAAGTTGCTCTCTCTGTGAAATGTAGTGTCTTTTAAGGATGAAGGGCTTAATATGCTTTACTAATATAGTAGTGGGTCTCTTTGATGCTCTTTGTTAATCTCTGATGTTTTTTGCACTGCCATGTCTGGTAAACTCTTGTAACTGGGCATCAAATTCCCAAATGTAAAGCTTTGTTGCAAAAAGTCTGACTTTGTCCCAAGACTAACAAAAAAGCATGTGCTTGTTCCAGTCTCCAGAGATTGATATGTTTAATTGCTACGTATGTTTACCAAAGTTGCATAGGTACTGGAAGGCTGTTCCGTAAGGTAGCAGCGCTGCAACTCTTACTAGTTTGGTAGTTCAAACTAAACTCAAGTGTGGAGTGTTATTTTGTTTTTGTTTTAGTTTTTCTGCATTCTTTTCAGATAGCTGAGAATTCTCTGGAAGGAAAGTACATTCACATATATCTATTGCAAAAACCAATTATATTCTGAGGAAATGATCAACACTGTTTTAAATAACAAACAGTTATAAAAAGTGTCCATCACTTAACAGATTAAGAGCAGTAACCTCTCAGAAAAGCTTCTGAAAGGCTTTTCACTATTCCATTGTCCTGCTATTAGTATTTGTATATTTTTAGAACATTTTTATTTTTGAGATACTGCATTTTCAATATTACAGTATAAGAGAATATTTGACAAGAAGTATTTTAGATGATTGCTTCAGAACTTACTCAAAAATTCCAAACGCCATCTCTCTCTACTGAAGTACCAGTACAGAGTTGAGTGTAATTTGATGACAGTATGCCCTATTATTGCTGACAATGGTGTCTAAATTTTGCAACTGTCTGTGACATCAGCGTATTATAAGGCAAGTTAAATCAGCATTAGATTAGAAGTCTTATTCTGAAGCTGAGGGTGATAACTTTGTGTACATCTCACTAAAGCAATTTAAATGTTTGAGATCTATCTATATAAAAATATATGTACTAGTTACTTTTCAGGTGTTCAAAAATAGGTATACTAATGATGTAAAAAGCAGATTCACTCTATTCTGACTAATATCAGCACGTTCAAGAGTTGCAGGTACTTCAGCACCATTGTGCATTATTCTGCTGTGTTTCTGACTTTTACTCCCCTTTGTTCTAGTTACTTCTGGCATGTGTGCTGCCTAATGTGAAACACATATGTTTTATTAGTTTGGTTTTCTTTAATTCTAGAAAATGTAGATCTTTAACAGGGAAACTGAAGCTCTTCCTACTGATTGTTTTGCTGTCCAATAAATTACAAACCTATATAAGAGGAGATGAAGAGAGGTATGAGATAAGGCTAGGTAAAAGATCAGGTGGAATCAAGTACTAAAAACATAGTATTGCAAGTAAGCATGACACTTCTACTTTTTTTTTATCTTCTTGTATTCCTGCTTTAAATATTTGCAAGATGGTCACATGGAAGACAGCCCACATTGTAGGTAAAGGCATCACAAATTCTAGAGCTGAAAAACAGTTTGCACTAGAAGTATGAGTCATGGTCCTTGAATAGTGCCAGTTTTGTTCTTCAGGATCTCTTTATTTCATATCCTGACTGTTTCCACCTGCCCAGGTTAAATGCTTTATACATAATTGAGACAGTTAGATTTTTTTTTGCTTTTTTCAAAACTTGACCTCTTTGGTTAAGAACTGGCTGAAGAGCCGGGCCCAGAGAGTGGTGGTGAATGATGCCACATCCAGTTGGTGGCCAGTTGCTAGTGGTGTCCCTCAGGGATCATTGTTGGGGCCCATCCTGTTTAATATCTTTATTTATCATCTGGATGTGGGAATTCAGTCCACCGTTACTAAGTTTGCAGATGGCGCCAAGCTAGAAGCAAGTGTCAATCTGTTACAGGGCAGGAGGGCTTTGCAGAGGGCCCTTGACAGGCTGGACAGATAGGCAGAGTCCAACAGCATGAGATTTAACACATCTAAGAGCCAGGCTCTACACGTTGGCCACAACAGCCCCAGGCAGCACTACAGGGTGGGGACAGAGTGACCAGGCAGAAAGGGACCTGAGAGTACTGGTTGACAGCCGGCTGAACATGAACCAGCAGTGTGCCCAGGGGGCCAGGAAGGCCAATGGCATCCTGGCCTGTAGCAGGCATAGCATGGCCAGCAGGAGTAGGGAAGTCATTGTGCCCCTGTACTCAGCACTGGTTAGGCCACACCTCAAGTACTGTGTCCAGTTCTGGGCCCCTCAATTTAAGAAGGGTGTTGAGTTGCTTGAACATGTTTAGAGAAGGGTGGTAAGGCTGGTGAGGGGTCTGGAACATAAGCTCCATGAGGAGAGGCTGAGGGAGCTGGGTGTGTTTAGCCTGGAGAAGCGGAGGCCCATGCTGTCTACAACTACCTGAAAGGAGGGTGTAGCCAGGTGGTCTCTTCTCCCAGGCAACCAGTGACAGAATGAGAAGACACAGTCTCAATGTGCTGGGGAAGTTTAGGCTGGATGTTAGGAAGAAATTTGTCACAGAGAGTGATTGGCCATTGGAATGGGCTGCCCAGGGAGGTAGTGGAGTCACCATCCCTGGGAGTGTTTAAAAAAAGACTGGATGAGGCATTTAGTGCCATGGTTTAGTTACTAAATGGTGTTGGGTGATAGGTTGGACTTGATGATCTCTGAGGTCTTTTCCAACCTAGTTAATTCTGTGATTCTCTTAAAGATATTTCCCTGCAGAAATTACGTATGTTCATCTTTGCTTTTCTTTGTACCTGTTCAAAAATAATCACATGGAGCTCAAAGACCTCAGCAGAAGTACAAGGGGAAACACCTTAGGGAAGATCTAATCTGTTCCTGAGAAGGTTACCATGAAATAGACTAGACTGCATATGCCCTGTGTCAAGACAACTACCTGTAGTCCTTCCAGTGTTAGATACCGAGGTGTCAGCTTATCACAGAATCAACTAGGTTGGAAAAGACCTCAGAGATCATCAAGTCCAACCCATCACCTAACACCACCTGACAATTAAACCATGGCTCCAAGTGCCATGGTACACGTAACACCCTTTTAGCTTCAGGTTGTCTGGAAGTCATCGTCTACTGCCTCTTTGGGAGTGGATGATGAATTGCCAGGATGCTCTGGTAGTCCTACAGGCAGCAAATGCTTCAATTCCTATCACCTTCTTGGAGACTTCTATGGAGAGCCAGCACAAATTCCAGATGTTTCCTCCACTGTTGCAAAAGAGACAGACCTTCAGGTACAGTACCTCCAATCTGATTTCTCATCAAGTGACAAACTCTAGGACTTTTAAGTCCTAGAAAAACTGATTTCTTCAGTAATCTGACAGCTTATGTAAGAATGTTTTTGCAACTCACTAACCTTCTACATATGCCTCTACATGTAAGACTAATGATCACTTTAGTTTGCTTTCCAGGACAAAAAAAATCTTTCTGTTTTAAACTTATTCACACACAGCCTCAAAAACATGTTTTATGAGTTAAGTATCAATACTCAGGGTTCTCATAAAGAATTAATTTCTTTCTCTTTTCTGCTGTTGAACTATTTTTTTACCCTGAGGAAGAGTCCAAATAGAAAACCAATTATCTTTGCCTGTTTTATTTCTTCTGATATTAAGAATGCTAAACAACCTCTTTATAGAAAATTGGTGACAATATACTAGCAAGGAAAATGGTAAAAAAAACCAGTCCAGGAAGCAAGCAATTGTTTTCAAATTATTTTGAATTTGGTTTTAAAATTTATGTATTTATTTTGCTGTATTTTCTGGATCCAAATGCTCCCCATATCCTTTCTTTTTACTCTTTTCCCAATGCCTTCGTCAGTTTATCATATGGTCACAAAGGAGAGGCAGGTGGGGAGAGAAGAGAGAATGCTTATTCTAGTGGTACTGTGCCAGCTTAGAGGAGCAGATAATGAAACCCTTTGTGCCCCCTCCACAAGCATGGGTGCTTCCCCAGGAATGGGCCTTGCAGCTGCAACCCAAGCAATGAGGGCCTGGAGAAAAAAAAAACAAGGGCAGCTTCCCTACAGAGCATGCCCACATTTGAAGATGAGCAAATTAAACTAGGAATATTATTTAAAAGAACCTGTGTTCATCCTAGGGATTTTTTTTTGGGGGGGGGAGGAGGCTTTCTGGAGGGGGGTGGTGTTTGGGGTTTTTTTTGCTTGTTTGTTTTGTTTTTGTTTTAACCCTTAGACTGCAATTTGTGCTCTTTAATATGTAGACAAATCAGAGAGTTAAGACTTACCTTTGTGTTGCTTTTGACTGTATCTTGGTTTAGGCTTTAGAAGTTTCTTCTATTAAACTCAAGTTTATTCTCATAACAGCCAGTAAAAATCCTTGATTTTTTTTTTTTTGTTGTTATTTTAGAATCTTAACAGTGTATTTCCTGGAGGATTCACAGTCCTGTTTGAGACAGTGCACAATTAATTGTCACAAGTTAAACCTGAAGGAATTCCATTTGAGCTGATTTTTGTAGTATAGATACACAAAATCCTTAAGCAGTGGCTGAGAAACTCATTGTCACAAATGCATATATATATTCACAGGACTGTTGGCAATATTTCGTTGGTGCTTCGAAAGTGGTTATGCTTGTTGTGACAAATGCTTTCTAGAAAAATGTTTTCTAGTTCAGTGTTGCATTTGTAAGATGCAGCAATCCGATGATCTGCTTGCATGGGAAGTCCTGTGAATGAACTGAGATAACTCTCCTGACATGAATACAATAGGCTTCGTTAATTACCCAGCTGTGGATAGTGATTCACCAGCTACAGTTCTGGCTGTACATTTGGCAGAGGGTGGCGTTTGTTTGAGCAAAACACAGAATAATGAATACCTTAAACGAAATGGTCTTTGGATGAATGGCAGACAGAGGGCTTTGGGAAAGTGCCTTGATTATCCTTGGTGGAAGGATTGCAGCCATATCTAGCCTTTGTGCAGAACCTCACACATGAGGCATTGCCCCTTGTTTTTGGAGAGAAAAGGGTAAATCAGATCCGTGCACCTTGTCCGTAAGGGTGCTCTTAGTGGCATTGAGCTCATCTAGTTACTGCAATGAAGAATGGTGACATAGAAAGTTGGTTATTTTAGTTATTTTCCAGTGTTCTGACAAATACAGTAGCTGGTTTTTGGCAAAATAAGTACAGATATATTTGTTTTTATTTTCCACTTTCTTATCTCCTATACATAGCCTCTAACATCTGTGCTATAAGCTGATAGCATGTCAAATGGAGGGATAGTAGGGCAAACGGAGCCGCAGAAGGGATGATTCCTGGATGCTCTCTGCTGAGGCCAGTGTGCTGACCTGGGACAACTGCAATTTAGGAACATGTTCATTTCTAATTCTGCCACACAGGCAATTACGTCCCACACAGGAGCTGGGTGGAAAGCAAGAACTGCATGAGCTTATGCTCCTTGTAGAAGTTGTAACTGCAAATAAAATTACAAATTTAAAGAGTCTCTTTAGTAGCCCTTTCTTTTTTATCCTTTAAAGGAAAAACACATTAATGAGTAACTGCAATTAAATGCATTCTTGTACTTTAATCTTAATTTTCAGATAATTTTTATCCCAAGCAAAGGAATTGGTGTCTAGTTTTGGTTTGTTTCCACATATACATATACAGATATATCTTTCTCAGCAGATTCAAGGAAAATGCCCCCCAAGATACACAGAAAAGGACATTGTGTGGGACTGGAGGAGACAGGCTGTTGTTTGGAGTAGGGAAACTTTCTGCCTGGCTGCTCTCCAGCCACTCTGTCCCCAGCCTGTAGCACTGCAAGGGGTTATTGTGGTCAAAGTGTAGAACCTGACACTTAGAGTTGGTAAACCTCATGCCATTGGCCTCTGCCCATCTGCATGAGATTTAACCAAAAAAAGCAAACTATTAGGAGTTTATCTAGCAATTAAAACACTTCACAGAAGGTGCATGTCAGCTTGCATTACCTTGAGTGAGTCTGGAAATGTAATAAGTAGTGTATATTTATGTTTGTAAGAAACACAGTTGATTTCCAGAGATTAATAAGATTAATAACAGGCTATCCATAGGCCTTTGAGAAAGCATCCAGCCACATAAATGACAGTTTTCAAATGCATGTTTATTTTGGTTTAATCAGATCCTACATAACCTTCTGTGATGCACTTAAGTCACAACAAAGATTTTTGGTGTTTGATATTATCATAAAACAGTAGCTTTTTCAAACCTGCAAATCTTCTTAGCTGTGTTTTTTCCCTGCTGCAGATATAGATGGTAATGGATGGTAATAAGTAACTTATTCGTAAATCTTGTCTCCTATTTCATACATCCCATGTTACTACTTTCCCTATGTCATTTGCCCTTTCCCATGGCTAGCTGTTACCTGGGGCGCATTGAGAGCAGTGTGTTGAGCAGATCCAGGGAGGCTCTCCTCCCTCACTACTTCTGCCCTGGTGAGACCACAACTGGAGTACTGCATCCAGTTCTGTGCTCCCCAGTTCAGGAGGGACAAGGATCCTCTCAACAGAGTCCAATGGAAGGCTATGAGGATGATGGACTGGAGCACTGCCTGATGAGGAGAGGGTGAGAGACCTGGGGCTGCTTAGTTTGGAGAAGAGAAGACAGGGGGGATTTAATAAATGTTTATAAATATCTGAGGGCTGGGTGTCAGGAGGGAGGGGAGAGGCTCTGCTCAGTTTTACCCTGTGATAGGACAAGAGACAATGGATGTAAACTACAGCACAGGAGGTTCCACCTCAACATGAAGAGGAACTTCTTAACTGTGAGGGTCACAGAGCACTGGCACAGGCTCCCCAAAGAGGTTGTGGAGTCTCCTTCTCTGTGGAGACTTTCAAGACCAATCTGGATATGTTCCTGTGTGACCTGTGTTAGATTCTGTGGTCCTGCTCTGGCATGGGGGATTGGACTTGATGCTCTATGGAGGTCCCTTCTAACCCCTAATATCCTGTGAACTTTGTATGGTAAACTGTCAACTTATAACTTTGATAATTTAGTCAAAGTAGTTGCTGCTTGCTTTTCATTTGAGTTGATTTGCTCAAGTCAGTTCTACATGCAGACTCGATTGCACTCTAGCAAAACCGCAGTGACTCACCTCCAAACTGCTCACTGGAAAGGACTATACAAATGAAATCCTATGATGGTATTAGATAATAGAAAACAAACAACCCAAAACTGTAAAAACCTACAACAGCAAACCAAACAAAAAAGTACCCCAAAAACCAAACCAAAACAAACAAAAAACCTGACAATAAACCAAAATTTGAACAAACTCAAACAGAACTAAGAGAAATGTAAAGGCAAAACAAGACTACCCTGCCTGTTGATAATGGAGTTTGTCAGCAATTCCGTTGTGTTCAGAGAATGCTCTCACCACAACATTGCTAAGGGTTAGTATGAAGATATTTGCAAACTGTATATTCTTTAAAGCTATTACCATCTCTTCAAAGGTGGATGCAAAGTTCAGATCATTAAGGTAATTGAGCAAAGGGGCAAAAGCGTCCATAGGACTAAACAAAATAGTGCGTCTTCTCTCAGAACAAATACATATCTGTCATTTTACCCCTTTTGAAAAAAGCACTGTGCTAGTTTGGGCTATTTTTATCTTTCTGAAACTTGTCTGTATAATTCCTGTTTTTTGGTCACTTGCCACAGCAGTTCTTGAGAGAAAATGAAGCTGTTGTGCTATGCATCTACAAATTGCTGTGATCCCAGCATAGAACAAAGTTCCACTGTTCGAAACACAAGCATAGTCTCATTAAAAGGGTAGCATATACTAGTATTCATAGGCTTTCCTGACCCTGGCAGTTCCAGAAAGGGTAGTGGGTTTGCATATTAGGAAATTTTAATGGTCTGTCATGTTTCTGCGTAATAATACTTGGAGCCAGGATTATCCTCTGGATATCTGTTTTCCCTGTGGTCTAAAGAACTAAGGTATTCATCAAGAAAAATAACTCTGATTTAACTAAGCTTATCCATCAAGAATAAGACAAGAGAACAGAGTAGGTGGTGGTGGCAAAGCTGCTTGCTTGCCTGTTTTTTAAGCTTAAATTTGGAAACATGATGTTAAATCCACCATGAGCTAAGTCTTATAATTCACTTAACTGCTTGTGGCTTCTTTTGCAGTCGTCATCAGCACAGTTGATAAAAAAGCTCCTGGAGGAACCTGACAGTCTGTCTTGATAGGAAGAACTGCAATGGCTGCTGCTGCCATTTTCCTTATGGCTTTATTGTGTTTCTTACAAAAAGAGTGCCTGTTGTGTTGACCTTCAGGAAAACTTCCTTTGGTCTTGAGTAAAGGAACCTGAGTTTCCTGCTTTGAAGGGCATGAATGGTTTTGACTGATGTGAGAAACACTTGAATGTTCTTGTTTATATTTATAGATGTTCTTACTCTGTGCAGCAGCAGAATTCTTTTAGTAGTGAGGAAGCACAAGCATTACACTTCATATTTGTTATCCAGGACTTCTCTCATTTATCAGCAGAAGTATTATATGTCTAGTGACTGTTTCATGTGAGAAATACCATGATCAAAACATGGTTCATTTTTCCTGTTTCCCTTATGGGTGGTTTTTACATTAGAAGGGAGAGGGCAGTGGTTTTTGTGTTGTGCTTACTGACCTGCAAACAGGTAAGGAAGGAAACTAACTAAAATAATGTAAGAGAGGCTGCTTGAAGACAGCGTGCATTTGATGCATACCACAATTGTTGATACTGTTTTTAAAAGCAATATTTTACGAGGGCCTCTTGGAAATTATTCCTTTTCTTTCCAAATTGCCCCATGTGTGCACTGCTCCAAAGGCATATTTAGAATCCATATACAAATTATCTTTTCATCACTGAACTCTAGTGCACAGGTAAGTGCTATCAGTTCTACCTTTTGAACAAAAGTGGTAGCAGGAAGTGCTCAGTCTTCTAGCACTTGGGTGTTTGTGACCATTGTGTACTCAGCTATCTTTTTCCTTGAGACATATAGATACTCTCACTGATGCTGAAATGGAGCTTTTCACCAGACAATTCTTCATCTCATAGATCTGCGCTGCTGAAATAAACTTGTTCAATAGCAGCTAACCATTTTGCAATTCACCAGATTCTGAAATGGGAAACAAGGTTACTAGATTCAAGATAGAGTTCATGGAAAGAGTTGCCTCACCTTTTTCTAGTAATATGGCTGTCTTCCAATTTTATAGGGCTTTCAGTTCAGTTTTCACTGGGATTATGCTCCTAGTTCATTTAGATGCTCCCATGGCCCATACCAGGGGTGTCATGGAATCTGTTACTTCACTGGGGATGTTCTCTAACAGTAGATGAATTTGAGCTTCCAGGCACTTTGCAGGAGGAATATGCAATGAAACAATCTTCTGAAAAGGTTAATTGTGCATTTTTTACACAATAAATCTCATCTGAGGCGTGGCAAGGGACATTCTGTAAGCTTATGTGTTAATTTAGTCTCTCCAGTAGATAATTCCGTAGGCTATAGGAAAGGTCTCAGAATCCTGTGCCTTACCGACAACGCTCCTGACATTTGCTTTAATTTACAACTAGTAATTACAAAACGGGTACCTCTGCTATCTATTTAAAAATTCCAACGTTTTGTTACCCAGATGAACTGGAACTGGAGGCTTAGTTGGGGAAACTTGGAGTTCCTCTAGTCCCCTTCAGCCTAACTCAGTCTCTGGCATCATTTCCCTTCTCAAAAGTTCTTAGGAGATGTGGACCCTCTGTCTTCCAGTGTCCCCTTTGCCTACAATAGGCATGTTAATTTCCTAGAACGGGTCTCTGTCCACTCCTTCACTTATATGCAGGGCCTCTTCCCAGCCTTGTCTAACACCATTCTCCTTTCTTCTGCAGTGAAAAAGGCATTTATTAGAGCCTGCATGTCTCTCCAATTAGAATGATGACTCAGCATAATAGTTTTTAAATAGGATGTATTCCTTCAGGGATTTCTTGGTGTGAAATGACAGACTACTTCCAATTTAACAAGTCAGAAGTAGTGAATAGAACAGGTACAAAACCTGACAGACCTTTCTGAAGCCCCACTGCTTGTCTCTAGGGTGTCTGTAGTACTATCTGGGAGTGTTCCTGAGGCCTGCTTATGTCTGGGCTAAAGTTCCTATCTCCTGTTTTCCCTTTTCCTGATCTACCCCCCTAGTCTTCCTGTTCTTTATCTGTTCCTCTCCTTGTGCTATGCAAGGATGAAAAAGAGGGAGCCAGCATCTGTACACCTTTCTGTTAGGTCCTTCCACAACATATAATCTCTTGCTTTTCTCTTCTTCAATATGTGCTATTAACATGTTCCATCATTTACATTTTTTCTGAATATCTGGATTTCTTTACAAAATCGTGAAGACATCCACACAGAGAACCTCAGCACATTTCACAAGGCAAAACAACATCGATTACAATATAGCATTAAATTGGAAAGATTTGTTTTCCATCCAGAGCTTGTAATTGTCTAATTTATAATTTACAACTATTGGGTACAATCCAGCTTTAATTAATCTTTTAGTCATAGTATTCCCTCCACATTTACCCCAGTTCTTTAGGATTCATCCAAAGGGGGAACAAAGGGATACCTCTCTGGATGTGGCAGAAATTTGATGAACATGTGGTACCAATAATTCAATGTTCCATAAAACAAAATTATGTCAAACAGAAACCAGTTATGTCTCTTGATAACCAGCATGGAACAAGATTGTGCTACTGCTCCATACGTTTCTCCTGTGTCTTATGCAGAAAATGTAGCTGCCCTCTCACCTTCCAGCTTACCAAACTTCAAAAATAGCTCTAACGCATGGCATTACATCAATGTAAACACTGGGTTGCAGGAAAGAGCCAATGGAATCCCTATCAGCAGGCTGGTATGCACTGGAGTCGTCAGATCACTTCTCCCCATTGGGTACAGCAAGACAATTCAGGCAAGGCTGATAGCACAGTCCCATTTGGCTTGCTGGGAAGCTGTTGCACCTCAGGTGGGGTTGTTAGTTCCTCTATCATTTAGTCCATTCCTTGCTTTGATTTAAGGGTATAGTACTCAAAATAATTAAGATGCATGCTCAAGAGGGAGCATGCAAATTAGATGTTAATCACATTAGTATGAGTTTGTATAAATCATCTATAGTTGGTCTATAATGACTAAACCCACTTATTTTGCCAAATTGATATGGTCTGTTTAGGAAGACATATCTCTTATTTCAAGGCTTTTCCTCATGTTTCTTAAGACCTATGGTCTTTCAGCAATTATTCATTCATTGTTTCATAAGACCTGTGGTCTTTCAGTTATCATTTATTCATTCCAACCCTTGACATTTTTGCTTGAAAAGTGCTCATTCAGTGTGGATAAGCAAATAGTGTTGGGTAACGTGATGGTGGAACTGAAGTGCCCACAATGGGAAAAAGAATGTAACTTCATTGCTGTGCTATCTTACAGTGATGCTATTTTGACCTTTACAAAATGAAGTGTTTAACAAACCTTTCTTCCTCACTGTATGTGTGCATGAAGGAGAAAAGTGTCAATATTCATGAGGAAGGAATGAGAAAGCAAGAAATAGGTGCAGTGTCTGAAGACCGCACCAGGCTATTGTGGAGACCTTGACAACAGAGAGCAGGAGCAGGAAGCATGGCCTCTTTCAGCAAAAGTTCTGGGAACAGGCATAAAGGACTCTGTAGCAAAAAGCCTCTGGTTCAAATCACTTTGAAGGGCTGGTGTTAACCTTCACTGTATGAAAGGGGTAGACTCAGCACATTAGTGTCACTTGAGTTGTTCATTCTATATTGTTTTATGATTTTTGGCTGGTATCCCCACTGCCCCCAGGATTCAACACTGCAAAGTGAATCTGCAGTAATTAGAGAGAATGGAGGCAGCACAAAGAAGAAAACCACTTGAAGTTGAGTATCTAGCAGCTTGGCACACACTGAGGGAAGTTTTTTGTTTGTTTGAGATACTAGCAGAAAAATTAAAGGTGCAGAAAATTCTAGCTAGTATCGGTTTCAGCCTTACCAGCAGCATAAGGGTGTAAGTATGTTAAGGGAAGGGTTAAGGAGGAAGACATTTGCTAGTTTGGAATTCACTTTTCCTGATTTATTTATCACTCCACTATCTTTATTCCTTTAAGACTTAAGGCCTTACAAGTAGATTATCATACAGAAGCCAGATACATAGACTAGACCATCAGAATTATTTATTAAAAAAAACCAAAACAATAACTACAAAAAACACCCAAACAAAACAGCAAATAGAGCACATGCTTGGCAGTAATGTGGAGGTAGATTGTGAATTAGAGAATTTCTACAAAACTTTGATTAATTTATTTAATATGGAAACAATATATTGGATGTCTTCACTTGCAAGTGATTTATCTTCCTCGAAGTGCACACTTTACAGATGCTTACCTGTACTGCTTCCTGCATGTTGCCTTTTGAAAAGTGAGGAGGTTGAGAAATTCTGTTTGAGAGGGAGAGAAAAAAGTTAAGGAGAGGGGATGATAGTGTGGTTAGATAATTCTGAATTATATAGAAACAAAGGGGCATATTTCTAAAACCAGCTTGCTGAATCAGAATAACTCTCTAACGGTAATAGTAGTTTCCATACGATTTGTTTCTTTTAGTTGTATCTGAATGCATATTTTTCAAAAAAGATCATGAAACAGATAGAAGTTAAAGATCTTAGTTTTCATTGAACTAGGACATTAATGTCTTTGTGTAGAATATTGGAATAACAGCATTGGAGAGGCCTCTTCAGACTGGAATAACCACCAGCCCATTGATCACTGCTTTGTTTGTTTCTAGACATTCTAAAGCAGGCCATCTTTGGAGCTGGCATTCATCTGCACAGCAAACTTTGAAACTTAGGAGCTATTTTTCCCCCCTTAGTTAAAAAAAAAAAAAATCCCACAAAACCAGATTGAAAATTGGGCTAAATGCAAAACCGTAGAAGCATATTAGTGACCAGAAATTAATCATTGCCTTAATTTTATATTTATTTGGTTTTTTGACGGGTTAAAAATAAGAGTCTACTTTAATCTTAATAGCCCTTGGTAAAGAACAGTCAGGCAGAGAAATGCAGTTTTCTGACATGGTAAATGAGTAGAAAATGCATGCATCAGTAAACAGGATGTTGTTGTTTCTCCAGGTATATTCTGTAGGTTAGCATTAGTAAGTCAGCTTTCTTTACCTACCATATTTTTTCTATACTTTATTTTTCTTGTGTAACTTGTTTCATCTGCAAGGCTTTTACCTCTTACTTGTGATCTCAAGCCTTAACTATAAAGTCTGTATCTTAAGAAAAAGGTTAGGTATTTTAAAATCCTGTTACATCATATGAAAATCTATTCACATAACCTGGGCATTAATAAGCATTAAGTGCAGTGCTGCCTGGCACAGTTGTGGTCCTGTGTTGTTGCCTAATTGTAGCAATGAAGGTATATCTTGTTCTCTTTCATGTTTTGGGGATTATCTTTGCTTGAATGTACCTGGCAAATAAACTTCAGATATAACAACCATCTATGTGATATGTTGTTACCTCAAGAAAACTCTTCTGTACCCATATGGGATTTTTAAGAAGGTTGTACAGAGGTGTTTTGTCAAAGAGCTGCTGAATATACATCAGAGCTTTTTTTTAAAATATAGAAGATCAGGTTGATATAGGGGGAATGAAGTTACTAAAAGTACAAAACTTGATAGGTATCTTACTTTTAAGTCCCCTTGTGGATACTAACATATTGCATGTCCAGTAGGCAAGTAGTATCTGTGAATACTGCAGCCATTGCAATATATTCATAACATAACTTACCCATAAACATGGCTGAACCCGTGACATTCTGTTAATTTCTTCATGATATCACTATTCATGTGTGCAGTGTTGTTCTGTTGTTTTGCTTAACTGATGCTCTGTACAGTTTAGTACTAAATGATTCATGTGCTGGAACTTCCGCTGTTCTACCAATAACAAAATAAACAAACCAACCCCCACCAAAAAAAAAACCAAAACAAAAAAATCCAACACCTAGAGTGTGTGTTGGGTTTTTCCACTTTATTTTTTTTCCCCATATGGATTTTATAGAATCATAGAATCAGTCAGGGTTGGAAAGGACCACAAGGATCATCTACTTCCAACCCCCTGCCATGGGCAGGGACACCTCACACTAGATCAGGCTGGCCAGAGCCTCATCCAGCCTGGCCTTAAACACATCCAGGGATGGGGCCTCAACCAACTCCCTGGACAACCCATTCCAGGCTCTCACCACTCTCATGGTGAAGAACTTTTTCCTTACATCCAGTCTGAATCTACCTACTTTGAGCTTTATTCCATTCCCCCTAGTCCTGTCACTACTTGATATCCTAAAAAGTCCCTCCCCAGCTTTCTTGTAGGCCCCCTTCAGATACTGGAAGGCCACAATAAGGTCACCTCGGAGCCTTCTCTTCTCCAGACTGAACAGCCCCAACTCTTTCAGTCTGTCCTCATAGGAGAGGTGCTCCAGCCCTCTGATCATCCCCATGGCCCTTCTCTGGACATGTTCCAGCATGTCCATATCCCTCTTGTAATAGGGGCTCCAGAACTGGATGCAGTACTCCAGGTGGGGTCTCACCAGAGCAGAGTAGAGTGGGAGAATCACCTCCCTTGACCTGCTGGCCACACTTCTCCTGATGTAGCCCAGGATCTGGTTGGCTTTCTGGGCTGCAAGTGCACATTGACAGCTCATGTTGAGCTTCTCATCCACCAGCACCCCCAAGTCCCTCTCCTCAGGGCTGCTTCCCAGCCAGTCACTGCCCAGTCTTTATTTGTGCTTGGGATTGCCTCGACGGGGATGCAGGACCTTGCATTTGGTCTCGTTGAACCTCATGAGGTTGGCTTGTGCCCACCTCTCCAGCCTGTCAAGGTCCCTCTGGATGGCATCCTTTCCCTCCAGCCTGTCTGCTGCACCACACAGCTTGGTATCATCAACATACTTGCTGAGGGTACACTCAATGCCACGAGGCTGGTCCCAGGACTGATCCCTGAGGGACTCCACTTGTCACTGGCCTCCACTGGACATGGAGCCATTGACAGCCACTCTTTGGGTGAGGCCATCAAGCCAGTTCTTTATCGATGTTTCACCAGCTTGGAGACCAGGATGTGTCGAAGGCTTTGCTCAGGTCCAGGTAAATGACATCAGTTGCTCGCCCCTCATCTATTAATGTTGTCATAGAAGGCCATCAGGTTTGTCAGGCAGAATTTGCCCTTGGTAAAGTACGATGATTTTGTTCTATTTAAGTGTGTGTTTCATGCTTCCATCTATCATCCGAAATTGTGATCATGCAAATAAAAACTTGCCATGTTTGATAAATAAGCTAGATTGGTTGATCTCACATTTATTCTTTGTAACTAACTTTTTCATTTTTTTTATTCATTAGTAAAATCACAGCACTGATACCATAATTGCTCTAAGTGATTTTAAAAAAAATACTTAGTAGGTAGGAAGCTGTGTAATTGGCATCAACTAAATGAGAAATTCACATTTATGTTCAGCATAGGCACCTCCCTTTCCCTTCACTGACAGTAAAACTCCAGGTGATTTCACTACCACTGGGCTGCAGTCCTTGGGTGGTGTCCAAAGAGTCATTTTTACAGGAATTGCTTTAAACTTTTTGTGGGTACACAGGGAATAAAAATCAGTGTTTCTTGGCAAGATAGGCAGGACGTTTCAGTAAGCATTTTCAAGATTTTGTTGCAGTAAATATTTTTTCATACTCTTGCCTTTCGTTGTGGAAATAAATATTTATCGCTGTTTTGCAAAAGGTATGCAAGAGCTTTCTGGTCAAGTATTTATGCCAAACAGTAAATGCCTAAATTCAATTCTAAATGCTTAAATTCAACTGTAACAGTCTGGAGAAGAGAAGGCTCTGAGGAGATCTTACTGTGGCCTTCCAGTATGTAGGGGGCCTACAAGAAAGCTGGTGAGGGACTTTTTAGGATGTCAGGTAGTGACAGGACTGGGGGAAATGGAGCAAAACTAGAAATGGGTAGTAGATTGGGTGTTAGGAAGAAGTTTTACACCATGAGGGTGGTGAGACATTGGAACAGGTTACCCGGAGAGGTGGTAGAAGCCCCATCCCTGGCAGTTTTTAAAGCCAGGCAGGATGTGGCTCTGGGCAACCTGATCTAGTATGAGGTATCCCTGCCCATGGCAGAGGGGTTGGAACTAGATGATCCTTGAGGTCCCTTCTAACCCTAGCAATTCTGTGGTTCAATGATAATCATTTGCAGTGACTTCCTATCTTAGGGGAGTGTCATAGTTTGAGTTAGAACAGAATTCTGTGCAGTGATTTCAGTTTTCAGCTCAGTCTCTCTAAGTAACTGCACTTTCTGATATTAACAGCATGTTTTCGTAGGCAGTGTCTGCCTGGCAGTGAGAACACCAAGGATTGGTATGCAGACCAAGGTCAACTGCTAGATCTTGTGTTACGCTGGTGGTGCAGAGTAAAAGGCAGCACCAGCAGGGAGGAGTGGACAGTTCAGGTGACCCTAAAGTGACCAAGTTATTCCATTCCAATATATGCCATATTCAGTATAAGGCTTGAGGCATCAGGAGGGTCAAGCATCTGAGGAGGATTCTGTGTGTTCTGCTATCAATGCTGATCCAGAGTTCCTGAATCCAGCTCCTGGATCCGTTTCCCATCTTTCTGTGGGTGTAGTCTGTAACTTCTGTCACAGCATCAGTGGTGACAGTAACATAACAAGAAGGTGACAGTAACACATCAGGAGGGTGAGGTTCAATATTTGTTTTGCATGTATTTATATAGATTTATTATTGGTTTAAAGCAGTTTTAGTTTATCTTTCAATTTGTAAGTCTCACTTTCTGTTAGGGAAGGGAGAGGGGTTAATAGAGAGCAACTGACAGTCATTTAGTGACCAACCCAACTATCATTCTTGACAGGCAGGGAGAAGGAAAGCAGTAATTCTTGTCACTTCATGTGTAGTATGTGTGTCAATCTGCGATCTGGAGGTGGTCCCAAAACAGGATACTGAATTACAGGATTTCCTATGAAACATCCCTGTATGCCTGCTAGTCTCACTGTTACTAATGAGCTATATCTATATGTATATGTGTAATGGCTTAGTGGGAAGAAACATGAAGGGGAAAAGAAAATTTGCTGAGGAGTTTTTGTCCGTTGTCCTCCCTTCCCTAAATCTCACTCTGTTGCGAAAAATTAATGATCTGTTTGGGGGAGAAGGAAATTGCTGTTGACCTGTAAAATGTCATTTCATACTGACTGAAGCTATCTGAATTTTTTTGTTACTAGCATCAACTGAAAAAGTCAAACTTTTTCCTCAGTTTGTGTATTAAGAAGAACAACTGGACTAGCTATCTGAGATCTGTAGAGGCAAAGCATGTTAGCTTTCTGGTTCTTTTCATCCTTGTTTTCTATAGTGTTGATAGCCTCAGCCACAATCACATCAATCACATTTGTCATTGATACAGTTACTGAGTTGTAGGTGGTGCAAGTGTCTTCATACAGATGCATCCTATTTGGTAAACTTGTGTATAGAAGTGGATGAAGGAGTTTTATCTGCACTGTTAAAGTCCAGTCTCAGTCTGTGCATAGTCCTTGCTTTATATTTCAGTTCATGGTTTTCTTTGCAGTTGTTTAAGAATTATAGAATTAGGACACTCTTCTGCATTATGGCATATTTAAATTACAACAATTATGTTTAGATTTTCCTTTAAGTGAATGTCTATAGGCAGAGAAAGAGAACCATCTCTTGCTGTATGCTCCTAGATAAAGATGAAACCTGACCCTTCTGTCTGGGTGTCACATCATGCTGCATGCTACACATTAGTACTGTGCTAGCAGATCTCTGGCTATTGATGGTCAAAGAGGAAAACCCCAGACAGTTACCAGTTTTTCCTTCTTTACCACTTTCTCTGGTCAGAAAGCACACATGAGCATTTTTATATGTATACACATCTCTGACTTGAACGTTCTTTTTGAGACTTTTGTCAGCCTACTGGTGCAGTTCTCCATGCTAATCTTGAGTGAAATCCAAACAGGTCCAGTTAGCACTTGCCATCCGTGTGGCAACTTCTGTGCTTCCTGTCTCTGCCACATTCCCCAGTATCACCCTGCTTTTCCTGACAAGCTTAGGTGTTGGAGAATGGCTCGAATCTAAGGGATATGGATCTATGGAACAACTGTTTGAGCAAAATGTGTAGGCTGTACTCCATCTTGTTGCTTATTGCTCACAAATAGCTTTTAGGCTGATGTGTTGCAGCTGTGTTATCGAACTACAGGATGTGCCAAGGTTACTATGGCCTTGTGGTTGTCCTTGCAGCTGTGTTTAACAGGATGAAAGCAAGTACCTAATTAGAGAGAAGTTTGTGGAACTGCACATAGGATTAATTGCAAGTAGGCGTGACATTATAATCGAGCTTTTTACCTTAAACCAATTAAATGATGACACTTGGTATATTCAATTAAGATGTACCAATAGAATTATGCCACCTGTGCATATTTAGCCAAAGATGCTATATAAGCTGTGCTTTTGAACAATAAAGTTGAGACTTGCTTATCAATCATATTGATTGTGCGGGTCTGCCCTCGCCGTGGGTTCTCCCTGACAAGTTCCTGACAAGCAAGCTCCCCAACAAGTGGCGCCCAAACAGGGATATGAAGGATCAACAGGGACACGAAGGATCAACAGGACGTGAAGGAGCAACAAGGACAGGAGGGAACTGTCGGAGACCCCACGGCTGCTGAGGCACACGGCGGGCCCGGAGAGGCGTCAGGCTAGGATTGCAGCGGCCGGTGGGCGAAGTACGACTTGATGCTGGCGTAGGAAGTTCGTACGCAAGGTGTATTTAGTATCGCCTGGGCAGGAATTCTACAGAAGTTCCGCTCGCCATCTGGGTAAGGGCTGCAAGCTTGGTTGAAATCTGCACTAGGAAATCCCCGGGGTATGGAGAGCATAGTGGCCCTTAGTTTGCTTAAAAGTTTCCTTGAGAAATGCAGAGTAGGGGATGTGGATTTAAAGAAACATCCAGAATTTTTATTGCAGTTTGGTAAAGAGCATGGATGTTTTAAAGTGTCAGAGGATGTGTTTAGTGTTGAAGTGTGGAGAGAAGTAGGTAATATTTTGTGGGATAAGGAAATTGATGACGATAAAGTTGTTATGGACTGTTTGAATCGATATCAGACTGAGAAAAAGGTTGCAGCAGTAGCGACAGCTGCCCTAGATGGAGTGCGAATGGGATTAAAAGTGGGAGGCACTGACCCTATCACAGCCCCGCAGACAAGACAAGACGGGCACACAGACGCAGGTTGCTGGACAAGCCGCGACACCACGGCCCAGCCTGCCCGGCCTGGCCCTGGCATGGCCTCGCCACCAGCCTCCAGCAGCTGCAGTCCAGCCAAGGGCAGGGCAGCACCGATCCACCGCCGCTGCCACGGGCAAGGGACCCGGGGGCCCCCTGAGCCAAGAGAACTGCGCTGTGGCCCGGCCCCGAGGCGTGCGGCCCTGCAGGAGAAGCCCCCCAGCCTGCATCATAGGAATCCACCTCAGCCCGGACTTGTACTTTGACACCTATTAAGGTGAGCCACCAGGAACATAATTGGACAGAATCTAACAAAAGAAAAGGGAATTGAGCTGGGCGTGGGGGAGATAACTAAAGCAGTGGATGACATACCAGCAGTCTCCGCACCCCCCGCCCCTAGCTGCCCAGCTGCTCTGTCAGTGACAGAAGAAAAGGGTGCTGGAGAGTAGAAAATCCTCTTCCTAATGAGCAACTTAAAATCCCTATGAAGTGGAAAAGTCCCCGAGATTTTGTTATAGCAGCAGCAGCAGTAGCATTTACAGCGCTTGATTTTTTAAAGAAATGTCACAGTTTTTTCATCAAGAAATTAGTGAAAAAGCAACTTTGGAGCTGAAGGCAGTGCTCATGCAGTCAGAACTTTCACTTCAAAGTTTGAAAATCTGCACATTTCTGAAGACAACAGCATGTGAATAACGAAAAGAAAAAAAAGGAAAAAAGCGTCTCTACTGGCGTTTGTCACCCCCCTCTCTCTCTCCCCCCCCCCCTTCTTCCTCCTTATCTCACTCCCTTGTTTTGCAGCTGTTGGTCTGCAGAAAGCTGTGTTTTGCTTTTAAAGTAACAGTGTTAAGTTTTAAGAAACGTATTTCACCATTTTATGAATGCAACTGATATCTATGTATTGTTTTTATCATTAATTCTGATTGTAAGGCATTTTGGAAGTTTATTATTTTAGTGTTTGTAATTGTTGTGTTTTTTATAAGTATGATAATTATTGACTACCCAAAAAACAAATTTGGTACTTGTGATAAGGTATACTGAGTATTATAGAAAATGATGTTTGTTTATAAGTTTTTAGTGATTATGTTAAAGTATGTTTTTTAATCAACAAGCATAATATCATATAAGTGTTATTGGTTTTATGAGTTTATAGGTTAAGGTTTCTCTTTTTCTGGTTCGAGCCTCTCTTTTTTTTTTTTTTGAGTCTGCCGGCAAAATTTTAAAAAGAGCTCTATATGGTAAATAAGTTTTTATTTTGAAAAGCGCGCATTATCTTTTTTTTGGTGGTTTTTTGTATATTATATTGATGGTTTAATTTTTATGTAGTTTTTTTTTTTATTTTTAGGATCTTTTTTTGATATTAGCAGGACATAAGATTATTTTAGGAAAGTTATAGAGTGTTCTATTGGTTTTTGTGCTTATAAAGGTTTTAAGATAAGGTTATAAGACTATGAAAAGTGACAAAAACAAACAAACAAATTCTTTTCCTTTCTGGTACACAGGTTTACCCTAGGGAAAACTCAGGGCTAGGAAAGGGATTCACCTTTTCTCACCTACAGGTTTTTCCTGATGCCAGCATGGCAGAACACCAGACTCAAAGGATGGGACAAACAGCAGTGCCCGTGAAGCTGACAATCAGCTGACCACTGAGTCTGACCACAGTGCCTGTTTAACTGAGATCAGAAGCACCGATCTGAAGCTGACTGCACGAGTGTCCCCGGAGGAAACATTTCATTTGGGACTGAATGTTTCAATGCCTTAATGTTATGTAATTAGGGAATATGTTTATGTAGATTTATATGTTAACTCACCAGAATGTTCTAGTTAAACAGTGGTTACCCAGGAATAGACAAATAGCCCAGCTTATCTATCTGGTAAAATTAATTCATTCTTGCAATTGTGGGGTATCGCTCATGTTCCCTGTATTCCTTATTCCCTCACACAGTACACTGAAGTGACTTTTGCAAAAACTAAAGAGGGGGAATGGTAGGGGCCTCTTCAGAGGCCTGGTTAAACATATGTATTACATTTTAAAATTTAATTTTTTTACAGCTTCCTAATAATTCCCAGGAAACCCCAATGACACGTCATTTTAATTCTTTGACTACCACCAGTGCATTAATAACCTCGGGTGGAGGATATGCTTGTATCTAAACAGGTTTTGGACCATATTGGGTCCCAGTGCTTTCATCATCCTTTGGATGCTGACTGCAGCAGCAGCCTTGCAGATCTCAAAGCAACCACAGCAAAATGTGTGGGTCATGCTTGCCAAGGCCATAGGACGAGACATGCTGTGCTGCTCCGTATCAACACCTGCCAATCCCTTCAGCACCTGTCTGGTGGGCATATCAGTGAATGGGTAAAGGGACATCACTGAAAAAAACTGAACCACTGAACTTGAAAAGATCATTCTACATGTGCTTCCTGGCACACTTAAAGGCTTTCATAGTTTTGGGTGTAAAGGATTTGAAAAGACAAATCTGACTAGCCTCAAGAGATAAGTATGTTAGGATTGGTAAGAATGCATTACTGTGTTGTGCTTAATTCTACATCAGACAAGGCCACAGATATTCAGGATGTTACTCTAGCAGGGAAGAGGTACAGAAATTATACTGCATGGTGCAATCGAGCTGAATTTATAGAAGTAAAGAGGCATTGCCATCCTCATTGTCTGCCTGCAGGTGTTTTCCTTATTTATGGGGTTAGAGCCTGGCCAGCTCTGCCCTCATGAATCAGAGGAGGACTTCGCAGTCTCGGTCCTTTAACCATTTTTGGCTAGCTTCGAAGTCTTGCTAAAACAATCATTTATGCTTTTGCTGTTTTGCTCCTTTTAAAGGCAATAGCCTTTTTACCCTGTATATTGCAATGTCTATAAGGCTTAATCAATTGATTTCTTAAGAGAAATTAGCTTGCTGGTCAGTTAAACAAGCTAATGTTATTACTGAAATTTTGAGCCAATTGCTTTTAGATCAAGATAGTTTAAGACATGCATATTTGTAGAATAGAGCTGCTGTTGATTTTTTGCTTTTAGCTCATGGTCACGGTTGTGAAGATTTTGAGGGCATGTGTTGTTTTAATTTGTATGATCACAATCAATCAATTCATCGAAAGATTGCTTGGTTGGAAAACCATACCAAATCAATTGTTAAAAATGCAAATCCTTTTGATCAATGGTTTCAATCTTGGTTTGGGAATATGTCCCCTTGGTTAGTGGGCCTGCTCAAGGAAGGTTTATGTTGGATTGGTATTGTTTTGTTGATTTTGATTATTTTGCGTATTGCATATGGATGTACCATGCGAAGTGTCAATGAGGTCACATCCTGAGCTTTTCTCGTACAAAAGAAAAGCGGGGGAATTGTTGGGGAATGGCTCGAATCTAAGGGACATGGATCTATGGAACAACTGTTTGAGCAAAATGTGTAGGCCGTACTCCATCTTGTTGCTTATTGCTCACAGATAGCTTTTAGGCTGATGTGTTGCAGCTGTGTTATCGAACTACAGGATGTGCCAAGGTTACTATGGCCTTGTGGTTGTCCTTGCAGCTGTGTTTAACAGGATGAAAGCAAGTACCTAATCAGAGAGAAGTTTGTGGAACTGCACATAGGATTAATTGCAAGTAGGCATGACATTATAATCGAGCTTTTTACCTTAAACCAATTAAATGATGACACTTGGTATATTCAATTAAGATGTACCAATAGAATTATGCCACCTGTGCATATTTAGCCAAAGATGCTATATAAGCTGTGCTTTTGAACAATAAAGTTGAGACTTGCTTATCAATCATATTGATTGTGCGGGTCTGCCCTCGCCGTGGGTTCTCCCTGACAAGTTCCTGACAAGCAAGCTCCCCAACACTTAGGTGGCTTTATAGTTCTGCACAATTTTCTGTCCGTAGATTGTCATCCTATGGAATGAAACAAATATTTTAATACACTGCTTTGAAGTGTCTAGTCAGGAAAAAAATGGCACCACTCCAGACCATTCATAACCTAATTTGGACTTGTGTGATGGTTGTGTGAGTGTTGTTTAAATGAGCCACTACTGAAGATGGTAGAAGCTAAGGTCAGCAGATGGGGTCTGTATTAAGTTCTCCCAATTTGTTGTTGCTGCACATTACAAGAGACTACCTGGGATTTGGTACACCAAAGGTGGATTAGATTGACTAATGTCTGTTCCTATCATTTATATGAGTGTACATACTCCAAATCTCCTAAATTCCAATTCTATTCCAATTATCTTTGAAAAAATTATTTGGCTTAATTTTCAAATTTCTTTAAGCAATCTCCCATGTTTATAAATGCAGGTATGCATGTAGAATTTAAGTTGTCTGGAACAGCTAATAGTAGAGAAGTGATAAAAGGGCTAGAGAATGGTAGTGCCTGAAATGCTAACAGATGAAAAACATGCTTTTCTGTTGCACTTTGAACAGATAATTATAGAGGTTTTGCTGCTTATAATCTCACAGAATTGAAAGCAAATGCAGAAACATGCTGTTTGAGTTGATGCATTCTTCTGGTTTGAAGTGCCATGTGCCAAGGAAGGCTTGAACAAAGATGATTAATCTGGCTTTTCAAACAGGTAGATGTGCGCCCTGGCTAGTGTTACAGGGTGACTGAATAAACTTGCCCAGTCCCACAAAACATGCTGCTGCTTTCCCTACTGCAGTTGGTCTCATAACTGCTTTGTACTTGTGTGAGGTGAGGAAGTGACAGCTATAACCTACTGAAGTACATTAAAATGTCTTTAGACGCAATGGCAGACTTTTGTTGCAAGAGTGTCTCATCCTAAATTTGTGGTAGGAGTGTGGCACGTTGGGTTTTTTTTTTGCCATGGAACCCTTACTGTACTAGTGAGAGTTTGCCTTTGTGAACTCCTGACAGTTTTAATGGCCTTTGCTCTCCTTGTTCTCATTTACTGCTTTCCTCTATTCTAAACCCTCCTTGGAAATTGCCCTGGTGTGTTAGTGTGTAATGTTAGAACATTACAAATGTTGTGGAAAACTGTATTTCACCTGTTATTATACAGAAAAAACAGGTAGTGATCCATCGAATATCTTGTATGGTATGTCGTGTAGTTTATTGTGTTTCTTGAGGTGTTTTTGGTTTTGTTTTTTTGCCACAGAGTATTCCATTCCTTTTAATGCTACGCTGTCTGGATGCTAATGGTGAGCATTTTCTGTCATTACTTTACACATAGTACTGAGGCTCTTCAGAGAGGTTTTGTGTGTATATGTTTTGTTTTGTTGGTTCTGGTTTTATTTGTTGGGTTTTTTTGGCAGGGGTGAGAGGGTGGTTGGTCTGTTTTGTTTTGGGTTTTGTTGCTGTTGGTTTTCTTGGGGTGGTGGTGCTTTTGTTTTGGGTTTGAGTTGTTTGGTTGATTGTCATTCTTTCTGGGAATAGTACACTGTTCAGAGCCTGCCTCAGACCACTAGTTTGCTTTGTTTTTCGCTCTCTTGCCAGTATTACCTGTTAGTTCTAACAGATAGCAGCTGAGAAAAATGTTCTTTTGTGTTGCTTTCAGCAGGACTTGATACTAAAGCAGATAAAGTTATTGACTAATCAGAACTTTGACTAACAGTTTTTTTTTTTTTTTCAGTGAGGACGGGCAGGCAATATGAAATCAGATTTTTGAAAACATAGGAGTGAATTTGTAAAGGCTTCTCACCTGTTCTTAACTTACTGATTTTATAGGTATGGCAAAATATATTATGCCTAAACTGTCTTAGGCAGGACAAAACAAAGTTGTCTTTGGTTTGTCTTCCTGCTACTTTGTAAATAGGTTTGAACCATTGGTTTTCTGTTAATCTTTATATATTTTCCTAGTGCAGAACTGCTGAATGTTTGGTACAGTGGTATTCAGAGAAGTAGGTTCCTGTCTGGATGTGTGTATGGGAAAGAGTACAAGCTGTGTATCAGCTGTTTTACAAAGCTGCATTGATTCTGCATATGTTGAAAGCAGTTATTAATTGAAGGCACAAGAGGCTTTGATATGTCAGTGCTGGGCAAAGGGTTACCTGCATGTCTCAGTTACTGACACAGTACTGCCTGTTAAACTTGGCTTGGTCCTGAAAAATTGATTTTGTTTCAAACTGGACATGGGTATTTTAATAGAACCAATGTAATACTGCCTGTTGCATTGGTTGGGTTTTGTGCACAAAATAGTAATCATCTTACTCTCATAGTTAGTTGAAATCATTGAATTTAACAGAATAGTGGAGAGTGAAATTGTGTCAGTGTGAGCTGACTTTACCAATGCACTTGCCTAGATGTCTGTCAATGCCTGTATCCTTTGAGAGCATCCCCAACTGAGAGGCCGACTTGTCACCTACCACCAATGCTGGGGCTCCCATATCAAAACACCTGGCTAGCCAAGACAGGACTGGCTCATTATCTCCTCTGATGTAATCCTTCCTCACATGTCTAATTTCCTGTCTGGGTGCATTAGCTGACTGTATGTCATCCTCATCATCATCCTGAGGTCACTGTCCCTATAATCCTATTGTAATCCTCCGTTGAATTTCCTTGAGTTCAGAGGCTCTGCCAGCAGTTGCTAATCTACCAGGGTCTACATCCTGACCTACATCTCCATCATCCATGTGGGGTCTCAAGAGGTCTGCCAGAGTTTTAAGGCTAACCCTCTCTTCCTCACCAGAAGGATCTTTCTTAACAGAGGGACCCTGAGTAGAAGGACCCTCATCTCCATCTGCGCCATCTCCTGCAGCATCTGCATCTCCTCCTGCAGCTCCTTTACGCTTTCTGCTTACCGAATTTACTGGATTGGTTTTCACATTCACAGCAGAGTTGGAAGAGCAAGTAGCCTTATATCTTTCTTGACACAGTGCTATCAGTAGCCATATGATTATTCCAAGAAGCAACAAAATTAAGATTAGCACAAGATGTCTAAGGTACCAAAGAACCTCTGTAGCTGTAAGAGGAGTAACAAATTCAAATGTGTCTGCTAGCAGATCCATAGTTGAGTTACCATATCTTCTTAGCCCAATAAGACCACAACAGAATTCACCAACATTCAGTAACTTGTTCTTAACCCAAAGAAACGACTTATATGCCACATATTTCACAATCTTGTCTGTCATGCAGGAAACGGCCCATCTGTAGACAATTGCACCGATAATAGACGAAATAAAATGACTCAGAATCCAAAACAGCTTCATTTTGCTTCCTAATCTGAGCAGAAATAAATCATACAAGCAATTGACCCCCACGTTGGGTGCCAAAAATAAAAGTGTGTGTCGGTGTGAGCTGAAATTCCCCTTCCCCCCACCAACAAGTAACCAGGCTAGCCCAGTCTGGAAGCAAATGAAGGCTGTATTTACAAGCAGAGAAATGCAATGAATATGTACAAATATACAAAATTCACAACATTTACAAATATATACGATCAACAGAAAAGCACAACTGATCTCCCTTTGCTTCCCCCCAAGGGGACCCTCCCAAAGGGGCCTCTCTCTCTCCCAGGAGCTTCCCCCCAGACCCCCTTGGACTGAGAAGCAGAGTTAGTTAAGCAGAAAGTAGTTAACTTAGCTGCCAAGGTCAGTGTGTGTTATCTTCAGCCAGAAGAGAAGAAGAAACAGCAGCCAGACAGCCCAGCAACTGCCCCCACTGCAGAACGCAGAATGTGCAGAGTGCCCACTTTGTTTTGGGTAGTAGTTCTTAAACATTTCTATCTATCCAATGGAAGTGTTTAGAACAATCAGTATTTTGCTTTCTTACACCCAATAGTGACTTATTTACACTCTTTCACTTTCTCTGTTCTGAACTTTGCAAGGAAAAATTAAAAAGACAGTTTCAAAGCATCACAGTAATTTAGGCACTTTTGGGGCAGGGGAGAAGGGAGCAAGACATTTGTCAATGATAAATATTTGAGCTTCACGCAATCAGATGTTTTCAGGTTGTTTAAAGGATTTCTGCTTTAAGCTCCCAGCTGGCAGGCACAAACAACATGCTTGCTGTCACCCTGTGTGAGCTGTTCTTTGCTTCACAGAATGGTGTGCTTTCCTACCTTCACTTGCTTTACAGGTCCTTATCACTCTGAAGAGGACCAGATGTGAAAATCCTAGTATATTTTCTTACAAACTTACTGTGGTTCTCTTCCAGTATTTTTTCCTTACTTCTCTTGTATTATCTTAGATGAGTACATTTGTTGTAGGAAACCACCACAAATTTCGCTGCAAATTGAAAACACAAACTGGAGATGGTTTGGTTCCAGTGGAAAGCAAGATTTTTCCTAAAGCTATACTCCATTCTTTTAGCAACAACAGAATTAAAAAAACCAAGCAAACAAAACACCCCCAAACTGTCTTTCTCCTTTAAGTACTCTGTAAGAGTCATCCTCACCTACCAGCCACTTAAGGAAATACGCTATGGAAAACCATTTCATTGTACACAGGGAGAAGAGAGAAATTAATCCAATTACCAATAATCCCAAATAAAACCCTATAATAAAACCCTATAATAAAATCTTATAAATAGCTGTAGTCATAATGGTGAAAATTGTATCTTAAAGACAGTCAGAACCTATGTGTTCAAAGGTTGAAAATGCACAAGGAGAGTCTAACTCAGAATTTGAAGTGTTTCAGTATCTTGAAAGTAAATCCTAAACCGCACTCTTTTTTTTTTTTTTTTTTTTTTTTTGGTGGGGGATGTGGGGCAGGGCAGTGTGCTGAATAGCTATGGGAAAGTTAAGAGGAAGTAAAAAAGGGATTTCAACATTATTCAGCCTATGTGGATGTTCTTTCTCTGATGAGTTGCTCGGCTCAGGTTTCTCAGGGTCTGAAAGTGAAAAAGAAAATTGTTGCATTAAAAACAGTGCCAAAGTGCTCAGAAGTGCCTGTTTTACTAGGGAAGAGGAGTGCTTGTGCAAGTGTATTGCCCTGGTGGGATGAAGTTTCTGATACAACTTTAATGTATGAAAGCAGCTTTCCCTATAGGTTGGATTTGTCCACAAATCTATTTCTTGCACAGATTGTTTTATTTCAAAAAACAAGGCTGGCATGGGAGTAAACATTTTTAATTTTCTTTTAAAGCAGGAAAGTATCCTCCATACTGTAGGTATGTGTAAGTGTGAGTGTTCATCAGTTTAGTCTCTCTGGTTCAGACACACCTTAATCCCTTCCCCCCCCTCATTTCTTGCTGCCAGTTGACTATACCTGCTGAGCAACAAGAGGAAACAGTATGACTACAATACAGATTTCAAGTGAAAAATACACTCTTAAATGATAACTTTCTATTTAGAGCTTGCAGTATTGAAACAAATTGTAGGTGTTTAGAGTCTTAAAAAACAGTCTTTTATGGAATGGCAGTTCCATATTAAGAATAACTGGAAATGTCTTTCTCGAAATATTTAATACTAAAAAACTAGTAGTAGTTCTAATTGTGACTTTGTGCATGCTTCACTACTGGGTTTTTTGGGGGGTGGGTGTGTCTGACTTTTATTTTTTCCTCCCTTTCTCCTTAAATAGTAGTCTCAGTTTTAGAGCAAATCTAGCTAAATTCAGATGTTAACACCTGCAGAAATTTTCTTTCTCTTCCTGTGGTTTTATTTGCGTCAAGTAGAGTGGTGTTACCACACTTCCTGTTTGAAGCCATGTGAATAGTGTGTAAAGGCTATAGAAGGTTCACCCTTGAAAAGAACTTCATAGATGTTTTTAAACACAGCAGTCTGTACTTAAGCTATGTAATTAATAAGTAGCTTTTTTCTAACCCATCCTACACAACATGAAGCATACTCCTGTTTGGACCAGCTAAGGTAAACACTCTCTAATTGTTTGGGGTGTGGTGGTATTGGTGGTGGTGTTGTTTTGTGGTTGGTGCTTTCTGTTGTTTTTTGTTGGTTTGTTTGGGGTTTTTTTGTTGCTGGTTGGGGTTTGGTTTGCTTTTTTTTTTTGCCAGTAAATATGAACAGCTTGGAGGGCAGATCAATTTCTTTCCTTACTCCTCCTCATTTCCTGCCCTGTTTATTTCCTACAGAAAAGTTAATACTGCTTTAACAAGAAAAAATGCTGTTACTGTAAGAGAATGTGCTTCACTTTCACTATCTGTTAATGCAATTGTTTGCTCGTATTGCCTTTGTGACTGGTATTTGATGATAAGCAGTAGTTTGGGGGTTTGCGTTGGATCAGTTTGGAGTAATTTTAAATTACCTTATTGGTTTTCACTTTAATTTTTAAAGAATGTATCCTTTTTAAATATTGCCATTTCTTCATACTAAGAATTTCTATGAATGAGGTGAAACTGAAGTTGTACATAAGTTTTAAAAACCGTAAAATGTGACAAAGTTGTGCAGCATGATAGTCTTACATTCTCACAATGTGAATCATGCTCTCTAAAAGAAATTTCGTTTAGGGTTCAGAAAGTTTAAATGGGCAAAAAGTTTCAGCATTCATCACTCTTAACTTTCATCTTCATACAGAATAAGCATCTTGTCTTTCTGACTGGTGCCATTCTGAGTACCATGAACTCCAAAGAGCAAAAATAGTGATGGATCTGTTTTGATCTGTGGTCTTTAGCCTTTGTTGTCCTCTTCATATGACGAGTCCACACAGCCGAATGCAGCAAGGCTTGTGAACAGCACTATATTAAAAGCCTGATCCTATGGCAAAGCAAAGACTATCCGTGAAGTATTGCATCTGTTTGAGATCTCATTAATTGCATCTAGGTTTGGGGTGCAGTCCAGGCTTTGCAAGAACTCTTTCTCGAGATTGCTGGTAGTCTGATACTACATAATTACCTGTTGGGTAACTGTAGGTTGGTATGGTGCTTGCTTCAGTCTGTCTTACCAATAATTTGAAAAAGGACAGTAGAATTTTCCTGTTTAAACATGTTCCTTAAACAAGCAACTAACAGGGTTAGAGAAGTCCTAGCCTGCTACTGTTGACATCACAGTGCCAATGCACCTTTTTGCTTTCAGTTTAATTGCTTTTTCTTTCCGTTTCAGTGGGGCAAATTTATACCTGATCCTTTATATTAACTTGGCTGCTATAAAAATAATTTGTTTAGCAGAGCAGGGGTGTATAAAATCCCAGTCTCTTAACAAATACAGCTAAAGTTTTGCCTTTTTAAGAGGTGTGGCTACTGTTAGGTTTTCTCTAGACTCAAGGATATGTCCTCCCACCACTGCTGGTTTAGGTTTTTTGTCAATTGAAAGACAACAAATTGAGGAATTGCTTAGTCTGACAGCAGAGCTGTGAAATTGAAGACAAATGTGACACTACACAGATTATAGAAAGCAAAATAAGTTTTTAAGAATGAATGTATTATCAGAGATTTAATCATCATTTCTAGTTTGGCTTTGTCATTCAGTAGCTTTTGATTTAATGAGGTGAGTTGAAAAAATAACTCTTAACTGGAGGACATAAGTTGTGCATGCTGAGAGTGGCTAGATGGAGAAACTCTTCCCCTTAGGTATTTCACAACCAGGAAGAGCCTTCCAGGCTCACAAGAGCGTGCACCAGCCCTTTCTGTTTGTTCCCAGGGCTTCAGCTCAACACAGTGCTTAACACCGCAGCGAGCTGGAGCCACATGCCAGCAATCCAGCAAACAAGTGAGTTAGATCGACAGAGCGGTGCCCCTGCACTTTCCTTGTATCTCTTCTGTACACGGGTATAAAAGCAGGATGAAAGTTAACCTTCTATGAAAACAAAAATTTGGTATGTTAAATCTGGACTTCATCGAAAAGAGATGGTGGGGAAGGAATAATATGAATGTCAGAATTTCAGGAGCTCAAATCAGAGTATTGGGTCACTTGCTCAGCAGGAGAAGCCCATTGCAACGTATCTATATACAACTCCAGCAGTTGCAATATATTAGACTTCAAAATGATGTGAGTACTTGCTTTCACAATTTCACAACTCAATCTGAGCAGCAGGCACTGGGGGAGCATTGCTGCATTTCAGAACAACTTGGAGCCTATCCTCTCAGAAGTCAAAATTCACCAAGTTTTAAGGATAAATAAGACATACAGTACTGACCTAGAATTGTCAGCTGTTACATGATTAACAGGCATTAACCACCTTTTACTTGCAATTATGTTCCATATTAAATCAAGCTTAGAGAAATAACTGTGTACCATGCAAATTCTGAGACTGCAGAGAACAGTATTTTCTTATTAAACTTTCAGCATTAGTTCAGCTCTTGCTATTTTACCTTGATCAAACTTAACAGTAATGAGGATTGAGAAATTTATGTGAAGCTATGCAATTATGAAATAGAGAACTTCCTTAGAGACTTCTAATTATATTTTCTTTCTTGGATTTCACACTACTTGATAATTACAGTGGGTTTTGCAGCTTCTTGACACATGCATAGGATTTAGATTGTCATCTTCGAGGTAGAAAAGAAACCCTTTAAATAGTGAAAATGTCACATTAGCACTGTTCTGAGGCTAATGTTTTATCTAACAGAGGAAAGGTTGTGTTAGAAGGTTTATTGGTTTGGGGGAATTTTTTTGTAGGCTTTTTCTTACCCTCCAGGCGTTGTGTTAATAAAATTGTGTTGCTTTATACGGTGTTTGTGGTAGGAAAATCTAGAAAACCATTTTTAACCCCTTCCTCTTCAGAGCTTTAGGCAAGAAATGCCCCAACACAAAGACTTAGTTTAAACACTACCAGTAGCTTTTTGAAAACTAGGAGATACAAGTACTTTAGCTGGGCTTTTGCTATTCAGACAGTGATACTGCAGAATGAATTTATTTCTTGAAAAGCCTTTGAGTTTCTTAAAAGGAAGAAGTAGGGAAGTTCCCCAGAAGCTTTGGACTTAAGATGGGAAAGGTGCTACTGTATTTCTGTATGTGTGTGTGGTAGCCAGCAGTCTTGGAAAGTACCTGGCTTGTAGTGACTGCATAATGCAATAACCTGGCATGTTTGCCATAAACAAGGGACCTAACAAGGGACCTAGAGAACTGAAGGCAGTAGCTAAGTGGGACTGCTCTGCTACAGAATGTGCATGCATTTAGTTTATGTATCCCATGGAGCCTCCAGACCACTTCACACTGTGAGGAATTGCATACAAATAATTATGCTTATTTATGCACACATTTCTATGAATAAAAATGCAGTTGTACCTAAAAATTAAGGAGTATGCATGTAAAAACTTCTGAATACTCATTGTCTTACTTTCTCTGCAAGTAAAGTCTGTGATAGGTGGCCAGATAAACAAGCAAGGGGAAATCTCACAGGAATTTTTATTGCACTCTTACTGAAAGAAACTGGGTTGGAGATTAACCAATAAACATTATTTTAGCAAAGGAATGGTTGGAATCTAGAGCCTCAGTTGTTCCACATGAGCAATTTTAGAGACTTAAGTAAACAGTTTCAAACGCTACAAGTAATCTCCTGTGTTGAAGCCAACTGTATGTGCAGCAGGAAGGTAGAGAGTGGAAGGAAAATACCTTGAACTGGCCATGTCCAGTCATTTGCACATTTTCCATGTATAGAAATTTGTTTCCTCAGCATTTGAAAAAGCATGTCTTTGCTTGACAGCTGTGCAACAGGGCAGGGGTTAAATAATATTCAAACTTCATGCTGTGAATTTTTCTTTGAGAAAGGTGAAGTGTCAATAAGCACAATTCCCTAAGAAGTTTAAAGAGGTGTATGGGCAGCCATCACTTTTTGAAAATGACATTTGGAAGTTAGAAACAGATCAAACAGATATGTGCAAAAATTTTGGATATCAGTTCCTGATATTGCTTCGTCTAACCAAAACTGGAATGTAAGCTTCACAGGGATTTCTACTATATGCCATTTTTGGTAGCCACTGTAGAAAGAAGCATGTGACTTGCTTGCCAGTGTCTCTTCAGTCTGTAGTTCAAGATATTACCAAAAAGCACTGGTGTGAGTGGCTGTCTGGGAGTATGAGATTCTGTATGTTCTTTCTTTTTGATGTAATGTACTTCTGTTTTCAGGTTCACATAACACTAGGGACCAAAGAAGCATGTGTGATATTTCTGTGGTGCTGGGACCAGCCTTCTGAAAGAAGATTCTAACTTTTTGCCTTCAAGCTCTTTGTCCTGGGACTGACTTGTCTTTGAAGAAGAGCTCAACAGAGAAGATTTTTTCACATTGGAATATAAATAAACCTATTTGAATAACTTGCTACCTGGAGACAGATTTACACAGATTGATTCCTGCTTTTCATCTGCGTTCCCACTTCAGACTGTAAACAATGAGTGAGTTTTGGTTGTGTTTCAACTGCTGTATTGCGGAGCAGCCTCAGCCTGTAAGTACGAATATTGGCACTGCTTTGTTTTTTATAATTATCTGCATCATTTGCTGTGTTTCCTACAGCTTTTTCAATTAGTGCTGTTTGGCCAAGCTCAGTAAGAATTAAGGAATTAACTAACATCCTGGCTTAGCAGGGACAAAAAAATTTCTGTTCTAGACTGTTGTCATACAGATTTTCCTGTCCTTAAGAACGAATCTATCCAAAGTCTTTGAAAAGAGCTTTGTTTGAATTGAGAGGTGAAAGGAAGACCAGAGTGAAGAAGACCTAAACTATCATTCTAAAATAAGTAATTTTTGAGTGGAGATCTAAGTGACTTCTGTATGGCTTAAATCCTGCCTTCAGGTGTGTCTGGACAATGGTGAAGGAAGGAAATGATTCACAGTCCTCCTCCACCTTAATTAAGGATTTCATCTTAGATTGTTTTGTTGATTTTTAGAAGAAACCTTAGGAGAACATAGGGATACACTCATACTAGGCATCTAGAACAAGCCAAATGAATGTATAAAAAGGAAAGACATCTTACAATTAAGTGAGAAAGCCAATTACTAATACAGGATATGCCAAAATTACAGTGACCAAGAAAATCCCAGAGTGAAGAGAGCAAACTCACTTTAATATGCTCAGATGATAATACTTGGCTTTAGCTAAGCCACAGGCTTGGAGGAAAAAAAAGGAAAAAAAAAATCTAATGTTAGCCATTGTTATTGTACAAAGCCTAAATGCCAGGCTGATACTTGGGCAGGAATGCAAATATTAAAGTGTGACCAATAACAATTATAACAAACTAATACGAGTTTGTCACTCCTAGTCAAGTTAGTTATTGGAGGTGAACTCTGATACACCAACATGGGAAGCTGCAATTCTTTCCTGTTGCTTGCCATGCAGTCCATAAACATATACATCCATATATACCCTGTATTTTGGAACATACATTTCAATTAAAAATAAGGTTTGGCTGTTAAAAATATTTGAGATAGAAGATGGCTTGTTCTGCTTGTTTACAAGAATCCTGAATCTGTCTTTATAAAATCTTGACTCAAGTTTTATGATACTGTTAAAGTTACTGCCCAAGACATACATAGCATGTTAATGCAGCATGTAGTGATCTGTAGGTCATGACTCCTGAAAAGGGTGGAGAATGCACTTGAATAATGGAGATGATGGAAAGAACTGCCCATTTTCTGCTGATCTGGTGGTGTGCATTTGCTTAGAAAATTAAAGCCATCCTTAAGATGCAAATACCATGTTGCTGAGCACTGACCTAGTTCCTGAAATCTGCCTTTCAAACAGTGTAGGAGCCTTCCTTGTTAGGAAGTAATAATATTCTTCAGGGTGCATCTCAGAAAAAAGAGCCCTCGGCCTTGCCTGGTATGCCTGACAATAGGCGTTCCATTGTCCTCTCGCGGTTGCTCGACTGGTTGTGCTCTGTTGCATTGTACAGCCGTTGTTCTGCCATGCACTGTTGCAGCAAGTGGAGCATTTGATCAGATACATGTACATCTGAGTGAGTTCAGACGTGTTTTTTCCCTGCAACGTGTAGTGGAGCATGTACTGTCAGTGTAAGCAAACTGATACATCAGACAAGTGGTAAAGAAGCAGTTTCCCCTGTCTCTGCAGGTGTGTGACTACATATTTAACAGACATACATGCTGAAAAATACTCTCTGTTTTCAGCCCCAAAACACTGGTACGTACTACCCTGTTGTATCAGAAGATAGGTGAAACACAAAAACTTCTATAAAAGCTACTTGTCTGTGCCCTACTGTGTATTCAATGTGCATTTTCAAGAAAAAGGACTCATCTGCCCAGTTTCATCTTTCACATGCCTTTTTTCATTTTACCTCCTGCATCTCAACTTCTTTGTGGTCTGATGAACAATGTTCCAGACATCACTTTCATATTTAGCCATTATAGCAAGCTTCTTCTGTGGAAGGACTAATGTGGTCTTGTAGCAATACTGACAACCACCAGCCTCTCAGAATAAAGACTTTGAATGCAGTCACTTGTTCTGATCAATGCTTTTGTTTTTAATCTTACGTTTTCTGTAACACAATTTCTTTATTATCCTTGCCAAGTGCTGATATCAGTGACACCTTTATTATCATGGATAGTGATATAATTTTAAGCCTCTTCAGTGGAGGAAAAAAAAAAATGGAACTTTTAGTAGCAGTGTGGTTCTGTGATATTTATAGCTTCTATTGAGCAAAGGAGTTTTATTTTCTTGAAATCTATGGTGCAGGAACTGCCTGTCTCTTTTGGCAAAATTCTAGCATGTTATCTTAGGGATCTTCAGTGTAGCATCTCTATTGTTTGCAGCTGTAGTGCACTTAAAATGAAAAATGCGTACATGCACAGACTCCTTTCAGTCAGTTTTGTAGGAGACTATATTATTCAGTGTACACAAAGGCACTTTCCATGTTATTGCAAGTATTCTCTATGCCTTCTGGGCTTGCATACCACAGTTTTGGACCACGTCCTTTTAGCTAAGATTTGGAAACTACTGATGTAATTTCAATGCTATGAAGTCCCTAACAGCATACCCCAGAGCAGAAGAGTGACAGAGTTGCAGTTTTATTTCACAGCAACATGATGTCTTCTGTAATTAAAAGACAGTATTAACTATCATCTTCTACTGAAATCATGGCTCTGCTTTTCAGCTGTTGTCGGTTGTAAAAGAATACACCATGTTGCTGTGAAATAAAACCTAAACATCTTGGAAAGCAGTGTTCCACTCTTTGTCCTAATGGTACTTTGATTGCTAGAATAAACTTGGTGTTTCCACATGGAAGGGGCATATTTGAATGTAGGCGTAAATGTGTCTTTTAAATGAAGAAACTGAGTACATGAAGAAATAAAACTAAATAGTGATACAGCTGAATGACACGTTTTCCGGATGATGGCTTAGTTCTTGCTTCCTAATGTCTGAAGGTCTATACAAAAGCCAAAGAAAGACACATACTCTTATCAACTTCTAGTTTTCTCTTGCCAGATTTGGATTGCTATTTTATCACAATTAAGACTTCAGACAAGCAGTTGGTTTCCTATCTGTTTTTGTGATACCAAGGAGGTGATATTAATCTCTCAATAATTATGTTCAGGTTTTTTTGTTGTTTAAAATAGCCAGGATTCAATCTCTTGTGGTCTGACACAAAACTTTTTTGTTATGAAAATAGTAGCACTTTCTGTGATTGCACCAGGTTTCCTACACCTCCCACAGTACCCTTTATGGGTTCTGTAAGCTGATCTTACACTCCCTCGTGATAAGGTTTTTCTTCCCATGTTTTTTATGTGATACCATCCCATCCATTTCAGTAAACACTGCCAAATCCCCACTACCAGATGTGTTACTTGGTAACAAATTTAGAGACCCTTTTATCTTACAAGTTTTCAGAGAATACCTCTGTGGTTTTTCTTAGGCTGAGCTTGTCGCCTACACCAGGAATCTTATTTTCTTCCAGGATTGTGACGGTGTGGGTTTTCTTGGTTTTTTTTTTGCTTTGGTTTTTGTTTTTTTTTTATTTCATGTTCTGTTCTTTTTTTAACTTGCAAAGTTCATTTTTGGTCTGAGAAACCTTTGGTCACAATCTGGTGTACTCCCACCTGGTTTGGTCCACTGCCCAGTATAGCTGAGCTCTTCTATTTCCTTTGACCTTGCAGTAAAATTACTGCTCTATTATAAAAGAAAAAGCTGTACTCCTCTTCTTGCTCAGAGCTTCATTCTCTAGTTAGTTTCTGTTTTGTTGATTGTCTGTTTAGATTATTTCCATTTTATGTTTTGTCAAAGAGCTTTTACAGTTCTGCATACTATATCATAAATTGGTTTAGGATAGTAAGGTTTTCTTTATGCTGTCTTTGCTGTATGAAAGAGGATTGAGAGGTATTTAGAGTAGGTAAGCCCATCTTAAAACACTAGCTAAAAAGCCATGCATATACTTCTGCATTTATCAACAAAATTGAATACTACAGATGACTGTCAACCAGCACTCTCAGGTCCTTTTCTGCCAGGCAGTATTCCAGCTGCTCTGCCCCAAGCCTGTAGCATCACCTTGGGTTGTTATGACCCAAGTGCAGGATCCAGCACTTGGCCTTGTTAAATGTCATACAACTGACCTCAGCCCACTGATCCAGCCTGTCCAGATCTCTTTGCAGAGCCTTTCTCCCTTTGAGCAGATCAGCACTCCCACATAATTTAATGTCATCTGCAAACTTATTGAGGGTACACTCAATGCCCTCTTCCGGATCACTGATTAAGATATTTGAGACTTCATCAACTGACCTCATTCAGTAAGCATTGAAAGATTCACACATGAAAGGTGACCACTATTTAGTGAGTCTTCAAATTTCAGAGTAGTCATACTGAGTTACATATTGAACTACCAGTTCAGGTATTTCAAATTTCTTCATTTTCCTATTCAGTACTGTTGTATAAGTAGCTCAGGTGAACACCTTATCAAAGAGGACAGAGCTAAACAGGCAGCAGAATGCTTGGCTTTTTTTATTTTTTAAATCTGATTTGTTTGTACTGCTTTCAGCTTGATAGAGATACTTCAGATTTTTCTTTTACCTTTAAATTAGCACCTTCCCTGCCTTAAGACCTCTATTGTGATTCTCAAGTATTAACAAGTTTACAGAGGAAGCAAAAAAAAAGCAGTAGTTTGTGGTTTTTATATATAAATGCCTGAATGAAAATTAACTGAATATTCTGTGAGCCTTCCTTTATGGCTGTAAATTTTTAGGAGCTCTTACATAACTGCATTGATGTTATTTATTTAATGTAATACCAGTTTATGGGATGGAAAATAGCTCTCTGTGGGGGTGAAAACAAGAACTGTGCCAGCTTTCTGCTGAGAATGTATCTTGCCATTTTATTATCTAGAAGCTCTTCAGAGCTCAGGCTTTCTGCGTAGACAGGAGGAGGAAGTAGTTTGTACTCTTTGATTTGGACATCAGTGTTAAAGCCCTTGAATTGCTTGTTTTACTCACTTTTTTTTCAGTGAAAAGACTTCAAGAGCAAAACCCAGTATGAGCTAGTGACAGAAGAATCTACCACAAGAAGTAGTTGGTAGTTTGTAGCCACCCTTGGAGACTGTGCTGTAACATGTCTGAAATTAAATCCAACGCAACTTCCGCAATTTTGATTTTTTTTTTTTTTTTAATGGAAGTTAAGACTGCAAAGACTTTTTGGTGTGCCTTAATTTTAATGCTTGGCTGTTGAACTATTTTTTCCTTTGTCTTGCTTTTTGCTGTTGTAGCAGAGGAGATGGGCAAGCCTGTAGGTTTATCATAGAATTGTTAGGGTTAGAAGGGACCTCAAGGATCATCTAGTTCCAACCTCCCTGCCATGGACAGGGATACATCACACTAGATCAGGTTGCTCAGAGCCTCAGCCAGTCTTGCCTTAAAAATCTCCAGAGATGGGGCTTCCACCACCTCCCTGGGCAACCTGTTCCAGTGTCTCACTACCCTCATGGAGAAGAATTTCTTCCTAACATCGAATCTGAATCTGTGGATTTCTATTTTTGTTCCATTTCCCCTAGTATTATCATTACCTGATACCCTAAAAAGTCCCTCACCAGCTTTCTTGTAGGTCCCCTTCAGATACTCGGAGCCTTCCCTTCTCTAGACTGAATAGCCCCAGCTCTGACTCTAAACTATGATAGTTCAGACTGTAACTAGGTTTAGAGGCATTTCTACTTGCCAGCTACTATTGAAAGAGGTAACTTAGACATAACCTGAAAGATGTGCACTTTCACTGACTAAATGGAAGTATGCTTTATGCTAATGAATAGAGAATCCAGCCATTGCCCTAAAGCTTAATGTTCAGCCTGCGTTTTGATATTAAAATATTGAGAGCAGAAGGTTTCTTTGCTGCTATTGTACTGTATTTTTTAAGTTTTCTGTAATTGGTCTAAGTTACCCTGCTTGAGAGAATTCTTAAGAAAAATATGCAACTCACAAAACGCACACTTTTAAAGGCCTATTTTAAAGCTCTGCGTGCACTTAAATTTTTAATTCCCAACATTAACATTTCACAATACAAGAAAATTTTCCTCTTTCAGAACTGTTCCTCAAACCTTTGGTTCTGCAGTTCCTGACTCTTACGTAGCCAGGAGAGATGCCTGATTGTCATGGCTTGACATGGTATCTCTAAAAAACCCCACAGAGTTGAGACCTCCAGGAGGCCCAGAGTGCCCAAAAAGTCCAGCCCAGTGGGTGGACACAGGAAATTATGGTATTTCATTCCCATAATACCCTGCATATCCAATATAAAATGGGGAGTACCAGCTGACTCTGGACTTCTTTCCCTTCTCTTTCCCCTTTTTCCCCTTTTCTTATTTCCCCTCTTCCTCCCTTCCCCCATTCTCTCCTTCACAATGCTGCTCCCTTAGATTTGCAGGGGAGTGAGGCCAAGAGTGGCCTTGGCAGAGGCCAGGCAGGTGAGCTGAATTTTTTGCTGTCACACAGGGTTCAGTAATGGAGGTGGGGGGAGGGCAGAGACACCTACTCTGGGGAGGCATTTGGCCTGTTTTTGGCCTGGTGGGTGGAGATGTGTAGAAGTTTTGGCTTAATGGGCTTCTGTATTAACCCCAGACTATGGCTTTTGCATATTTTATATGCTTCGCATTGTAGCATTGTAGTTTATGAATAGCACTTCCATTTGACCTTCCAATATATTCTGTATTTCTATTCAGTCCTCTTGTGGAGTTTTCTTTAACTACTTTGGGAGTAGTTTTAGAGCCTGTCTTCCTCCACTGCTTAAATGAAGACAATAATTGTGATGGTTTTAAGACTGTTACAATGATATAAAAGTTCCCATTAAATTACATTATAGCTATTCTTCATGTATTCCTAGAGATCTTGAAATTGTAAGGTATCCATTAGGCTGTAGCTTTTAATATGTGATCACTTGCAATTATTTTCTCACTTTCACCTTCAGCCTGGCTTAGCTGATCATTCTAAAATGTTGAGTTCTGTAATTATGGGTTAATGTCCTGCCACAGAGTGAGGATAATAGAGATGGACAGAATAACTGAAGCCATGACCTGCACCCTGATGCAGATTTAGGGAAGTAATGCCTCTGTACCCCTTGGTTTTATTTTTGTTTTTCAAATAAATAGGGAGGGGCTTTTTACCTGCTTTAGGTGTACTCTCAAGGGAGCTGAAAACAGATGCTACCTCCCTTTGTTTTCTGTCTTTCAAATAAATGTGACAGTGATTTGTTGACGTGTCATGCTCTGAAAGTGACCTAACATCAAAAGGGAGAGACTCACAGGGAGTGTTTTAAAATAGTTTTAAGCTGCATTATCTCTTTTCTAGCAATTTTGAATTCAGCTCAATCTTTTCAGAGAATAGTGTGGGTTTATAATATTCTGTCTTCAGCAGGCCCAAGGTCTTCATAATTGTTTGTTTCGCTTGCTTGTGGTATGACTGTTTTTCAGTGTGAATGTCACTACTCTTCGTATTCTGCTTGATGCTTTGTCATAAAGGAGAACATACTTCATAATTTGTATATTTTAGTTCTGGGGTGGTCTCAAACCACGATAAGTTTGTCTTATCTTTGACAGGCCTACATTATGCTGTAGTCTTTCTAACCTGCATAAGATGGTGTGGTACCCGCAACAGATGGCTCCAGCTTGATATGTGGCTGCCTTATCTCCAAGGATTAAGAAACAAATTGAGACCAAATCATGATTAGTTCAAGTCTACCCAGACCAGCACTTCTTTGCTGGTGTAGTGTGTCACTTAAATACTGTCCCGCATAGGTGTTGGTGATCTGGAGTTCTCCACTTCTGGAGCAGAGATACAGAGCTCCTATCAGTGTGCAGCAGGAACTACTGTTGCTTATCATAGGTTGCCTTCCCCCTGCCTGGGGGAGTGTGGTGCAGCACAGAACTTGTTAGTTTCACTTTGTTTAAAGAAACTGTGACCTTTTTCAATTTTTCTACTTGCTTAAGGTCCAAAAATATTTCTGATAGGCAATAACTGGTGAGCACAGGAAAACACTCTGGAAATTTGTGGCAGTCTCTTATTGTGGCCTCAGACTGATTTAAGAACAAGTTAAAGTGACGCCTTCACAGAAACCTCTGAGTTATGTAACTGAGTTCAGTTTTCTTGCAGCTTAGGCCTGACTCATTTGGGAATTTACCATTACTATCTTTGTTTTACAGCTGGAAAATGTCAGGCAGGTTACTTGGAGAGCTGTATGGTGGCATCAGAGCCTCTGCCCTTAAATGAAGAAGTAGCCTGGAGTATACAGGATGATGTTGTAGGTAGAGAAAACTGGAGGAAAAGACTTCAACAGGACTGAGTAGATTTCCCTTGGGGATTATTCCAGAATGATAGAATTTAAGATGTCGTATCAGGGTTCTCAAAAATACAGTTGCATAAATTGTAGTTACTAATTTTTATTTCACTGTCTATATTTGCATAAAACTTGCCTTTTGGTGTGCTTTCAGTTTTATGAACTGCAAAATTGATGCTTTGAGGAATTAAATTATCTAAAGAAAGCACACTTGGCTATGTTGAACTGGAAAATAAAGTTGTGTGTCAGAGGAGCGTATTATTTATGAAAGGAAATTACTCTTATGATTCCTCAAGTTCCTTTAGATGTAGAGGGCTTTCAAGCCAAATCCACTTGCGATAGATTTGAGTAAAATTAATACAGGAAAATATGTTGCCTAGCTGTGAAACAAAAATACTACTTTAAATACAGCTTGCTTTACTGCAGGCTGTGACGATGGCAAAAATACATTGCCTTTAGATCAGGACAATAAATCCTCCTAAGCACATACTCCACAGAAAGATGCTAGGATATGCAGATGCACGTGTGTATGTGCATGTAACACACTGCATTGCTTGTGTTTGTGGTAGCAGCTTGGCACTGCTGAACTTGTAAAGAGAAGAAATGCCAACACAAGAACAGGCATGCCGATGAACAGAATAGCAAACAAAAGAGCCTACCAGCCCTTGGGAAAATATCAAATGCATATGTTCTTGCCTTTTTAATGTCAGAATTAAGCTTTGAAAATGAAATTTGTATTGCAAAGAAAGGAAGATATGGGGGAGGAAAGAAAATAACTTCAATATGTGTACTTAAGAAAATAAAGTAGATTTATGTGAGAGAAAAGAACTGGGGCTACTTAATTACTGCCTTTTCAATCTATTTTTAAACCTATGAAAGATTTCTAAGCTCTTTATGCTATATGTGTTACCTTTTCTGTAAGCTAGTTACAAAGACAGTGCAAATCTTTAAAACACTGCCACCAATGCTAGACTTGACAGCAGTAGTGAATATGAAGAAGGCGATGTGATTAAAGTAAAAGCAGTGTGGATTAAACTGAGTGCTGGAAGAGCAGAAATCATGTAATCAAGAATTCTTTGTATGATCCTGTCCCTAGATAGTTTTTTAAAATGCCATTCTTTTATGGGACTTAAAGAAGTGTGATACTTACACAAGTTTCAATGTTAAGGCAAAAAAATTATTCCAATTAGTTTTTAAAACAGTTGATGTTCCTTGTGTATTAATGTTTTAGGCTTAGCTACTTAATTGATGTTCATTGTAAACACCTTTTCCTTATCTAAAAAGATTAAAAGGTAAGAGAAGTTTCTGAATGAAGTGTGCAATACTCATGTGAAATAACTGCTTTGTAATATCTGCTGATTTGATGTTTTACAAATGTGACGGCATCTTGATCATCTTTTGAAGACAGTAAGGTTAGTTGTCCTGCATGGTATTAGTAGCATGCTTCGTGTCACCAAAATGATTTTCTGCAACATCTTTGTCTTTTGCTCAGTATCTCTGAACTTTACACCAGTGTAAACACTAATTTCTGTTCAATCAGTGAAAAGAAGACCTTACGTCAATCTGATCTGTCTCTACTTTGTAAAATAAGAAAAGTGATCAGGTACTCTGAAGTGTCTTACATGGCATACCCTGTAATTTAGTGTTCCAGAATTAGTCAGCTTGCGTTATTACACAGTGAAAAGGAAAGAAAACTGATACAGGGCATGAGGATTTTATTTGGTTTTGATGTCCTTGTATTTTTTTTTTTTATCCAAAAGGACAGACAAAGTTTTCCCTTTGCAGCACATCTCTGAAATGCATCTCTAAACCCTGTTTTATTCTATAGTTGTTCATCGGTCAATAAAATTTACACCAAGTGATCAACTCTTACAAGGAAGCACTTTTGAAAATTAGTAAAACTTCCACATCTACTAACTGCCAGGTCTACATTCTCTGTGTTCAGAGAATCAAGCCAGATCTTTTTCCCACACTGGTACAGTCAATTTTCTGCAAGTAATCCCTTTGCTTCAGCTCACTGGAATTTAGTAAATAATTTGGTCATGCCCAAGAAGGAATAGAATTCAACTTAGGCTCTTAACGATGTTGGCTCTGCAGGCATTGCAGGAGTGAGTATCACTGACAATTTTTTATGACCAAACATAGCAGACACTTAAGATTGCAGTATGTAAGACAAGAAATGCTGCAGGGTGCACTAACTGGTTCGTACTGTGGTTTTTTTCCAAATAGCCACACCTATTTTTTAGGTTTTGCTTTGTATTTTAGTTGTTCTACTTAATTTAGTTTCTTAAACAAAAATGAACTGTAACTATACAATCTCAGAACACAGAAGGGCATTCTGAAAATGAAGCCTGCAGGCAAACAATTGGGAAGAACAGAAAGGTTTGGCTTTCTCAGATTTTAACTTGGTCATCCCAAGGAAGGAATGTTGAATGTCTTGGTAATTAATACATCTTTCTACTTTCTGGCTTTTTTTAGCTTTGCAGCTGTGAAACAAACCCCCTTCATGCTGTTCTTGGTAAAGAAATTTATGTTTGCTCTTGGGTTTTAAAGAATATTAGATTAATAAAGTGTTCTTACACTGAAAACACAAATGATGCTAAAATTAGTACTTTAAAACTTAAGAAGTTATGTTTAAAATAGTTTAGAATGATGACAGAACTAATGTCACTTCTGAAGCTGTAATGCTTGTATAGAAGCAACTGGAGCTAAACAAAGTATACATTGCTTTTTAGGAGGACAAGATTTGTAAGCTTCTGAAGAGCTATAGCAATTCATTTCAGGAGGGACTTTAATGTAACTGCTACAGATGGTCTAGGGCAAAGAAATGTGATGGAATAGCCAGAAGTCTAAAGTGTCAGGATTTCTTAATACTTCCCTATCGTCTTCCAGAGCGCAGCCTTTGCCATCCTTTGTCATGGTAACTTGTGAATCAGTTGTTCTTTCCAGTAAGTAAAATTCCTGCCTGGATGACAGTCAAATAACAAAGTTAACTGATAGGTTTGGGGAACCAGTTCAAGCTACCGTAATAGCAAAGAGAAGGATCAGAGGCAAGGTGGGCTGTAAATGCCAGACACCTGAAAGGATGGAATTTTTGACTGTCCATGCCTGAGCATGTGTTCATTCCAGCAGGCAGTGAAGAAAGGGCATGTGGAGAAAACAACAGAGGGACAAACAGGACTACCACAACCTTCTGATTTCTAATGCACGATTTCTAGACATCTGAATTGAAAAGTAAATGAAGAGGGCCAGAGAAATTCCATAGGGTGTGACAACAGGTGTTTTACCAGTTCCATGATAGAGAACTCAGATTCTGCCAGTTTAAAAGTGAGACTTTTCCTAATGATGCATTTCAAGAATTTTGGGCCTGATGGAGCAGGCCCAGAGGAGGGACAGGAAAATGATCAGAGGGCAATGGTTTTAAACTAGAGAAGGGTAGTGTGGTGGGTTGAAATTCCCCCCAGCATAAAATTGCCAGACCAGCTGAGTTGAAAGCAAATGAAGCTGTATTTATAAGCAGAACTACCATCTAGAAATATGAAATGCAATGAGTATGTACAAAATATAGAATATTAACATATATTTACAATTTATGAACAACATAAGATCCCCCCTGGACAAAAAACAGGGGGCTACTGATAGCTTCCCCCTCCCTGCTCCCTTCCCCACCCTGTAAAGGAGAGAAACAGTTGCTGTTAGTACTTAACCACAACAAAGAACACAGCTGAGTTCGGCAAAGCCGGCAGAAGCAGTAGCAAGTATCTGCCAGAGGGAAGGAAGCTCTTAGTGTACAACTTGGAAGCTATTGAGAAGGTCCTAAGTGGCAATGTCTGTTTAGAGTGGCAGTTGTAGGCCACTTACTAGTGGCCTGTACATCTTCATAGGCTTTCAGGGAAATGTGGTGAAATGGCAAAGCAAGGCATAGAAGCCATGCAGGAAATCTGGGAAGAAAGCTTCTTGTAAATTCTGTGCCATGAACATGGAAGCCTGTTTCTCAGTGGTGTAGCATAGTGAGCTCTTGAAATAATATGGTACAATTGGAATTTGATAGTTGTTACACTGGTGAGGCAGCTATTCAAAGCCAACTCTTTTATTAGCATAGCTGCCAGAGTCTACTGGAAATGAGTTTTGCTAAAAGGTACCTGACACTCAGGTTATGAAACATACTGGCGGGAGTGGGTTTTTTAGCTTAGTTGGTGGATTTTTTCTGTAATTTAGAAACAATAGGTATTTTTCTACCAAAAATTACAATTCATCTCTGTGTTCATAGCTCTAGATTTTGGGAAGATGGAGTTGTACACCTGTCATCTTAGGTATCATATGAGTCCATTTCTGAAGGAAAAATACTTGCTGCAAATAGTCTACACTTACTGTTGTGCACCCAGTTGAGAAATTCCCAGCCTGTGGCTCTTTAGAAAACTTGGTTTTGTCCTGTATGTTTACTGCTTTTTCTTCTCTTCCTTTTTGACTCTCTTGTTTTGGGTTTGATTTGGTTTTGGGGGCTTTTTTGGTTGTTGTTATTTTGTTTTTGTTTGTTTGTTTTTAAACTGCCAGTGACTACAGATATGTAATCAACAGCTGATTTTGGCTGTATCTTGGTTTTGATAGAAGCTGACTACACTTGTGGAACTGGGAAGCAGTTGCCCTGATGTTTCCAATAATGCAAGAACCTGGAGGAGCCTGAGAGATCTCTATAGTGCTCTGTGTTGCAATGTGACATGCCTCAGCTAGACTTTGCAAAAGTGCCTGGTGTTTTCATTTTGATAGGAGGCTGCACAAGGCAGCAAGGATTGCTTTTTCTTGCCAGGGAAAGAAATATATTTTCCTTCTTGAACTGAATAGGTACAAATACAGTGCTTGACTAGAAATTTCAATTGCCTTTTTTTCTTCGTTGGCTCTTTCAAGCCTACAGGTTTGCATTGCACACCATGTTACTCTTGCTTTGCCCCCATGCTTTGCTTGGGACTTCTTAATTAGCTCCTGAACAATTTATCTTCTTATACCTTCAGTATCTTGGGGGTATTTGCCACACTTTGGGTACAGGCTTTTGTGCTGCTGCACTCTGTCAGATACTCTTCTGAGGATGTCAAAAGCTGAGTAGAAAGCTATTTTTAAGACCAAGTGCAGCTGTTGATTTGAACACTTCTTAATGGTACTCTTCCAGACATGTTTCTAGCCATGCTGTGTATGGGATCAACATCTAAGCATTCTTAAAATAACTACCTGGCCATCTTTTACTGAATTGTACTGGATACTTGTTGTATTGTCTCTTTTTTGTGTGTGTGTGTATAATGCCATCATTTCCAATTCCTCTAGTGGGATCACATTTCAAATCTGTGGCTATTTTTCGTAATATGCGAAGAATATGGGAGAGGAGCTCCTGCTTCTTTTGCATAGTTTGTGTTTTTACTTTGATGTTTCAAGACAGACTATATCACAATGTAGTTTGATGCATTTATTCCAGTGACTTACTGAAGTTGAATTGGATGAACAGATTTCCAATGCTGACAGACAGATTTGGGACCTTTGCAGAACTTTTCACAGGAGGGAAAAGTGGGATGGCAATTGAAGGAAATTCATGATTACATATTCATGTATGCTTCTCCCCACTGCAAAATACTTGAGGCCATGTGACAGTGATCATATGTTGATGGTATGAGTGGTCAGAATACCTTTGGAGCAACAAGAAGAATCCAGAGATATTGGTGAGTTCACATAGATGACAAATTACTTAGCAAGAAAATATCAATGGAAAGACTGGTAAAAGTCAGCAGAGAGGAGTGTGTCTTATGGATGAACAAAACTGTAATGCGGTTACTTCCCTTAAAAGGAGTTGTACTCAAGGGCAGTATCTTCATTCAGAGCAAGTTCATTTTGACAGAACTTCACTGAGAAGCACTACAATGCACCACTGGAAAACCAGCTGAGTATTTAGGTGTTTCATTGTGTGTGTACATAAACAAACAAGAAAGTGCTGCAAGCTAATGTCAGCCTTTTAAGGTGGTAATCACAGAAGTATTTATAAACTGATGAATTCACTTTTTGACTGTTGAGGATATTATTAAATATTATGGCATTTTTTTCACCTGTAGTTCAAGTGCTAGAGCTTCCAACCATGAAACCTACTGCCAAAAAAAAAAAAAAAAAAAAAAAAAAAAAAAAAAAAAACAAAAAAAAAACAATTCAACACCACAACACCTGAAGATCTATCTTCTCCCAGTAAAGGCACTACTACGATCTGCATGCAGAGGTTTTCTCAAAATACCACGTGTGCCCTGATTTGTCCTCATAGTTGGAGATGAATCACAACATGCAGTACCAAACCGCTGCTTGTGAGCACGGATGACCATGTGTCTAGAGCTATTAATTTTCAGAGCAGTGTAGATGTTTTAACTGGATGATCCAGAGAAAGTGTGAGACTTAAGTGATCCATCCACAAGAAGGGATGGACAGAAGAACCTGGGAACTACAGGCCTGTCAGCCTGACCTCAGTGCCAGGGAAAATCATGGAGCAGATTGTCTTGGGGCAATCACTGCGCACCTGAACGATGGCCAAGGAATCAGGCCCAGCCAACATGGATTTAGGAAGGGCAGGTCCTGCCTCACCAACCTGATCTCCTTCTATGATCAGGTGCCCAGCCTGGTGGACGTAGGAAAGGCTGTGGATGTAGTCTACCTGGACTTCAGCAAGGCCTTTGACACCGTCCCCCACAGCAAACTCCTGGCCAAGCTGGCAGCCTGTGGCTTGGACAGGAGCACTCTGCGCTGGGTTAGGAACTGGCTGGAGGGCCGAGCCCAGAGAGTGGTGGTGAATGGTGCCACATCCAGCTGGCAGCCTGTCACTAGTGGTGTCCCCTAGGGATCAGTGCTGGGCCCCATCCTGTTCAATATCTTTACTGATGATCTGGATGAGGGGATTGAGTCCATCATCAGTAAATTTGCAGATGACACCAAGCTGGGAGCAGGTGTTGATCTGTTAGAAGGTAGAAGGGCTCTGCAGAGGGACCTTGACAGGCTGGACAGATGGGCAGAGTCCAACAGGATGGCATTCAACAAATCCAAGTGCCGGGTGCTCCACTTTGGCCACAACAACCCCATGCAGAGCTACAGGCTGGGGTCAGAGGAGAGCAGCCAGGTGGAAAGGGACCTGGGGGTACTGGTTGACAGGCGCCTGAACATGAGCCAGCAGTGTGCCCAGGTGGCCAAGAGAGCCAATGGCATCCTGGCCTGCATCAGACATAGTGTGGCCAGCAGGAGCAAGGAGGTCATTGTACCCCTGTACACGGCACTGGTTAGGCCACACCTTGAGTACTGTGTCCAGTTCTGGACCCCTCGGTTTAGGAAAGATGTTGAATTGCTGGAGCATGTCCAGAGAAGGGCAACAAGGCTGGGGAGAGGCCTTGAGCACAAGCCCTATGAGGAGAGGCTGAGGGAGCTGGGACTGTTTAGCCTGGAGAAGAGGAGGCTCAGGGGAGACCTCATTGCTGTCTACAACTACCTGAAGGGAGGTTGTAGCCAGGAGGGGTTTGGTCTCTTCTCCCAGGCAACCAGCACCAGAACAAGAGGACACAGTCTCAAGCTGCGCCAGGGGAGGTTTAGGCTGGAGGTGAGGAGAAAGTTCTTCACAGAGAGAGTGGTTGGCCATTGGAATGTGCTGCCCAGGGAGGTGGTGGAGTCACCATCCCTGGAGGTGTTCAAGAGGGGATTGGACGTGGCACTTGGTGCCATGGTTTAGGTAGTCATGAGGTTTAGGGTGACAGGTTGGACTCGATGATCTTTGAGGTCTCTTCCAGCCTTCTTGATTCTATGATTCTATGATTTTTGTATGGTAAGTGTGACTGAGGATCCTGCATCTGGCAGGCTGTGCTGCCATTCAGTGAGACCTAGACCAGGTGCAGAGTTAGCAGAGAAATTTAATGAAATACAACAAGGACAAGTGCAAAGTCTTGCATCTGGGAAAGAACAGCCCTATATATCAATGTAGCTTGGGGACAGACCTGTTAGAGAACAGCATAGGGGAAACTGACCTGGGGATCCTGGTGGAGAGAAGGACAACCATGAGCCAGCAAAGTACTCAATATCGATGGCATCCTGGGGTGTATTAGAAGGAGTGTGGTCAGTAGATTGAGAATGGTTGTCCTCCCCCTCTATTCTACCCTGGTGAGGCTGCATCTGGAATATTGTGTCCAGTTCTGGACCCCCCAGAACTGGAAGGACTTCAGGGAACTGTTTGAGTCCAGCACAGAGCCACAAAGATGATTGAGGGAGTGGAACATCTCCCTTATGAGGAAACACTGAGGGAGCTAGGTCTCTTTTAACTTCCAGAAGAGACTGAATGGTGACCTTGTTATGTTCATAAATATGTGAAGGTAAATGTGAGGAGGATGGAGCCAGGCTCTTCTCAGTGACGTCCAAAGACAGGACAAGGGGCAATGGGTGCAAGCTGGAGCATAAGAGATGCCATGTAAACATAAGGAAAAACTTTTTCACTGTGAGAGTGACAGAACACTGGAACAAGCTGCTCAGAGAGATTGTGGAGTTTCTTCCGTAGACAGTCAAAATCTGATGCATTCCTGTGTGACCTACTGTAGGTGATCCTGCTCTGGTACTGGGGTTGGATTGGATCATCTTTTGAGCTCCCCTCCAAGCCCTAACATTGTGGGAGTCTATTTATTACCTGTTCAGAGGTAATATTTTAGTTTATTTTCTGTTCTTGTCTGTAATAGAGTTTGACATTTTGCATATTACTTGGATTTAGAAAATTATACAGAGTGTACATAGGAGTACAGAAGGGTTATATAGAGTGTACTTTATGCATCATATATGCTTCCATAGAGATGCAAAGATGTGCACATGCCTGCATACGCAGCACCTAACAAACCTGTTTGTATTAGCCAGCTGCCTCTAGGATGTTTTACTACAGGATTTGCAATCATGAAATGTGATTTCAATAATTTCAGTTAAAAAAAAAAATTCAAATGCAAAATTCAAGACTGTATTTAAAGACATCTGAAGCTGTTGTTTGTGTTGTAACTGGGGGGGTGAGGGTGGAACATTCATATCACAGAATCATGGAATGTTAGGGGCTGGAGGGAACCTCAAGAGATCATCTAATCCAACACCCCTGCCAAAGCAGAATCACTTATACCAGATCACACTGATCCAGATGGGAATATCTGCTAAGAGGAAGACTCTACAAACCCCCTGGGCAGCCTGTTCCAGTGTTCTGTCACTCTCACAGTGAAATGATTCTCCCTCCTGTTTCCATGGAACTTCCTATGCCTCAACTTGCACCCATTGCCCCTTGTCCTGTCTTTGGACATCACCAAGAAGAGCCTGGTTTTATCCTCTTGGCACTCGCCCTTTACATATTTATAAACACAAATGAGGTCACCCTTTAGTCTCTTCTTCTCCAAGCTAAAGAGCCCCAGCTCTCTAAGTTTCTCCTCATAAGGAAGATGTTCCACACCCTTAATCATTTTAATGGCTCTGCGCTGGACTCTTTCAAGCAGTTCCCTGTCCTTGAACTGAGGGGCCCAGAACTGGACACAGTATTCCAAATGTGGCCTCACCAGGGCAGAATAGAGAGGCAGGAGAACGCCTCTTGACCTACTGACCACACCCCTTCTAATACAACCCAGAGCACCATTAGCCGCTTTGGCCACAGGAGCACATTGCTGGCTCATGGTCAACCTTCCATCCATTAGGACCCCCATGATGTTTGCCCCTTCACTGCTCTCCAGCAGGTCATTTGGCTAACATGTTGTCATCCTGACACGTCCTTTAAAGAGAACTGCAGCTCTCGTCATGCCAGGTGACCTTTCAAGTATTTCCTGTGTTCTTGTTGGAGCATGTCAAGTGAAAGAATAGAGATCTCAGCAAAGATGAACATTCAGAATCACTGGGTTCGTGGTCCAGTATTCAGCCACCTGCATAATTACTTTTTAAGTTTAATCATTGTTTTCTATGTTGCAGATTCAGGTTGTAGCTTCTCTTACTATCACTGACAGTGTGATCTCATACCATCACAGACTTCCAAGTCTGTCTTCTGTACACTCAAGTTAGATAGTAGACGACCACTCTTTCAGTCTCTCTGTCTATACACTGTGCATCAGTTTTTGTCCCATAACTGTGTTACAGATGTGGGTTTACTGCAAGTGGTGCAGTGATAAGCTTTGTTTCCAGCAGTGTGGACTGGTCATAAGCATGTGTTCCAAGCAATAGCTGATGAGTGTGCTGAAAGTTAGGTAGTGTGGCAACTGTTTGGTTCTCCATTACTTTCTTCCTAATGTAATATTTGGTTTTTAACAGCTTCTGTGCACTCAGCTGACACCTCCATAAAACTATCAGCTGGAACTGCAAGGTCTTGTCAGTGGATGACAATAGCAAATTTGGACCTGTTCATATGTATGTATAGTTAGGGTGAGTTTCCCCAAATACATCACTTTGCATTTATTAACAGTGAGTTTCATTTGCCATTTTATTACTTGGTCACTGAGTATTGCAAGATTGTGCTGCTTCCCTTTATAGGCAGCTTTTTTTTGAAACTATCCTGAATAATTTTTTTTTATCATCAACACACTTTGTCTCTTCTGCAAGCAGTTTATTAATAGATTAGGTACCTGTAAGTTCCTACTGGAGAAATCTGAACTCTGACAATTCCTAGGCAGGTCAGTCCCACATCTAACCTGTTAGAATACAAGGCAAATTTCCCTTTTGCTCCAAGAAGATCAGTTTTTAGAGTAATTACTTCCTGAAATGCCTTTTCATAAACTTTTTGGAAATCCAGATATGTTCTTCTCTTTCGTGTTGTTCTTACGTGCTTCAAAGAGCTCTCCACAGTGTTACAGGCATTCACTAGCTCTGCTATTTATTACAGTATGTAATAGCTTGCCCCACAGAAGTCAGATTTAGTAAGCTGTAGTGCTTGAAATCCCTTCTTGAGATCACTTTAAAAACTGATGTGCTAAACTGTGGTACCAAAAACCTGTATCACACAGACTTGCCCCTTTCATCACTCCCTGCTGTCCTAATCATCAGTGAATCACCTCTTACTCTATAATTACACTGCATAGTCTATCTAGAGACATCGAAGAAGTATGGCTTCTATAGTAAAAACCTAGTAATATTCTTAGATTACTTTTTTTAAAAATAAAGCAACGAAAAAAACACATTAAAGAGGCATTAATTACCAAAAGTAATGAAAACTAACTTATTGGAAAGAGGGGTTGAGGTTTGGTGTGATGTGACAGACGAGTTACTAGTTGTAAATATCAAAAAAATGCGCTAATGTGTATTTTGAAAAGGACTAGTTATACCAGGAAATGGATTCTGATTTACTATGTAGCTTAAAGTTGGTTTAAGCATCTGGAATAGAATAAATTCCATTCAATTTGTGTCTTCTTAAAAGACCTTTTGTCTTTCAGTCATTTGACCTCATCTGGCAAGTTTTCCTATTTATTTAGAAAACATAGGCTTCAATTGCCAGATTCGTCATGTGATGAGTAACACCATGACAGAATAGAATACTGTGTAAACAGGTCAAAAAGCTTACACTTCAAAAGATTCAAGAAGGTGCTGAGTTTGCTAAAAGCAAAGGAACTGTTGGAGATAATATGCAATCCAATATAAGATATTTAAAAAATAGATTAATTAGATGTGAAGTTGTACTTAAAATCAAGCTGGAAGATTTGATGAAGTCAGTTTCTTTACCTTTGTAGATTCTTTTTCCCTTTTGTCTTTTTCTAAATATGAATGGAACTGACAGTTCCTTTGCTCAGGAGTTCAGAAAGTGATCAGATTTGCTGCTTCTTTTTCTTGCCACTTGTCAGCCAGTAAACGCCAAGTGATTTTGCCTAAAGGCTAAAACCAGTTGTACACTTAAGTTAGTTTACATTATTATAAAACTTAGGTCTTTTCAGTCCTTTGTCTCAATTTCCTAACTCTCCTGCAGCTACGGAAATAGCATCCTGTATATTTGGAGACTTTAATGGAAGCTGAGTGTACTAGAGGCTTGCTACTTAGATGTGTTGCATAAGAGCTGTCGTGAAAACTTGTGCTACTTTTCTCCTGCTTCTCCTGTAATAGTAAAATCCATAAGCAGTGAAGACTTAAGCAATCCCCTAGAAACTGCCCACTGTGTAAGGGACTTGGAGAAATGCATTAGGAGTGGTAGCAGCTTCGGTGTTTCACAGTTAAAAAAGATCACAGTGCTTGTCAGGACGTCTTTACCCTGGGCTCAGATGTTACTTTTTTAGAATATATCTGCCACTGAAATATGGTGGTTTCTGGGGAGTGGCTAGTGTTTTAATTTTTCTTGCATATTATCTTAATTGTGCTTCTCTGTATATCTTCTGTAGAAGGTAGACCTCTTGACATAAAGCATTTGAAACTTGAAGTTCTTCATCCTTACTTCAGAATTTTTGGTCTCCTGCAATTCAATATGCTCAGTGTTACAAAAATTTTGATAGGCCTATATTGGAAACCCAGATATGTCACTCAGACCACAGCTTTTCTTGAGAGATAGTCAGCCATTCTGTGCACATCAGACCATTTTAGGAGCAGAACAGCATGTATGTGGGAGGACAGAAAGCCATCTCCATAGAGTGAGCTGATACTTCCTATTCTGAGCAAATGCCTGGCTCTTCCTGTGTGAAGGCCTGTGGAGGATCAGCTGCGTCACACAGCACTGGGACTTTCCTGCTGGTTCTCTTTCCAAAGCAGATACAAAAGGCAGGAGAGATCAAAGAAGTAAAGTAACATGAAGGATGTTATTCTGTCTTTCATTTTCTCTTGTAACCGTCCAAATCCCCCATCTTGAAATAGTCAAAGGCTGTCTTGACTTTGATTAAATCCTTTCCTTAGATTTCTATCTTAGTTTTATCTTTATCCTGTACTGCTTTTGAAGCTTCAGCTGAGTCCTTGAATACAAAGCTATCAAACAGCTGTGTTTCAACAGGGAGTTCTGTCATTGAAGAGCTTAACAGATTATTTCGTTCTCAGTAAAAAGTTATGAAAGACCTATCTTGATTGGTGGCAAAGAATGCAGGGAATAAATCAGCAGACTGCAAAAAGCAAGTCTATCATTAGGTTATCTTGGAATTTGCACTAGAATGAATGGTTACAGAAAGGCGTTCACCAAAAAAGGGTCAGAGCTTGAGGATTATTTGTGAAAAAAGGTCTGTGAGACTCCATATTAATCTAATAATTCTTTTTTTTTTTTTAAAGGGGAAATCATGTACTTACCTGTCATCGTCTTGATAATGCATCCATACAGTGTTGAATGTATGAGCAGAGTAGTAGCTCTAAATCATGAGAACAAATGCACTAGGCAGGTACAGAGGAGAACCAAGAATGTATTCAGTGTTCGCAGTTGTCCTATCTACTGTAAGGACAGCAGCTGTGGTAGCTCTTCTGGGATTCATTTTATTTGAGGAGATTTTGTGATTGTATTGTTTTCTTATGGAAAGATGTGTTAAATCTAGATCTCTGAGTGTGGTTAAAAGTTATTATACCTCGTTATGTTCAAATTACCCTGACGATTATTAAAAGTCAAGCTTGCAAGGAGCTGTTGTACAGAGTAGATTGCATTTTGCTGTATTTGATGCAATTTTACTGACTGAGGCAGCAGTGACTGAGCAGTCTGAAAAAAACAATCCTCATGTTATGGAGACAAGTTTAAAAGCCAAGTAAGTTTCTAGTGGTCTTTCTGCTTTCAAAAGAGCAAATATTTTTTATGTAATAAATGTAATTCTCTGACCACAGATGCTCAGTCTGCAAAGTGGCTCTTTATAGCATACAGAGGGATTGTTCACTTTCTTCATCAGGGAGAGTTCTGCAGTAGGGAGTTAGCAAGTAAATTTGTTAAGTTTTGAGGCAGGCTTCAGAGAGGAATTAAATGTTCTTTACTTATCATCTTGCCAAGACAGATAAGCCTGTTTTATGACAGCAATCCTTTAAGAAAAGGAGAGAAACTACTTTTTGTCTTGGCTAGGCTACTGAGCCTGTAATCCAGCAGTAAGCACTGCTGACAATGAAGGCAATCCTGGCTGGTGAATGGGGCCCACTAAAGCCTGAAATGCTGCTGCCCACTATAGCCCATAATGTGGAATATTATTAATACCTTGATTTATACAGTCTGCACTCCTTTTAGAGAAATAGGGGGTTTTAAAAATAGTTTGAAGAGATCGATACTAGAAAATGAGTCTCAGGAATCTCTTCCTTTAACTGTGTATCAGCTGAGGTGCCAAAGTGTGGTGTGGTGGTTTGCTTTTCACTGATAATGTATCAATGCTGTTCTGAAGTTGAAATACAAAAGATTGTTGTCTGTCTCAATTTCTGTAAAGCCTTTGACACAGTCCCCCACAACATCCTGCTTTCTAATCTGGAGAGATATAGATTTGATGGCTGGACTGTCCAGTGGATAAGAAATTGGATGGATGATAACATCCAAAGGGTAGTGGTCAACAGCTTGACATCTAGATGGAGACTGGTGACAACTATTGCCCTTCAGGCGTCTGTTCAATATCTTCATAAATTATATCAACAGTACTGTTCAATATCTTCATAAATTATATTAACAGTGAGATTGAATGTACCCTCAGATAAATCTGCAGGTGCTGAGTGCTGTGGTGGTAAGCCCAAAGGATGGGATGCCATCCATGGGGAATGGGCTAAGGAGAATCTCATGAGGTTCAACAACGGAAAGTGTACCTATGTAGGGGAAATTCTCCATATCGATACAGGCTGGAGGATGATGAAATTGAGAGCAGCCCTACAGAAAAGGACTTTGTGGTGCATGTGGATGAGAAGCTGGACATGAGGCAAGTGTGTGCTTGCAGCCCAGGAGGCCAATTGCATCCTAGGCTGAATCAAAAGAAGTTGGGTCAGCAGATCAAGAGAGGTGATTCTGCCTCTCTGCTCTGGAAAGACCTCACCTGAAATATTGCATTCAGCTCTGGAGCCCTCAGCACAGGAAGGATATGGACCTGATGGAGCAGGTCCAGAGGAAGGCCAGAAAAATGATGGTGGGACTGGAACAGCTCTGCTAAGAGGACAGGCTGAGGGAGCTGGGGTTGTTAAGCCTGGAGCAGAGAAAGCTTGGGGAGATCAATAGCAGCGTTCCAGTACCTGATGGGAGCCTACAAGAAGGCTGGAGAGGGGACTGTTTGCAAAGGCCTGGAGTGATAGGATGATAGGACAGTGGTTTAAAATCAGAGAAGAGTAAATTTAGATTGGGTATGAAGAACAAGTTCTTTACTATGAGGATGGTGAAACACTGGAATAAGTTGCCCAGGAGGGTAGGTGAGGCCCCATCCCTAGAGATATTCAAGGTCAGGCTTGATAGGGCTCAGAGCCACCTGATCTAATGGAGGATGTCCCTGGTCACTGCAAGGGGGTTGGACTAGATGACCTTTGGAGGCCCCTTCCAACCCAACCCAACCCATTCTATGGTTCTTATCATTTCATTCAGAAAGGGAGACTATAAAGCATTAGAATTATGCCTTAATAAATGTCACTTTTTAGATCTTCAGCATGTGAGTCCTTATGGTAAGCTTACAAAATTTGTATTGAAATCACTGAAGTGCCAAAATAACTTGTGATGAAAAATAATCAAGAGAGTCTTGCAGAATAAGGAGAAATGATGATAAATTCCAACAGATGGTCTTCCTCTACAGGTAGTTACAATGGAAGACAAAGAGCTGTGCCAAAGAAGAAGGTGCCTCACTTGCCATTTTAGATATGGATCTCTTTATATTGATTTGGATCTAGTTGGAAACTTGTTTCACAACATTAAACTACGTAGATCAGAATGCTCTTTCCTTCCTAATTTAGTTTGCTGTGCCCTAGATTGTTTCAAGCACAGATAAATATCAAGGGACAAAATAATGCCTTGAAATAGTGTTTGATATTTCAATATATATCATTATGTGCAACATATTTTTACTGCACATAAGACAAAACTGTATTTCTGAACATACAGTGATGGATAATTACACTTGTAACATTTTGGTAAATGTTGCAAAGTCAGTATTAGAAAAGTGTTATCCTTGCCTTGTGATAGCATGATATTAATAAATAATAGTAATGTTCTCATCAGTAAAAAAAAAAAAAAAAAGTAACTGTCTGCATTAGTTTAGAGAAGAATGAGCAAAACAAAGATTTACTGATGTTTGTTAATGAGAGATGCAAAGTTCCAGTCTGCCCCTGCCACTAATTTGTTGCTAGATAGACATGTTCTGTTCCCTTCAGTAGGCTCACATTGAGGGCAGTGGGTGTTATGCTGCCTCATTTATTGCAGTCTACTTAACTGAGATCCTAATACATAAAAAACCAGGACAACATACAGCTGGGTAAAGAGCGTTGCTATATAGAGAAAGAGTTGGCAGCTTTTCCTGTCTGAAGTGAAAATAAATTAAATGGTAGGTGGTAGGAGAAAAGTGCCATATGCAGGAATATTAGGAAAGAAGCATTGTTTCCAGAAACTCTACATGTTCACAATGTGGCAATAACCTATCATCCCCTCTGAATTTTTTCAGCTTCCACAATGTATCACTTTATGCTCAGAAAGCACGTTCCTCGCCTGCACCCACAGTGCCGCTATCTTGAAGGGCAGAAAAGGATGCATAGCCAACCCATGAGAAAAAAATTTTCAAGACTTTTCATTTTATGTGTACAGAGACAGAGAACTTGCCTAATTCAGAACTGCACTGTCACTTGTGAGTACACTTGAGCTAGAGAAGTACACCCCAGCCTCTGGACAAAATTTGGAGACAGTCAAAAAAGATCACATCTTACTGCAAGCCAAAACTAGAAGAGAGTAAAAAGAAAGTTTTTCATGTCCCTGGACCAATCACTGGCAATTATTTCTTGCAATAAGTATGTTTTTGAACTATGAAAGTAGTGTTTCAATTAAAGTGCTTGTGGCTATGCTGAAAATCGTAGAATCACCTGGGTTGGAAGGGACTTCTAAAGCCCATCTAGTCCAAGCCTCCTGAAGTGAGCAGGGACATCCTCCACTAGATTGGGTTGCCTGGAGCCCTGTCAAGCCTCACCCCAGGGATGGGGCCCCAACCACCTATCTGGGCAACCTGTTCAGTGCTCAACCACCCTTATTGTAAAGAACTTTTTCCGAACATCCAATCTAAATCTATTCTTCTCTAATTTCAAATCGTTGTTCCTTGTCCTATCACAACAGACCTTTGTAAAACAGTCTCTCTCCATCCTTCTTGTAGGCCCCCTTCAGGTACTGGAAGGCTACTATTAGTCTCCCCGGAGACACCTTTTCTTCAGGCTAAACATCCCCATCTCCCTCAGCCTGTCATAGGAGAGGTGTTCTAACCCCCTGATCATTTTTGTGACCCTCCTCTGGACCTGCTCCAACAGGTCCATGTCCTTCCTGTGTTGAGGGCTCCAGAGCTGGACATAGTACTGCAGGTGAGGTCTCAACAGAGCAAAGTGGCAGAATCGTCTCACTCAAACTGCTGCCAACACTTCTTTTGATGCAGCCCAGGATGTGATTTGCCTTCTGGGCTGCAAGCACACACTGCCTGCTCATGTTCAGCTTCTCATCCATCAGCACCCCAAGTCCTTTTCTGCAGGGCTGCTTTCTATCACCTCCTTCCCTAGCCAGTACTGATAGTGAGAGTTGTTCTGACCTGGCTTCAGGACCCTGCACTTGGTCTTGTTGAACCTCATGAGGTTCACCTGGACCCACCTCTCTGATCTGTCCAGATCCCTCTGGATGACGTCCTGTCCTTTCAGCTTATCAACAGCACAACTCAGTTAGGTGTCGTTTGCAAACTCACTGATGATGCACTCAGTCCCACTCTCTATATCATTTATAAAAACATTAAACAGCACAGGGTCCAGTACAGACCCCTGAGGGACACCACTTGGCACCGCACTCCATCTGGACTTCAAGCCTTTGAGCACTACCCTGAGGATGTAACAATACAGTCAATTCCTTATCCGCTGAACAGTCCATGCATCAAATCCGTATCTCTCCAACTTGGTGAGTAGGGTGTTGTGGGACACCATGTCAGAGGCCTTGCAGAAGTCCAGACAGGTCGCATCCATAGGTCGTCCCTTGTCCGCTTATGCTGTCACTCTGTTATAGAAAGACACCAGGTTGGTAAGGCAGGATTTGCCCTCAGTGAAGTCATGCTGGCTGTCTTTAATCACCTTCCTGTTTCCATGTGCCTTATCAGACCTTGGAGAATCTGCTCTATGATCTCCCCAGGTAGAGTATATTGTATATATCTTTTTTTAAACAGAAGTTTAAAACTGATTATCAAAAGGTTCAAGAATTATGTAGGGTTAAAATAAATTCTATGTGATAGGATTATTGGTGGCTTTCAGTATTCTGATCTGATACTTTGAAAGAGGTGCTACTCGCTGTGGGTGCCAAACACCACCCACAGATTAAGAATAGAGACATCAATTTACTTCATTACTATGGTAACTGAAATGTGGTCCAGTTTCATTTCATCAACTGTATGTTAAAAGCAAAGCTTCTGAAATGGGTCTCCAGACTGCTTCCATCTCTTTTCTTTGAAGATTTTTTTTTCATAGTGTAAAGATTACCTGGTTTGTTCTTTGCAATCCCTATGCTGCAGATTCTTGTTACAGGAACAAGCTGAGTAAAGCTACTAAATGGTGATGCTTCATATTCCACTCTGGGATTCCTCTACAGGTCTTTTTCTTTCATCTCACCTTTTATAAGCTCCTTGGCACTTCTTTCCCCCACAATAAAGGGAGAAGTGCCTTAGGACAAAGCAAGGGTAGGGGAGGAGTGGGAGGAGGAAGGCAAATACTGCTATTCATATTTCAAACTTTTTTGGTTGTTGATAGAAAAATGTATTGTATCTTGACCCAAACTAGCAAGAAATGTAACAGATAGGTTCATTAACCATAAAGTGAGCTTGCTTCTACTTCCCCACCCCACTGAGGAAACATCCACAAGAAACAGGCACAGGACACGGGGCCTCACTGTAGTTGGGCTGATAGACCTGGTACATATATGTGCTCCATCAGAAACACCTTTAAAAGAATCCTTTCAATGACACAGATTTTCAAGTGTGTGTATGCTGAATTCTTTAACACTGGCATCATAAACATGCAGTTGTTTTACACATCTGCTTTATAGTCAGATCTTGTTAGTTGCAGTGGTTGGTGGTGTTTGTCTATCCCAAGGCTGATTAATTATGGTATGTTATCAAGTGGAGTTTGGGGTATGAGTGCAGGCTAGTGGGAATTCATTTTTGCTGGGCTCAGTCAACTCAGGTACATTACTTGTGCTAGGAAAAAGCTGATTATTAGCAGTGAAACATTTACAGTTCACAAGATCCAGGACTCCAGTTCTGTTACAGGTATGCCATGATCTTAGCAAATGGAGAAAAATAAGCTGAGTTGCCCAAAGAAGAGTTTGGCTTTTTGCAAAATTTATTTAAAAAATCCCAAAGATTTGAGATTGTCTGCATCTCCTCTGCATCAAAACTCTGCTTTTCAAAGCTCTACTAAAACCAAGAAATCATGGCTGTATTGTTTAGACACAAAAAATGAATTTCAATTGCTATTACTTCTTTAAAAGGGGGAGAGAGGCAAGTTGAAGCAGACTTGAAACAATTTTAAGTGTTTTAAATGGAGTAGTTGTTTTGTACAGTTCTCTAAAGCTTCTTTCTGTGCCAGAGTCACAGCGTATCACAATACTATATTGTATAAACACAGCAATGTGCATTTAAAATAATCATCACACCTGGTGGAGATGTTCGTCTTCCTGAATCAGATTAGCAGTTCTTATCCACTGAAAGCATAAAGCTAGTGTGGGGTCCCTCCTCCCAAGTTAGTCATGTATGCATTACTTAGTGTTTGCAGTACATATAAGTGAGCTTGGTTTGAAATATGAATGCATTGGTGGTACATGGTAATAAATTCTCTGATGACTGTTTATGGCTCTATGAACTCTACTAACATTTTCTGTAACTAAGGAATCTTGGGTAATTTCCATAAGCATTTTCTTTGTAAAATCCCTTAAACTATGTAATGATATTATAGCTATGATTATTTTCTTTAGCTGATCTTGTCAGCTTTGTTGGGAGTAGAGAATTCACTAACAGTTTTGGAATAGATTGGGTCTTTTTAGTTGGCTGTCTCTATGGGAGTTTGTCATCTTTCTCCTCAGCCCAGCTGTTAATATGATGCATTAGGGTATTGAAACCTACTGAAACCTGGTTTTAGTTTTAGTCAATGTGGTTTGTACTTGCTAGCTAAGCACCATGATGTATTCTCATAGTTGTGGACTCTGATTCATGAAGATTTAATCTGCAGCTGTGTTTCAACAGCAGCTAGTCCACTCATGAGGCATGTGCTTTCATGTCTTAAGTCTGGGTGGTCTTTACTATTTCATTGCAGGTTAAAAGTGGAGATCTTTTTAAAAAGGAGAGTGAGTGAACTTTAGGATAATGGGAAGCATTTAAGTGAGCTTCTTAAGTTATTATGAGTGAGTTTCTTAAGTTATTATGCTATATTTTTTTATGGCACATCTTGAATTGAGAAATTCGTACTGTGCCTTCATGGTTATTGTTTTTTTTCAAATCCAGGATGGGGACATGTGGTGACTACATACTGCATGATTTAGTCTGTGCAAGCTTCTAAGAAATGGCCTAAGTAACAAGAATGAAGTTTTCTTGTTTTATTCTTTTAGATGCAAAGCTTAGCTGGAGGCAGGCAACTAAAGCAGAGCCAGTCTTTCCTGCCTCCATTCTTTATTTGTGTGTTATTACGTTAATAAAAAATGAAGCTGTGACTCAGGGGAGGCAGAGGTTACCCAACTCTGGCTTCTGTCTTCTGGCACAGGAATTGGAAGTTAACAGAGTATATGGGGTTCAATAAATATACGTCTGTAAGTAAATTTGATCAAACTCAAACCATTGTTCTGAGCACCACTGAAGTATATTGCAAATAGTGACATAAGTCCATGCAAATCATAAGTTCTGTTAAGTTAGTGGTTTCATAGTCTATACTAATGCTCTTTAACCCTTACTTCTTGTTTTGAGTGACTAAATGTCAAATTTAATCTGTCACATCATGTTTAAAACACAAATATAGGCCAAAGTTACTGTATGGAATGTTGCAAATGTTGCTTAGTAAACGATGGAATGTACTAAGGTTATTTAGAAATGTGTTGTTATCCTAAATGTTAGGAGTGGTGTCAGCGCTGGTCTAGTGATGTGCTCTAGATCCTCCCAGTGAAAACACAAAAGAACAGCATTACCAATGTCTTTGTTAACCTGGGAATCTGTACTCTGCTTTTTGACTCTGTGAAATATTCTTTATAGAGTTAACTCTTACATTTATGACAGATGTAGGTTTTGCCACTGCCAAGCTCTCAGATAGCTTCTTTGCCTTCCTTTCAGAAAAGACGACGGCGGATTGACCGAAGCATGATTGGTGAGCCTACAAACTTTGTTCACACAGCTCATGTAGGATCGGGAGACCTGTTCAGTGGAATGAATTCGGTAAGCCTGAGCAGAGGAAGAATACTTAGACAGAATAAGGAACACTGTGTATGAGTATTGTGGATGAGGCAATGAATCTTTATGGGATTGAAACCGAGGAACAACTTGTTAGCATCAAAATTCCAAGTCCTAACAGTTTTGTCCTTAGTATTATGGAATCTGATTATTTTAATTCCTATATTTACTGGCAGTACATAGTATATACTGTATATATTGTACAGGTTATGTATAAAACCCTTTTAAAAAAATTTATTTTGATGGCATGTATGAAGTAAAATAGGGGTATATTTGAAAAAATACCAGAATATTTTCGAGAGGACTTCGAAAAGTACATTGAAATTGAGTAGGTTCCATACTGAAATGCTTTAAGCTATTTTAAATATAATTCACATGGAACTTTGAACTCCATAGGTGTTAAACTCTGTAAACTCTGGTTTGTGAGGCACACGAATATTTTTGTGTGTCCTTGTTGAGGTTTTTCTGTACTCTTATAGCCCTATTTGCAGTGTGAACAATTTCCAGAGCGAACAATGATGTCACAGGTGAGGTCCTTGTAGCTTCCTATATATGATGGGATCAATAAATATTTTTATCTCTCTGAAACTGCATAACAGAGGATAAGACAGATAGTGAAAATCAGCTTATGTGGACAGATTTCTTTTCTGCAACTTTGTATTGATGTGAAATGTCGGCATGTTTTTAGGGTCACTTAGATGCAGTCTAGGAAAGGATTGTATGTGGATATCGATGAAAAAAAGTACTTCTTCATCTTAGTAATTATCTTTAAAAGAAAAAAAAATGTTTGGGGAGGAAAATGATGAAAATCACTTCTTCACAAAGTAGAAGGAAGTATTTTGTTGGAGGTATCAGAATAGAGAGCAGAGCTGTAAATGAGATAGTTTTAATGTAAGCAAGTGAGGTTATTTTAGTTCCAAGTAGCTTACAGCTTACTTAGATCAAACACAAACTTTTGTAACTCGGTATGTATTGGAGAAGGGCAAAGACAGAAAATCTGACATGACAAACAATGTACTACATTTTCCCAGAAACAACAACAATGGATTGGAACTGAAACATCTGTAATCACATTAAAGGGACAAACACAGCTTTCACTTCGTAAAATTCAGTTAAAATTAATTATTTAATATAATATATTACGTTAATATTTAAAGCCATTATAAATTGAAATAATACTGTCATAATAAAGTGAGCAGTTTGTTTATTTTTTAAAGCATATCTTTTTACTTTAAGTGTTTGTTTTCTCTCCTGTAAGACCCTTCCTCATTCTCATGCCTGAACTGCCCTGTGTGAGGTTTGTGGTGATTGCCTGAAGCATTGGTCTTTCACCTCAGACTTTGCCCCTGTTTACCCTCACCTTTGTCTTGCTTAATATCCAATTCATCTCCAGATAGCAGGTATCATTTTGATGCCTTTCTGATCCCAGATAGGAAGGGATCTGTATGCAAAAAATAATCCTTCCTTTCTTCTCACTCTCAGAAGCATAAATCTCTTTCCTACTACTTATATCCTGCTACTTCTGTGGTAATACTGTGGTCTCCTTGTTGATTTCTTCAGTGTAAACACCAAGATGATAGCATTAACGTCCACATGTTTTTCTGCTGTTTAATTTCCTTTATGGTATGAACATTACATTCCTTCATGAACCTTCTTGTGCCTTCTCTCTTCTGAATACGTGAAGACCTCCTGTGATTTCATTAGGTTTTCCCATAAATATTTAGTTCTTCATCCACTACCTGCCTTGTGCTTTCTTTCATCAGGGTTGTCTTCATTATATAGCTTTATGATTCTGAGTACAGTAGCATTCTGAGTACTGAAATATTTTGCTTTTTTGACTGACACCTCTGTAGAGAGCCCTTTGCTTTTTTGTCAAAGGTATGCTTAAAGAGTAGGAGCCTTCTATGTAATATTTCTTCCTCATTAATTTTTATTTTACCTTCCTATTACATGGTAAAATGTCTTGTTTTTCTACTTCATATTCCTCATTCTAGTCTTTGATTAGTTTCCCTTGTTTTCTTTCTCAAGGACCATCTGTGGTATTTCCTAGTTTTAAAACAGGGGAAGAAAAGGAAAGGAGAAAATTAATGAGACAGATAAGCAGAACAGATTGCACGATCTTTAACTGGTGCAATCTTCTTTCTCTTCCAAAATCTTTAAAACTTTTTCCTATCTAAATTGGACATGAGAGAGGAATCTTCCTGTTATGTGTCATCAAAGGAAGACAATGACACCTTTGAGAAAGAAAAAAAAAAATGTTTCATGGATATTGCTCTTGTAGCTCAGCCTGCCTCAGAAGGAGGATGCTTCAGAAAGAATACCACCCTATAAGCCTATAATTGTTAGGCTTGCTTTTTGCTTAGTGTTTTCAATATTGTATGTCTCCTGTATAAGTTTTCATATACAAAATGACTACTGAACTGTTTATAAAGTTGCATTTAATTTTCTGTCTTCTCTTCACCTTAGATGTAATAAATACCCTCTGCATTTTAAACTGATTTTTCCTTCCCCACTAACATGAACATCTATATGTGTGACTTCAGTACCAGAGAAATTACTCTAAACTGTAGCAGAAATATTTTGCCTCAAAATTTGTGTTTGTTTCCTTTTTCCTCAAGAATTTCATGTAGGCAAGTTGTCAGGCTGGAAGGTGACATGACCTGGAGATGTTTTTCAAGCTCTTTTTCATTAGAGGCAGGGCTCGTTCAAACGAAATTAATTCTATCCTCAAGTCAGTGTTATGCGTACATGTCGATTATTTTTTTTTTTTTTAAAGGGAAAAAAGATTTAATTCCATCTTCTTTTGTTCCAATGAGCAACAGAAGATGTTTGGTAAAGAAGAAAACCAGCTTGGTGAAATGTGAATGTTCTTAAACACTACCACATGAATGTGGATGAACCTCTCCACACTGCTTCACTGTGTTTATAGTCTCTGATGTCAGACCCACCAGAATATTGGCTTTGAACACTTTTCCCTAAAGAAAAATGTGAATACAGCATTTCTTTCCTGCAGCTGTATCACTTCTGTGAGCAAAGCACCAAGGTAGGAAGTGATTTTACATGACATGGCTTAAATACATAAAAATCATATCTCTTGCACAACACTGCAATATGCCATGGAGCTGAAGACAAAAGATCCATAAACAGGTTCGTTTTTTCATCCTGGTATGAGAAAGTGTCTAAGAAAGAATTGTGCTGATTGATTGTGTTTTGCTTTGCTGTGCAAAAGAATTTCCCTGTAGACAGGGAAGATATCATGCAAGCTACTTGGAAATACTTCTCCAGTGCTGTTTTAATACAACTTTCTAGTGGTGTTTTGAGGTCTTCACGAAGGAGCATACATATAATAATTGCAAGTGATAGCCCTGCAGGCATAGGCTTTGCTACAAACCTTGAATAGATTCTATTGTATGCTTGTTGTTTATTTGTTATGTATGCTCTGGTGTACGGAGAGAAAAAGACCAAACCTTGAAGGTTGGAGTTGTCTTCCTCCAGGCACTTGGAGATTATTAGCCTGACTTATTCAACACAAGCAGGAAAGAACTATGAATTCCCTTCCTTTTTGTTCATAAATGCAATAGAAGCCACAGACGGATGTGCATGTCTTTGTGTATGTGTATGGGGGTTTGTGATGTATTTATTTGCATCATGCTAAAAATACCTTCAAATAAGCTGTTTCCAGGGAAGTTGATGGGTGGTCACTTAAACAGTGAATGCCCTGCCACTTAAAGGAATAGCAGCAAATAAAGAAAGCAGTGTTTACTGTTACATAGACAAATAAAAAATCTTCCACAAACCAAAAGTTTTGTTTTTTCATGTTTCAGAAAGTCCTTTAGTTATCTGAAGTTAGCCATATACTGCAGAAACTATCCAGGTATTCTGTGAGTTGTCTATTATATTTTTAATGTAGTGCTGTCAACTTCTCTGGTTTTATCACATTTGGCAAAGAACATTTTGCACATAACAAGATAAGTTGCCTTAGGGAGTATAATTGGATAGCAGTAAGAGATTTGATTAATTTTTTTTTAGTCATCAAACGCATCAGTGAAAGCCTGCATCAGTCAGTTACCTTTGGGAGAGAGGAACGATTCCAGCCTCAGTATCAGTTCTCATCTTTCCTGCTGAACTGCCTGCAGAAGTGAAAATTCCATCAAGCTTACACTGCACGTCTTCCTGCAAAAGTAGTGTAGCTTTAACAGTAAAGGAGCGTTTGAGAACCAAACCTGAACAAGAATAAAATTGGAAGCGAGAAGACGCTGTAGCTCACTAACTGCCTTTGTTTATTCTGTCTCCAGGTCAGCTCAATTCAGAACCAAATGCAGTCCAAGGGAGGATATGGAGGTGGGATGTCTGCAAACGTTCAAATGCAGCTTGTAGATACAAAAGCAGGATAACCTTGGGGATACTTTTCCAGTAAGTACTGTGCTCCACTTTTTAGGCACTGTTGGAGTACTTGTGAGAGCAATCATAATACTTCATACTTACTTGGATGTGTCTCAGTGATGCCCAATTCTAAAATGCATTTTGGAGTAAAAAAAATCAATATCATACAAGCATGTGACTTTTTTATGCAGTGAACAAGAGATTGTCCTGACTGCATCAATCTGTCTGCAGGCTCCTTTTATACCTAAGATGAATGATATTGTAAGGAAGTCTTCCAAAGTTGTATCACAACGTTCTTCTGAAATTTATGTGATTTGGGTACATATTTATGACAGCTCTATCCATTTAATAATAATATGTATGGTGTGAAATTAGCGAATACCAATGTTACAGGAAGAAGATGGTCACTCAGAATGTTCAGAACTCAATGTGTTTTCTGTCTTCCAGGTTTACATGAGTTCCTGTATCTTCTTTCCTGTGTGCCCTTTTTTGCCTTGGTGACTGCTTTCTGTGCTCATGATGAGAGAAATGATGGCTCGTTGTTCACCTGTTGTGATTACTCCAGTTCAAAGTTGCTGTTCTGCTCTGATGATGCCATTTATCAGATTGGTCCAACTGTGCCTTTCAGTGGCATGCACACATTGGCCTTTACCAGAATCATGGTCATAGGACTGTTTAGAATCGGGTTTAGCTTTTTGTTTGTTTTAAATTAAAGCACCAACCTTAGCTTTCCTCATCCTTCACAAATACTAATGCGCAACATTGTGTTGCTCTTTAATCTTTTACATCTTTTATCCACTCAAGTAATCTAGAAATGAGTGAGTTTACGTTACTGTCTTCAATCATCTATCATTCATACCGAATTTTGCAGGTTCTGGGACCTGCAAGCACAAATGATTATTTCATAGGAAATCAGCAAAGCAGACGACTGCATGCTTTGTGAGGTTATATTGTATGGTGGCCTGCTTGGTGCTAGAAGAGGAAAAATTAAAATTGCTTAATGCAGACTGGTGAAAATTTTTGCTGTTGGCACTGAGTCGTGCCTGTTTCTGAAAAAGGACTTTCAGTTTATCTATTTTGGAGTTACGTTGTTATTTTAGTTTTTATCTAACTGGTCTTGAAATAATAGAGAGAGCTTGCATTTATGAGGCATTTGTTGTAAATTTTTAGTATATTTATTTTAAAAGAGCTGACCTTGAGACTGTAAACCAGTGTAGTACTCTATCTAGATGTTGTGGAAGCGATTTAGTCTATTTAAAAAAGAAAAGCATCATGTTTGCCTGCTATTCTTACTTTCTACAGTTTTTCTTAATTTTAGGCTGTATGGTCATTCCCAATAGCAGCATGTCAGACTGTCTGCAACATTAGCTGAAAAGGCTTTGTAGACCTCTCTGAGTAGTTGGCAGTTCCTGTGTACTAATTATTTTGGGGCCGTGGAAGTTGCTAAGAGGAACATACTAATCTGGCTGAACTGATGCCAATGAAAACAACATACAGGGTGACTTTTTAACTAAGTCAGTAAAATGCCTTTAGCTCAGGTTCCAAAGCATGTTTCTTTCATACTTTGAGAAACTGTGTTTTAATATTGCACTGTTTTCAGATCCCTTTTTTCCCTTCCCTCTTGATCCTTTGAGAGAAGTAAATGATTTTAGTCCTCATTAAGTTCTTATGTTTAAAAAACAAAACAAAAACAAAACCCTCCCCCCAAAACTAACATCCAAACAAAAGAGGCATGACTGAGCCTAGTCAGATCCATTTTTATATGTAAACACTTATGTTTACTTACGTGTTACAGCATGCGTTCATAAATACAGATCATAGTCATAAATGATTCTTTATTCTTTTTCCATCCTTTCCCTGATTTCTTACTGCAAAAGCTGTCTTATCAATTTAAACATGTATGAACCTACCTACTTTTCTCTCTGTTTGTGAACAACATAGAAAATACAGGGCCATGGAGGTAGTTTGCCTTCCCTAATTTTTATTCCAGTGGTGGGTGTCAATTATCTGGTTAAATAGTTCAAATTAGGTTGGATAGTCTTCACCAATAAAGGTACTGATTTATGACAACAGAACATGAAGACATTCAGTTTTCTGGATGCATAAACACATAGCAGTGCAGTGATACATTTTTAATTTTTTTTTTTAGGGTCAACGTTTCCAATGCCACTTTATCAATGAGTCTTAAATATACTATGGTTACAAAATTATTTGAACTTTGTCATTGGTAATAGCAGCGTAAACCTGCTTGCCAAACCTATCTCGATCTTGTCAAAATGTTTTCAGCTCAATAGCCAGGAAAAAGAAATTAACGTATTTTTATGACATACATTTTTTTTTTACATTGTGTTCATTCTTGAATAAAGCCAGTTTGGTATTGGGTTGTAGATATTGAAAGGAAAGCGTTGACTTTGATTCAGTAAATGTTTCTTTCAGTTGGTGGCCTACCCTTTTTCTTTTTCATAAATTACATTTGCATTAGAAAAACATTTGCAGTCTACAGATAAATTTGTGGTCAAAATTCTCTGAAGAGTAACCTCCTAGTGTCAATAAGGAATTTGCAGGCTTGAGGTTTTTTCATGCCCTTGACTCTTTTGTTGCCAAGAGGATTAAGCTGTAATTTTACTGGCAGTTCTTTTGCATTGATTTTAGCATGTATACTTGGGGATTCTGCAAGGATTCTTCAAAGGAAGAGTTCTTGAAAAATAAATTTGAAACCTTCATGTACAGGATTTCTGTCCTTTTCACTGTGACGGATATGTGTGTTACTTTCTTGATTGTGATGCAAATTTGTATGACTAATCATTGTAATATGCACATCTGCATTAAATATACCTGTAAGGCACAATATTGTCTACTCTGTATTTGGCTTAGTTTTTATATTTGACATTCTCAAAAGTTAAATCATTAAGCATGGATTTGCTACTTTAAACTGCATGACAATTTGTTCAAAAGACTGATAAAGAACTCTTCTGCTCATGACAAATTCTTGAAATTGCCAGTTGAGGTAAAAAGTTAGTTCTACGTGAAAAGAAAGATAATGCCATGATATATCAATCATCTAAAGAGTTATTTTCTTTAATTGTTGAGGTTATAGAACCTTATACTGTTTACAAAAGTGTCTCTTGAAAAGCATATGTTTTAATAAAAACATCTACAAAAATAAAGGGGTTTGACCTCTTAAAGAAAGAGCTAGCTTTGTTTCACCTAGTCTTTACTCTGCCCAAAGCAGTTGCATGAGTCTGTTAATCCCTTTTGTGGCTTTTATAAGTGAGAAGGTGCTGCATTAACAGCCAAGTCTCTGAACATAGCCTTAGTCTCAAGTAGCAGTGCTCTCTGCCATGATTTCATATACCGAAGAGAACCCCACCCTTCAGATCCAGGAAATTAAATTATTAGGGCAAGATTTCCTATCTACATAATGACACATTCTTACTATACATGTTTCATCACAACATAGTTATTCTAAATTCAGTGTTCTTTATTTTTTCGCTGCAGGGGAAGAGAGTCGATTAAATACAATAATGATTTTCAAAGTCTCATTTTAAAGCTACTGCTTTTTCCTCTGTGTGGATGTGAATAAGGCCCCATCCTAGTGGAAAGTGATGGGTTTTTTAAGGATTCTATAGATCTTTGCTGCTATAATGTAGTTCCTGATCTCTGTCTATGAAGATCTCTGCATGCCACTCAAAAAATGTCATGTCACCTTTATATGCCTTTAAAAAAATTACTGTAACCTCTTCTGAAACTAGTAGGAAGTAGAATAGAGTTTCCTAAGGAAAGTGTCTTAGGTTTTTATATTTGTGAAAACAGTTTAATGGAAGAGGCTTCAGGTAGTACATATTCACACATATCCATAGGTTTTGGTGAACATTTCACACAGGTCGTGATCTTGGATTTTGTAGTTTGGGAGTACTGCATTGCAACAGCAAAATTTCCAGTCCTTATTCCATATACCTTTTTCCATGATCACAGATAATCACAAAAGACTGTACACAACTTATTATTATTATTATTATTTACTCCTTACCATTTACTTATTCCTTTAAAAAAATTAATTGGTGATAGAATGGTGCCACCTGGACTTAATTACAGATTTAGTGGTATAATGCAGTTCCATGAGAACAAACAGTTACATCAGGTCACAAAACACTTTCAGAGTAAAAGACGTAGGCTTAGTATCTGGGGTAACAGTTTGTGGCTTATTTTGTAGTAAGTCAGTAAATAGATGCTGGTTGCAGCCGCAGGCTTCAGCTTCCCTATAAAACTATTTTATTGACAGTATGAAGGGGTGAAAATGATCATCAACACGTAAACACTGCCATATTTTTGAAGATATCCACCTGCCTGTCACTGACGACATATGCAATTGGGAAGCTAAACACTATGGAGTGGGGGAATTGCTGAGCAGTGAACAAGATTCCCCAGAATGAGGTGTAATGAAAACGTAAACATCTCCTGCTGGTAAAAATCTGTGCATTCAAGGTAAATTTTAAATTACCTGCAATAGGTAAATTTTAGATGGATCTTTAAAGTTTGCTCTTAGGTGATTAAGAGTTACCTCTGTGCCTAGCCAGCAGAAATCGAAGAGAACTTCATCAAATAATACTAAGTGCAAGCCATGTTTCTTGAATCATCACTAAATGCATAGCTCCAGCTTGATTCCTTGAAGATCAGCAAAATACTTGACGAGACACAGCACAATAAAACATCCTTCTCACTCTTGATAGATGTCCTACCTTATGCAGTATTGGCAGATGATAAAATGGTATTGTGGTGAGCATATTTGAAAGTTTGTGCAAGGGAGAAGAACTGAATCTGCTCTTCAGTATTTCAGAAGAAGAGAACCCTTTATCCCACTGTATTCATGGCAGGAACCAAAGTGCTCATGCATCTGTGCCTCATCACATAACATTATTAAATCACCAATTAATGCTTAATTGTATTTAATATCCTAAATTATAATTATATATTCCTGATTGTAGATCCATATATACCAAGTGATTGTGACATTAAAGCTTTATTGGAAGTAGTGTGCTGCTTCTGCCAATGATTAGTAAAAGTACTTGAAAGGTGTACCAGTAAAAGTAGTGGGCACTGGTCCCATCTACTTACTCTCACAATCCTCCATATTAGCACTGACATTGGTTTGGCTTCTCAGCTGACCGTACTGACGTATAGGTGGTTTGGGGGCAAAACTGTTTTGTTTTAACCCAAATCAGTTTCTTAATGCTTGTCCACAGTAAGTATGGGATGAGTAGCAATGGCATTAGAAATGCTCTGTTATGAGGAATATTGGTAGCTTAACCTGACTGTGGAAAAGCATCAGGCTTTCTGAATTAAAACACAAACCACAGAACTTCAACTTAGTAGCAAAGCTTAGCCATAGCTGGGGCTGTGAATGTATCTACTGAAAAGCTAATTCTGCTGTTGGGGAGCTGTATTTTCATGAATTGAGCTCATCAGCTTTGTCTAAGTTAATTGTGCTGGCTTAGAGTGCAGAACATGTTGAACACATTGCAAAATGGCCAACTACATCATCACCAAGAGTCAGACAACCTCAGGCAACATGATTCATTTCTGCCTTCAGTGCTAATTCCATCTATCACCACTGCATGAGACATGACTTTCTGCCTTCAAGCAAGCTAATAGAAATTATAAATTCAGACTTCAATCAGGTTTCCTGTTAAGCCCAGAAGACACAAGAGTGCTGGTGCATGCAACCTTGCTTACTTAACGTGATGCAGAATGGTATAACTGCATCTATGAATGAATGAGCTGTCATGCAAAAGGCACATTCATTTGTTATAACATAGCTATTTAAGCATCTGTGGGAACTTTGCATAGCATGGGTTGTCTGGTTTTTAGATACAGAGCCTGCTAGCAGAAAATACACACAGTGTTGTGTTTGATTTATTAGCTTCTTCAAGTGAAGTGTATGCTTCACTTTTGGACTTGGATTGTAGTAGAAGACACTCCTGATATGCCATGACACATGTGCAAAGCAGGGCTGGAGATCTGGCAGATAACACTGAAATTAGCTTACTCTGATTTTCCAGCAGTTCAAGAAGGTGTTGGTATATGAAAGAGTCACGATAAGCTTTATTAGTTGAGCAATGACTTTGAAGGTAGGAGATGTTTCAACATGCTGAGTGAGCCACCTACTGTGGATACACATAATTTTCTCCTCAAAATGCCAAGCACTGAGAAAATTTCATGTATAGATGTCAGTATTCAGGGAGTGTTGGTCTCCTACTAGTGCTCTGCATTATCAGTCATGGGCAGTTGTTTCCCAGGAATGTGTTTTGTTTGTCCATGCTGTGCCTGGAGTGCCACGAAGGGGCTGTTCGCTTGTTTTGTTTTGTTTTCAAGTCTCTCACTGTTCTGTCACCATTTGTAGTTTATAACTGATTTGAAGTATTTTCTAGGCACTATAAATTAGGTTTGTATTTGTGCTTTTCCTGGTGGGAAGTTTGGATGAATGACTCCTGTTGATACAGCAATGGTATGAGGATCCCTCATGCACCACACATGAGCTAAGGTTTGTCTTGCACCTGTTGTCAGTCACTGTGATCACTAACCAAATGTAAGAGGCCAGTTCCTCTAAGAGGAAGAGGAGTATTACGTGGAATTGATTGTGAAGTCCTCAGATTTCATTAAATATGGCAACATGAAAGAACTGCTATTCTGACACAGTTTTCCTTGGGTCTTTACAGTAGCAATAAAATACATGAAGAATCATAGTCCTTGCGGAGGACCACACTTTCCAGGTGGTTAATGCTAATGTACATTTTGGCACTCTGCAGCTTTTTCCACTTGTCACAATTTTACCTCCTGGAACAGTAACAATTATCTCATGTATGGTGTATACACAAAGCAGCAGTGTAATGCATAGATGTGGGAGCTTTATGCAGCATTTTGATACGTGTCCATAAAGGAGAAAAACGTTTTGGGTGGAAATAAGGAACCAACAATCATACTTCAGCAAGCAGCACTCTTGGTTTGGAATGATGGAGGTCTGTGGGAAGGGCAGATATTAATGGTGAGTGAGTGAAAAGAAAGGAGGGTTAGTGGGGGAGGAGGGTAGCTTTCATAGGTCTCCAAGTACTGTACCTAGGCCAATTTTCCCTGGTACTCTTTTCAAGAGGGAGCTATTGGCAACAGCCAGAAAAACAGAGCCCAGTTCAGCAAGGCTTTTTTGTTTTTCACTGTTTTAGTTAGTGGGTTCCAAACCAATTACTCTTTCTGTAAGTTGCAGCAGACATGTGGTTTCCAGCTGGCATAAGCAAGATCCATCATAACAGGCAGGATAGGAGCAGCCTGGGGAAACAGAGCTGCAGAGGGAACAAAGCTGGGAAGCGTGACTCGGTTTTGAGAATTCTTGAAGACTGTATTAATGCACAAACACATAGGATGGTGTGATGCATGCCCATGCAGCTCCATATCTCTTAAAAGGCATTAAGGAGTCTGTTCCTAAACCTATTCACTGGAGCTGGGCATCATGAGGATGGTATTGCTGCTACTTTCTGTTGACTAGAACCACCCACCTCTATCTGCTTACATCTGTCCACAATTGCAGAGATGCTGTTTTCCTAAGTGACTGCCAAAACGCACCCAGCCCAGTCTTTGGATGCGAACTGATTTGCAATGCCATGCTTTGGTTAAAAGCTTCCTCAGCCATTCTTTGAATCACAACCAGGGCACTGGAAATGTATGACAGAAGGAAATGCTATGGCTCGTGCAACGGCTTTGTAAAACTTAGAACTGTGAAGTTACATCATGATGACTTCTTACTAAAACAATTTTAAAGGTGATTATCAGCCTCATAAAACACACTTGCATAGCCAAACAGAGCAAAATGAAACTGAGATGACTTACGTAGACGAAGTAGCCCATACTGTACCCAGTGCACATTCTAAAAGAAGGCATAATGATTTCTTCTTAAAGAATGAATGTTTAACTGCTTCTGGGGTACAAGGCAATTCTTAGCTGCTGTGCAAGACATCCCCTTGCCTCCTGCACAGCAGCACGTCACAGATCCACCTGGCAACAATGCAGAGGGCAGCACAGGGCTGTTAGGACAGCCCGAAGTGCCAAAGCCATTTGGCACAAGGGATTTGACACTGTTTTTATCAGGCCTTACAGGCATTGCAGCCACCAGCAGGGAAATTGATGCAAGCACCATGCCCCAGGTCAGCTGTTGTCTGAGCCAGTAAGGTCGCCAGAGTAAGACTCCCTCAAACGTGTGCAACTGCAGGGCAGCTAAGACAGCCCCAGCCTCACCCTAAATTAAATGAGTTGTTTGCATCACATTGCTGGGCAGCACTGCTTCTTTCCCAAGTGCAAATCTCCATGGCGTTGCACTGTGTTAAGAAAACCTTTCTCACATCTTCTGAGATGCTTAGCTAACTGTGCAAAGTTAAGTCAGATCCTTCTTCTCCCTGCCCACATTCAGTTGGATTATGGCAGTCCAATCACTTAATGGAAGGGCAACTGGAGCTGGTTATTATCAATACAATAGTCAGTGCTGTCACTGCTTGGAAAACTGTGATCAAATATGTGCAGCTGCTCCCTTGGATAGCTTTCCTCAGTGTGAAGGCTTCCACACCCATGAACTAAACTCTTCCACAAGACTGACATGCCTTCTAAATTTAAGCTTCTCTGTAACTGACCACAGTACAATAAACCCTGCCACAGGGCATATAACCCCCACATCCATTATTATCAGTCTTGATGTTCACATTATGAGATGTTTAAAAAGTTAAATTATGGATAATGGAAACTGGGCAGTGGCCTCCCTGGCTGGGCACTTGCTTTAGATAGCTCATTGTTCCAAGGTAAAATCAGTTTCACAGCTCACTGGAATATTTCTCTACAGTCTGACCCTCTGAGCATAAATGAACCTCCAAAGGAGAACAGCCTTTTCTGATCAGGCCAAGAAGTTCCAAAATCAGAAGCCTTCAAAGAGTTTAAAGAATTTTACAAAACTAAAAATACTGTTGCATGGTTCAGAATTTTATTGCCTTGCATTTAACTCTGCACAGCCCTTTGCACAAATTTTTGGTACACCACATACCTTCATTTTTATTCCCTCACAGTGTGCTATTTAAGGGTTTTTGCTTCTAGGAACTATTTCCTAAGACTTTATAGGTTACTGATTTTGTTTGTTCCCTACTTTAGGTCAGTCTTAATCCTTCCATCACAGATAGCATTATAGTTACATTTAGGAGCAGTATGAGAAGTATGCAGCAGGAAATAATGAATTTAAGTAAGACTTGAAATAACAAGCCTAGGAAAATTGTCCCTAAAATCTTCTGGAAAACTACTGAAATAGCATTAGCAGTTTTCTGATTTTGGTCAGAGTCCTAATATCTTCTAAAGGATAACAGCAGTGACATTTTCTTTTGTAGCATAGCATCAGATGCCATCCTAGGCCTCATCCCCACTTCAGTCAGTAATACTTACTGAAAGGTCATTTTAGAGCTTTCTAGGGAGTGCACAAGCACACAGGGTACAAGAGACACTATGAAAATTAAAAACTGAATTATTTTTTAGTAATAATTACATAGATCAGCTAGTGTGTGTGTGTATATATATAAAATTGCCCTGTCCCTTGCCTGTGTCTTTAAGCAGAAAGATAAGACTGCTTCAGAAGCAGCAGGGTAACAAGAGAATTCTCTACTGCTTCAAGTAATTACCACAAGGTAACAAAATACAGATCTGAGAAAAGTAAAAAGTAAGGTTGCACTCTTGTCAAAAAACCTCATATGTTTTAATCAAAGAATGTATTTGAACAAAGACTGCAGGAACTAAGCCAGGATAGGACAACTTGTTTCATTAGAGGTGTTTGCAATTTACTTGTACTTTGCTAATTTATGTCCATAAAGTGTCACTTGGGTGAACAGAGAGAGGATCTCTCACTTCTAGTAGAGCTAGTAGAGCTTTAGATACAGCTTTTAGCCACTTCTTATCATAAATGATCATTTGATGGGCCATAGGAACAAGATCTGTCCTTTGCCAAGGTATTGCAGAGAGACAGTCCTGTTACCAACACCTTGACATGATGGAAGAAAGCAAAGACAAAGAAACTTGCACAGACTGGATAATTTTTTCTCTAGTTCCTACATGCCACACCTCCAATGAAACTGCTTCAAAGAGTCCAGTGCAGAGCCACAAAGATGATTAAGGGAGTGGAACATCTCCCTTATGAGGAAAGGCTGAGGGAGCTTGGTCTCTTTAGCTTGGAGGAGACTGGGAGGTGATCTCATTAATGTTTATAAATATGTGAAGGGCAAGCATCAGGAGGAAAATCCAGGCTCTTCATAGTGGTGCCCAGTGACAGGACAAGGTTCCTTGTGAACATAATGAAAAACTTCTTTACTATGGGTGGGTGACAAAACACTGAAAAAGGCTGCCCAGAGAGGTTGTGGTGTCTCCTTCTCTGAACACTTTCAAAACCCACCTGGACATGTTCCTGTGTGACCTATTCTAGGTGATCCTGCTCTGGCAGGGGATTTGGACTTGATTCTTTAAGGTCCCTTGCAACCCCTAATGTTCTGTGATTCTGTGAAAGTGGGGAGGAGAGTGGAAGAGGGGGTGTCACAGTCATACCTGCTGTAACTGAGAGAGCTCTGACTGTGCAACACTGCATGGTTTCAACAAATATGCCTTTGTGAGTGTGTCTGTCTGTGATTTTCAGAGGCTGTTTATGACAGTAAGATGTTCCCTTCATCACCCCCAATGATGCAGCATTGTCACTCCTATAATACTATCTTGAGCCCTTATCTGTGAGAACAGAGGTGTCAAAATCATACAAATTTTCTTTACAGACAGGGTGATTAATGGAGGAATGCTATAGGGAACATGTCTGTGTTAGAGCTCAGTGCTTCAGGTCCTGCCATTTTGCTGTTACAGTTAAATGCAAAGTGAATATTGATTTTGTTTGTGGTTCTTCAATCAGCAAGTGGGTTTGATGTTTGCATTCATGGGTTATTTGGAGCAATAGAAAAATCCCAGCCTGTGTGGAGGTGAAAATGTGTGCTGCAGGATCAGTGGTTCTCTTAAAAGCCAGACTCACAGTGTCTGCACTTAGGAACAACAAAAGGCTCAGTATAAAAGCCCACAAATATAAGCAGGCTTCAGCAGCAATTTTTGGGAGTAAGAAAAGGAAAATTCAGCAGCTTCTGCACTTGCAGGCTCCATAGCTTTCACTGGTCAAGTAAACATGCTTAGACAGAGAAAAACAGGAAATGTCTTTGGAGTAGGCCCACAGCTGATCCCTGGAGGAATGAACACTTTTGGGGCAGACACCTAGTCCTTTTGGACTATGAACACATGGCAGTGTGCAAACCCTAAGCTGGTAGATAACTGTTGCATAGTAGGGTTTCTTTTTTTAATCCTTTCTTAAATATTTTATCACAGTGATGCTACCACTGTTGTTTTAAGGGCTCAGCTTTGGCCAGCAGCAGGTCCATCTGTCTGGGGATAGGTTCTGACATCTTCTCACAGAAGCCACCCCTCCAGACCCCACCTTCAAAACTTTGCTACATAAACCAAACAGACCAGTACATCCCTGGCATTACTCCCTCCCCTATGCCTGAGAGGCTTTTTTAAAATATGTGGTGGGCAGACATTATCCCCTTTCACACAAGGTGGACTGGTGGGTGCTAAGCTTTCTTTTTTAAAGACACTGCATAGAACAGGTGCTGTAAGATGTCAGCTAGTCCCATTCATACTGGCTAACAGCTGTCTTCCCTCCGAGTGGTGGTGATTTTACCTAGCAAGGCAGCATACGTGGGTTCAGAGGTCACCCAGCATACTCTGAGTGGTGATGTGAGTCACAGTGTAAGTCTCTGTGGTGTGCTGCTGCCCTTAGTCCTCTACACAAGTCCCTGGGTCAGTGTGACAGACTAGTGAGAGGCACACCAGTGTGGTGTATAGTTTTCTTGTTCCAAGAAAGAAAGAAAGAAAAAGAAAGAAAAAGAAAGAAAGAAAGAAAGAAAGAAAGAAAGAAAGAAAGAAAGAAAGAAAGAAAGAAAGAAAGAAAGAAAGAAAGAAAGAAAGAAAGAAAGAAAGAAAGAAAGAAAGAAAGAAAGAAAGAAAGAAAGAAAGAAAGAAAGAAAGGGAGGAAGGAAGGAAGAAGGAAAGGAAGGAAAGAGAGGAAGGAAGGAAGAAGGAAAGGAAGGAAAGGAAGGAAGGAAGGAAAGGAAGAGGGAAGGAAGAAAGGAAGGAAGGAAAGAAAGGAAGGAAGGAATGAAAGGAAGGAAGGAAGAAGGAAAGGAAGAAGGAAGGAAGAAGGAAGGAAGAAAGGAAGGAAGAAAAGAAGGAAGAAAGGAAGAAGGAAAGGAAGGAAGGAAAGGAAGGAAGGAAAGGAAGAAGGAAAGGAAGGAAGGAAGGAAAGGAAGAAGGAAAGGAAGAAGGAAAGGAAGAAGGAAAGGAAGAAGGAAAGGAAGGAAGGAAAGGAAGAAAGGAAGGAAGGAAGGAAGAAAGGAAGGAAGAAAGAAAAGGAAGAAAGAAAAAGGAAATAAAGGAAGGAAGAAAGGAAGGAAAGAAAGGAAGGAAGAAAGGAAGGAAGAAAGGAAGGAAGGAAGAAAGAAAGAAACAAATGAACAAACAAACAAACAAACATGAATCTGGACAAAATTAACAAAACTGTGTATGTTTTCCATCCCCAACTCCCTCACCACTCTCAGCCCCCTTCCTTGCTATTGCAGAATACTCTGCAGCTTCAGTAAAGGTTGTCTCAGGTGCCAAACTCACAGCAACCCTATTTCCCATTGAGCATTTGGCGTTCAGTCTTTAAAAGGTCTACAGCCCTGAAAAATCATGTATTTGAAAAAAAACAGTGTAATATTGTTTATTCACTAGATCCTCAATACTCTTTAAACTCCTCTCTGCTACAAATCAACTTAAGACGGTTGTCTCATTTTGAGCTGAAAGAATCAGGACTCTGTGCTTCCATCTGCACTGAGCCCCTCTTCCTCCTGGGTTACACCTTTCAGCAGAGAAGCTAGATTTTAGCAACCTACTATAGCTAGTTCTGTGATGATGCTGTTGGTGCCCACAAGACAAGCAAAAAAAGGCAGCAAAAAGCATCGTCCTCCCTAAAGGTTAACCAAGGTTGCTGTTTGACACAGTGCCATACGTGCCGTATTACTGTCTGCTGTACTCTTCCGCATCAGCTGAAACTAAAAATTCTAGCTGGTGGTGCCCATAGGTTTCTGCTGGCAAGCCTACCTTCTGATGCATGGTGCTGCTTTGCTTCTAGCTGTGAGCCTTCAGTTTTAGCTCCAGATCCAGCCAGAGCCCACGACCTTCCCATTTACCACCAGACACACTGAGAAGAAGAAAATCAAAACCTGTTCTGTGTGTCCCTTAAGAGAGTCCTAAATCTCTGAAGATCAAATCAAGTACATAACTAAAGATTGTGCTTCTCCCCACCCCCCCACCCCACCCCCAAGCAATACAGTAACAAGTTCTGACAAACACATAAACAGTAGGGAAAAAAAAAAAAAGCCACATGTTTTCTCCTGCATTTGTCACTCAGAAATAAGGACTAGTTAGCACAAAAATATGGGGGTGGGAGAAGAAAATGCATAATTCAGACTACCATGCTGTTCTCTTTCATTAACTGTTGTGGCTAAATTCTGCATCTCCTTCTCTTGCTTCCTTTCAAATCTGGCAAGCAGCTGACTTGTTGAGAACCACTGTTAGTCTTGGACACCTTCCATCTCTGTTACGTCCCTGTAAATAAATTCAAAGAGCTGTTATATGCAAACACCTTTATTCTGACTAGTGGAAGAAGAGGCTCTTCTGAACTAGAGAGGAAATGTACTGGATTTCAACTATGCTGCTCAAGAAGAGTGTACATAGCACAGAACAGTACATGTGTAAGCATGCCTGGTTCTCAGGTCATGCTCCAGCTTGGTATTGGTTTTCAAATCATTCACCGGCACTGAGCTGCTTGTGAGAGAGGTTACATGAGATGATACCAAGTTGTTAGAGGGCATGACTAGCTTGCAGTCTTAGCACAGGTCTTCCTGTAGTGCTTTGTTCTCATATCCAACTCCCAACTTTCTTGCTCCAAAGCAGATCCTAACAGTGTAGTGTACACAGTAGCAGAATGACATGAACAGCCCAAAGCTGTGAAGTGAGTGCCGTGTGGAACGCATCACATAGAATCATAGAATCAACTCGATTGGAAGAGATCTCCAAAATCATCCAGTCCAACCGATCATCCAGCCCTATCCAATCAACTAGACCATGGCACTAAGTGCCCCATCCAGTCTTCCCTTGAACATCTCCAGGGATGGCGACTCCACCACTTCCCTGGGCAGCCCATTCCAATGGGCAATCACTCTCTCTGTGAAGAACTTCCTCCTAATATCCAGCCTATACCTCCCCTGGCACAACCTGAGACTGTGTCCCCTCGTTCTGCTGCTGGTTGCCTGGGAGACAGTAGCCCAAGGGCCTCACTCTGCTCTGACACTGGGCCATTTCTCATTTCCTTCAGAGGAAATGTGCCTTTCCCACTCTCAGGTGTTGCACTTGCTTTGCTTTGCGCTGCTCTCCCAGAAGGACAAGCTATGTCTGTATCTCCTTATCAACACTGGGGAAAGAAACTTCCCCATCATGCAGCCCTGACAATGTACATTTTGTACGACAGTCAAATTCACAGGCACACTTTCCCAAATTGTCATCTAGGATGAGAAATCTGCTCTGCAAGCTCAACAGTTATTTTGAAAATAGATGCAAAAGCTGCCTGCCCAATATACAGGGCAATAACTGCTGTGATTCTTGATGAAGACATTTCCCTTATGGATACTCTCCTTACAAAGGGAATAGCTGCCCTGTGCTTCATCCAGTTCTACTGCCTTCTCAGTTTCCCTCACACAGAATATGGTAGCAGTGCCACTGCTGGGTGCAACTGACCCATCAATCTCTGCACCACCCAGTTTTCCACTCCCTGTTAAACATGCACACCTGTCCGCATGCCTCAGACTGTTAGAAGGTTCCAGGCACATTTATTACCCAGTGAGGTCTCTGCTCCCTGCAGCAAAGAGAAAATAAAGATCATGCACAGTAAAATAAAAAGCAGAGCAGTGTATGCTGAAGATACAGGGGATAAAAAAAAAAATCACGTATGCATTTAATCTAACTATAAAACTTGTCTTCTTGTGCCAGTCTTTAGGTACTTCAAGGTATTTATGCAAAAAATGGTTTCTCTCTTAGCCTTCTACTTGCTCCCATACTCCTCCTACACTGGTAAAACCAGGCCAGTCTTCCTCTTGAGCTGCACTGCACAAAACATGACTGAAGAGGCTTGAATGAAGGCACCAGAAGAGGAGTATTTTATAATCTCTGTTGAGGTCTGAACAGCAGATCTGAGCTGCCTTACCCTCTTTATGCCTTGCCTCTCTGCAGGGAATAATGAATAAGCATATGGACAACACATGTGAAGCAAGATTTGAAGCAAGGCAAGGCGAGGCAAGGCGAGGCAAGGCGAGGCAAGGCAGACTACCCAGTCACTTGTATATATACAAATTGCCACTGAAGCTAACGTGTAGCTGCCCAATGGAAAGGCCTTCTGCCAGGCTATAACCATAAAAGGCAGAAGCAAGGACCTTTTATCAGGGGGAGTAGTGTCAGCTTACATGCTTTCACCCCAGGTAAACATCTTGTTTCCCAGACAGGCAGGAGTCATGTCCCCTTTGTTCTTTTTCTCATGTTGCCCTGTTTTTCTACAGGAAGGAGGGGAGAGAAGGGACCCTGTCTAGACATCTTAAGTCCTGTCTGGGTTTATACTGGACCATGTCATGGCCCTACCATGACATCAGGCACAGTCAGGCTTCTAAAAGTCCTTTTCTATAATTCATATATGGATGAACTGTTCATATACAAATACTTTTGTCAACAGGAGCCAGGACTGAGCAGTTTGGTGAACAATGTAAACTCATTGGCCAGTAGCTGATGAGATGCTTCATGTACCACATGCCCGTATTTGGCCCTAAACTGGCCAATGAGGTAATTCATTCCACATATGTCATATTCAGCACAAAGCTGAGGGATCACGAGGGTCATCTCTTGTTCAATAGCTGGTTTCCAAAGAGGGCTTTTTCCATTCTGCCTTCAATCCTGACTCAGGTGTTCCTGAATCCAGTTCCAGAATTCAGCTCTTGAATCTGGTTCCTATCTGCCACTGAGTCCAGTCTCCAACTTCTGCTACAGTATCAGTTGTGACAGTGATGTAATTGCCATCAGGAGGATTTGGTTCAATATTTGATTTGCATCTATCTGTATAAAATTTATTTTTATATTAGCATTATTTTAATTAAAGTAGTTTAACATTTATTTTCGTGTTGGCAAGAAATGACCCTGTGGCATTCTGAAGATAGAATTCCTGAAAAATCAGTTGTCTGGGTGTCAGGTTCCTATGTGGCAACAGAACAATAAAAAGAGAATAGGCCGGAGAATCTAAGCAACAATGCAGTTATTTGTCTTACTGGATGAAGATATCAACATTCTGGGTAAAATCATGCATAAATGTGAAGAGCAGTGATGTTTTCACCAAAAAAAATCTCTTCTCATTGTGAATTCCCTGCAGCCCTGTAAAAAGTTGAGCATTTATTTTCATCATGAAAGATAAAAATGGGGATATTAAGTATGTTTTAGCCCAACAGCAATTCACTCTTGTCACCCAGCATATACTGTTTTCCATGAACTGAGAGATGATTTTTGACAGTAAGCTTTTTAATAGAAGAGAGGTTTCTGACAGTGAAAGCAGCAGATTCTTTTTCTCTTTGCACAGAGCTTATCAGAGAAAATATCATTCAACATAATTAAATCTGTTTTCCTTTTTGCTAATAAAATCTGACACAAAAAATCTGAATTAGCAGAAACAGCTGATTTTATGAAACATTAAGCAGAGGACTTACTCCAAAACAGCCAAAAGCTACAGAGCAAGCTCAGCAGGTATCAAGAATTACATTTTTTTCCATGTCCAGTTATTGAAAAATAAGGTATGCCACAGCATGCAACATGCACTGGAAACATTTTCCCATGTGGCTAGTGCTCTAAAACACAGAAATGTTACAGACAGAAAATTGGGTAGAGCTTTAAAGCAAATACAAATGCAGATTTAAAAAGCGTCTTACAACATCAGTTTGTGTTTGCACGCACCACATGAAAAGTGCTTTGAACTTCATGATTAAAAAATTTGGCCTAGCATGAGGCAGAAAGCTTGGTAGCAGAGAACTTTACATCTCAACATGAATGTGTTTAGTCCCCAAACAATTTATAGTATCTTCCTCACAGTGTTAAAGACAACCAAAGTTAATAATCCATATAGAATAAAGATGAAGATTTTAAAGAAAAAGTTAAAATATATTGTAAAGTTTCATAAAAACCACCTTACGTGCTTGAAGTATTTTTCATTTATGGAAAATTTGTAAACGCTACTGTGATCTGTGGTATAGCAAGAGCACAAAATGTGAACTGGGTCTTGGTCACACACTGTCCTTTTTTTGCCTAAAGCAACCAGTGAGAGACCTGAAGGATCGTTACAGAGCCTTTCCAAGAGCACACGTTTCAATCATTCCACTACAAACTGAGCCACGAGCAGTGCCAGAGGAAGGCTCTTGCCAGGAAACAGCTGAAGAAGTTGTGCCAGAAACAAGGAATTACGTGCTGTGATAGCTACAGGAGCAGCAAATCACAGTGAAGGAGGAACCTGTTGGTTTGCACAGAACAGCAGTAGCAGCAGAAAGATGAAAGCAACAAGAACAGTTGTCTGCCCAAGAAACCCCCCTTCTGTTCGGTTCTCTCTTTTGTTATAGATCACTCTCTTAGTGGCTTCTGAGCATCTCTGCAACTCACATGCACTCTCCTAAATTATCCCAAGGAAGCAAACCTCCCAGAGATTTGCTGGCTCCAGGCACAAGAGTGATAAAAGCCACAAAATGTATTGTTACGCTGTTTAGAATTACATAGTCACAAGCCCCAGGGGTCTTCACTTTAGAAGTTTCCTGTTGGCAGTAAATCTCAAAATACCAAAACAATGCTTGGCTAACACAGGAATTGAAAAAATTTGGGGATGCTACTCTGAGCCTCTTGACTTACTGACCTCAACGTACTTGTGTCTTACAAATGCAAACCTGTGAGACATCACTCTAGTTTTCCTGGGTCATCAAGCCAGTCACAAATTTCCAATTAACCTGCAGATCTATCACTTGCAGATAGCTGATCAGATAAATGTCTGGGACAGCAAAGACTTATCTTGTGAAGCCTCATGTAAGTGCTAACACTGCACTCATTCTTTGTACAGATAAATCCTCTTGTCAGCACTGTGAGTGAGGAAGGTTTGTCATCTAGCTTCTGCATCTTGAAGTCCACATTCTGGATAATTTTTGTGGTACTGCCACACAGCAAGATGGCTTCTTTCCTGCCAACAAATGTGCAGTGAGCACTATCCTACCCAGAAGATTCAGACACCAGCAAAAGGAATTGATAATTTACTGGCTAAGCCTAGCAGTGGTTTTTCCATACAGGTGTAAAATCCTCTTTATCCCTGACTTACGTGTAGCCCCTTTTTCCTTCTTATTTATTTCTTTATTATTTAATGGTTAGAGCTTCTCAAGTGATGCAGAAACTGGATGGGTAGTGGGGTAGAACTTGACATCTTCACCTATACAGTGTAAAGCAGCAATTAAAAAGTACAATGCATCTACTTGACATATGAGCAAAGCCAGGAGTTTTTGTGTTTATTATATATAAGCTCAGTTACATGTAAGAATGATGTAGTATGTCCTCCTCTAGAGGCCAGACAACAGGTGGTGCCAGGAAAGGGGCATCTCTGTGTAAGAGCACCTCAGCTTTTACATGACAGAAAAACTTCCAAGACGTACAGAGGACAGGAATATAGTTTGGCGGAGGACTCTGTTAAAAAGTTTTGTTGCATTAATCAGGGCTCAAGGTCTCACGAGTAAACTCAAATTGCCTAAGAGGATTAAAAGTCATCCTGATGTTACAGATTAGCGATTCAGACACTCTTGGAAATGGAGATGCTTATTTTTTTAAATGAAACAAGCAATGATGGAACTTGTTTCAGTGGTCTTTTTTCATCTACACTTTTAGCTCAATGTGGATTTATGTACTAATGACAAGTACTTTAACAGAGAAATCCTAAGGGTGGTGCTCAAAAACACCTGCCTGGCAGGTACAACATAAATGCAAGGAGTTTAGCACCTAGGGCTTCACCTGTAAACGGGACTTGCCATGGACTGCTGAGTTAGTTCATCCTTGAGACAAATGGTGGAATTCATGCACTGATGAGACAGACTTAAACCATACTTGCAGTAGGCTTGGCTGCAGCCACAGAAGCAGCTCCTGTGCCCCACAGTCAATATAGCCCTTCCTTGCTGCTGGCTATGGCAATACAGACATTTCCTGGCAAAACCAATTCAAGCAGTCCCTGCCTCCTTGTCCTTGGGCTTCTTCCCTCTGCCATGCTCTCTCCAGGTTTTGTCATTGTGAAGTTTGTAAGACTGCCTCTAAACCCACAAGTTAATTGAATCAAGGAGCTGGTTGTGGTTAAAATTAACTATTAAATAAGCAAGTAAAAAGCTCCAGCTTTGCTCTGGGGTCAGATCAATGGATCCACAGCTTCTGTAGTGACGATGGCACATTATTTACAGTCCAACTGTTGCTTCCAGCTTGACAAGTATAAATTGCTGTTGACCTTAGCTCATATTCTGAACTCAGGAATAAAATGAGCTGATACAAGTCCTTGCTGACAATAGCCCCTGGCAAAGGCTGGAGAGATGAAGAGAAATCAATCACTAGAGCTGAAGTTCTTGTGACAGTGAGTCAGCACTCTTAGGCTTTAAGTAGCAGTGTGCACCTGGTTCATCTTCTCACATACTTATTTTTTCTTTTCAGAAACAGCAGTATTAGAATGGAAGTTCAAATCTTGGAGTGCAGTTCTGTGGCAAGGGCTTGCACAGAAAGCCACAGAGACTTGCTCAGTAAATTGGGTAGGAGTCTGGTTGTTTGCTTCTGCAAATGTTTTACTTTCTATCACTTTAGAATAATTCTGGCTTGTTACTGCATAGCTGTTACTTGACTTTTTCATTCCTTTAGAACAAGAGAACAAATTAATCTTAAACTATGCAGCAGTGGTGATTTCTGCTTCAGCTCCTATACAGGATCACAGGATGTTAGGGGTTGGAAGGGACCTCTGAAGATCATTGAGTCCAACCCTCCTGCCAGAGCAGGACCATAGAATCTAACATAGGTCACACAGGAACACATCCAGATGGGTCTTGAAATTCTCCAGAGAAGACGACTGCACAACCTCTTTGGGGAGCCTGTTCCAGTGCCCTGTGACCTTTACAGTAAAGAAGTTCCTCGTTATGTTGAAGTGGAACTTCTTGTGCTGTAGTTTACATTCATTGCCCCTTGTCCTGTCACAGGAGGGTGCAAGTGAGAAGAGGCTGTCCCCATCCTCTTGACACCCAGCTCTCATGTACTCATATACATTTGTTAGGTCCTTTCTTAGTCTTCTTCTCTCCAGACTGAAAAGCCCCAGATCTCTCAGCCTCTCCTCGGAAGGCAGTGCTCCAGTCCCTTAATCATCCTGGTAGCCCTTTGTTGGACTCTTTCCAGCAGATCCCTGTCACTCTTGAACTGGGGAGCCCAGAACTGGACACAATATTCCAGGTGATGTCCCACTAGGGCAGAGTAGAGGAGGAGGAGAACCTCCCAAGATCTGCTGGACGCACTCCTCTTAATGCACCCCAGGATCCCATCGGCCTTCTTGGCCACAAGGGCACATTGCTGACCCATGGATAACTGGTTGCCCACCAGGACTCCCAGGTCTTTCTCCAGAGGGTTGCTTTCCAGCAGACTACCTCCCAACCTGTCCTGGTGCAGTTTATTATTCCTTCCCAGATGCAGGACTCTGCACTTACCCTTGTTGAACCTCATTAGGTTCCTCTCTGTCCAGTTCTGCAGTCTGTCCACGTCTTGCTGAGTGGCTGCACAGCCTTTAGCTGCATCAGGCAAGCCTCCCAGTTTGGTGTCATCAGCAAACTTGCTGAGCAGTCTCTCTGTCCCCTCATCAATGTCATTGATGAAGATGTTGAACAGGACCAGATCCAGCACTGATCCCTGGAGGACTCCACTAATCACAGCTTTCCAGCTGGACTTGGCACCATTGACCACCACTCTTTGGACTCTACTTTGTAACCAGTTCCTAATCCATCTCACTCTCTATTCTTCTATCCCACACTTCCTGAGCTTGCTCACAAGGATGTTATGGGAGATAGTGTCAAAAGCCTTGTTAAGGTCAAGGTAGACTACACCCACTGGTCTCCCTGTGTTTTCCCGTTCAGTTACAGCATCATAGAATGCTATCAGATTAGTCAAGCATTCAATAATAATAATAATAATCAAGGTATTATTCTTCCTTACTGTTATGACTAATCATGAATCTCTCATTTCCATATGATTAGTTTTATGTTACAAACTTCAGTCACTTAAACATTGCCCAGGCATCTAAATTTCCTGTCACTGGCTAACATATGTAAATCAACAGAATCCCCTTACACAGGTACCATTACATAAGTCTCTCTTCTCTGCAGGAAATGAGCAATGGGGGGAAACGGGGGGGGGGGGGGGGGGAAAGGCTTTTACATTACCAATACCACTACCATTACATTTTATAGTTTTGTCAGTATGGCTATGTCTATGCCACAGTCATTTTCCTGGCACTGTTCCACTTATTACTGCAATGGACAAGACTTTCTGTTAAGCACCAGAAGAGTTTTCATTAAGTAGCATGCATCCTTTTCAGTAAAATCTGATGCTTTTAATATATTAAAGCATGCCTTCTCTGTTTTTGTGAAGATCTGTTAACTACTTTTGACACCCATAAAATGTGTAAAGAAGAAGAAAAAAATTCAAATAATATTACCTTGCTGCTATCCAGATCTTAAGAGCTTAAATGACTTACAAAACCTAAAAATTCTCACACAAAAATAAGTTACACCACTAATGTATTTAATGCCCCAGATCTTATTCTTGGGAGTATAGCTTAAAATCAAGCATCTCATAATGCATACTAAGCAATAATATAATTTGATTGTCATCTGTAGTCACATAATTAAAAAGAAAGGCCTGCCTAAGTAATTCCATTATATTTATGACAAGCTGGTTTTATTTCTGTAAAACTAGATCTGCTTTGACAATGTCTCCATATTTCCCTCCGCTGGGGTAATAGGAACATCACTCACCAGAAGTAAACCACTGCGATCTGTTTGCAATAGCTTTGTATCAAACACTGGGTTTAAGTTTACAGATGTGTAGGAAAATGGTACAACTTTGTGCATAAGCAAAGATTTGCAAATAATTAGACTATCAGGTATTACAGTCTTGTCTCTGATGACAGCTTAGCTATCTGCTTTAATCTTCTAGGTTTGTACCTGGCTGTTTAGAGCTTGAGAGCAGATGCAGCAAAGCACGTGCTGAAAGATATACCCCATGTTGCTATCTCTTTGGGAATCTTAGCTTTACATTTTCATACAGGTGTAGCATTAGCTGCTGTCCAGCACAACACTAAATGCTTGCTATCACGACTGTATCAGTCAGTCTTCCCTATTTCCTGATCTCCCATGATCAAGCACTTACTCTGAAGGCCTATTATTCATTCATGTTCATGTCAGCAGAACTGCAATTAGCAGCTCTGGCTTTCATTCCTGTTGAAGCAATTCTGGTAGAAGAAGGTAACATTACACATCAAATGTCTGGCTGACCTGAAAAAAAAAATAACAAGCTAGGTCCTGTTCTGCTCACTGGAGCTAAAGCAAGCAGGGTAAAAAGGGACAGTGTTCATACTTTTGCTTGCTTTGTTGGAGAACAGGGTAGTTAGTTAATTCAGCCCACTGAGTCTTCCAAACATTTTTTTGGCTCAACAGGATCACAGAGGGTCCCATTTTAGAGAATATAACTTTATGTAGGGAAGGAATAGCTAATAGAGTTTATTAAGACTATTTTGAGAGCTCCCAGTGAAAAAAACTACATACACCCCTTTATGCCTCCATGCAGCATGCATGCAGCATTTTTGGCTTGACCCTGCACTCCCACCGGCTGGAAGGTTCCTGTACAGCTCTGCGTCCCAGTGTACCCTGTGTTTGTGCTCTGCTGAATGCAGACTGCGTTTGTACTACTTGGAGAGTATTTCAATACTCAATGCACATGGCCAGTATTATGTCCATACAACTAGACTCAGACATCATCAAATGATATAAAATTTCTTTAGTTACTTACTATTGTAACTTTCTGATGTTCTTGCAGTTACTCTCAAAGAACGGAACTTGCTCAGTTAGTGTTTCATTCCAGGATATGGATCAACTCATTCTTCCCTGTGCCATAACCTGCTGCAAAACTGTACTACTCCAAGTAATGAATGTAGAAACCATGATCTTTAGTTAATACTTTCCATTTGCTCTCACACCACCTCCACTACATCTCCTTTAAAGATGCGTGAATTTTATAGGCTTAAATTAATTTTTGGGTTGTCCAGGAATCTAATTTGGCTCAGTTGTCTGGTAGAATTCATCTTTTACACAACTGGGAGAGTGAAAATTTAAACAAAACTTATTAAAAATAAAAAACAAACTAACCAAGTGTGATGGTTTTAAAACTGCACCTAGCAGCCGGCTTAGAACTGGTGCAGACCAGGGGAATCCGACTGTTTAATTAAAACAAAGCATCGCGAAGGCCCGCGGCGGGTGTTGACGCGATGTGATTTCTGCCCAGTGCTCTGAATGTCAAAGTGAAGAAATTCAATGAAGCGCGGGTAAACGGCGGGAGTAACTATGACTCTCTAGTAGCTAGAGAGCGGGATATAGTTACGTCTGGGGTCCACCTGGGGATCACACCTCCTCGCGGTCCCGCCGGATGCCCTACTGGGTAACTGAGCTGATCCCCGCCCCAGCGGGAGTTATGCTTCCTCCCACCCTATCATGGGCCTCACCAACCCAATGATAGTATTCCAAACGGTGAAACAAAATATGGCATGTGGTGGACATGCCTGGTCCTTAGCCCACGGGAAGGTATGGTTGGGCGTACGGTGCAGATTGGACTAAATTGACTTGTATAACCTGATTGGCATAGTTACTACCTGATTGACATAACATCTGGCTTGGTCCTCTAATACTAATACCAATACCAACACCAACATCAATTCGGCTTCTTCCTCTGGGATGTGGTGTGGTCTTAATCCATCTTGGCCCTCCTAGCTCACGGGAGTGATGTTGAGCAAAGTTAAGGCGTACTGGAGGGGGTCGCCTTGACTGATGTCCAGCCCTCATCTACTATTTATGACCTGATGCGTGCTATACACACTCTTTATTTTGGGGACTGAGGACTGGAACTATCCAAAGGGGACGTAGGAACAATGGTGTTCTCAGCCACCAAAGGTTCTGTCCGCCTGCGGTATTTTGAGTCCTACGGAAGCCGAAGCCGAGAGTGTTGATGCCGCAAAACGCCAAGTCTACTCCCCCGGCGTAAGTCTGTTTGGCGCGGCGCACTGGGTACTCAATGATACAAGTGTCGCCAGTCGTGTACTTGAGGGGGTGTCACGGCTGGAGGGTCGGGCACTTGTCCCTCGTGAGCGGCTACGGGTGGCTGTCCATTCAGCAGTCGGAGGCTGTGGGCGCCTAACACCAGGCGGGCAGTGTGGGCAAAAATCTCGTAATGATTATAATACTCATGACGCTGTCACGTACCGATGAATGCCATCTAATCGGTAGCGCCGTCTACCAACTGGCTATGACGAAAAATGGGTGGACGGGCCACCCTTACTTAACCCGGAAAGTGACATACCTCGGTATGTTCTCTAAATAGCCAAATGCCTCGTCATCTAATTAGTGACGCGCATGAATGGATGAACGAGATTCCCACTGTCCCTACCTACTATCCAGCGAAACCACAGCCAAGGGAACGGGCTTGGCAGAATCAGCGGGGAAAGAAGACCCTGTTGAGCTTGACTCTAGTCTGGCGCTGTGAAGAGACATGAGAGGTGTAGAATAAGTGGGAGGCCGGGTGCGCGCCGGGCGCGGTGGGGCGACCCGCCGGGCCGGCGTCCCGGCCGTCGGTGAAATATCACTTACCTGCTGAGGTGGGGAGGTGAGCCCCAAGGTGGGGCTCTTGCTTGTGGTGCTTCTGGTGACCCGCTCTGGGGACAGTGGCAATTGGGGAGTTTGGGCGGTCGGGGAGTTCTCATCTTGCTTGCTGGGATGTCTAGCTGCTTCTTTTTCTTTTCTAGCTCAGTTGGTAGAGCATGGAGACTCCTAATCTCAGGATCATGGGTTCGAGCCCCTCATTGGGCGCCAAAATAATGAATTGTAACAATGTGAGAGCTGAAATCCCCCCACACCGACAATAACTAGGCTAGCCCATTCTGGAAGCAAATGAAAGCTGTATTTACAAACAAATCTACAATCTATGATGAAATGCAATGAGTATGTACAGATATACACTATTCACAACATTTACAAATATGTACAATCAACAGAACAGCATAACTGATCTCCCTTTGCTACCCCAAGGGGCCTCACCCCCATCCAGAAGGAATTGCCCCAGACCCCCTGGCAGAAGGCAGAGAGTCAAGAATCAAAGAGGCTGTTAGATTTAGCTTGTCAAGGTCAGTGTGTTATCTTCAGCCAGAAAAGAAGAAAGAGCCAGACAGAAACTGAGCAAGCTGAGCTCTGCCCAACTGCCCAACCTTGTTTTGAGTCGTAGTTCTTAAACATTTCTATCTCTCCAATGTAAGTGTTTAGAATAATCATTATTTTGCTTTCTTACACCCAATAGTGACTTATTTACATTCCTTCACCTTCTCTGCTTGAACTTTGTGAAGAAAAATTAAAAGGACAGTTTTAAAACCATCACACTAAGAAACAAACAAAAAACACTAAAAAATCCTCTCCCACCATCAACTCAGTACTGTATCACTGCAATAAAATAATTTTTATATTTATATTTATATATTTTATTTATATCTTTTATTTATTTATATATTTATTTATTTTATATATTATTTATATATATTATATATATTATTTATTTATATATTTAATTTATATATTTATATTTTATATTTAATATTTTGGCAGTCGTATCTTCAGACCCCGCTGTAACTTATTTACAATGTATATTTACAGGTTCTGTTTTTCTGTTGTAGGTAATATATTCCACATGCAATGAATATGAACAGAATTTAGGGATTTAATATTGAATTTCCAACACAATGATTCAAATCGGAAAGAGGTGCCGCAATCTACGGTTTCCCACAAGGGGGAATCTGTACCAAATTAGCCAGGTACTCACAGCTTTTTTTTTTTATCTGGTATCTTCCCAGGCACTGTAACTATAATTCAAGTGGTTCTTGTCTCGGACAGGGTTAAGAGGCCTCTTGTGCCTGTTCATGGGCTGTAGCAATGCAGCTCTTCTTTGATTTGGTTCTTTCAGGCTATTCTCCTTTCTGCCTCTGGCGCAAGGCTCTCAGAGTGTTGGTTGCCTTGGTCCAGGTGCAAGGCCCAGGTGTGGCTTGCCTGCTAGGACAAGTTCTTCAGCTGGAACTCCCGCAGCATCTGTCTCTTGTTGCTTTCCGGGTGAGAACAAGGCAAATTGTCTACCATCTCGGCTGGTTTAAATACTGTCCAAAGACAATTAATGCCCTTTGGCAACAGAGAAACGTGACAGCTGAACCTACATAGAGAATGGGGCATATCCAAACATGGCCAGGGGCACACAAAGTTCACAGGTATGTTACAAGGTTAATTACACACGCTACATATTTACCTGGACCATCTGGACCCCAGAAAATATCTGGCTTTGCCCGTTCACAGCTGCTTAAACTATTGTCTGGGTTAGGGCATGTTTTGGGGTTTCTGTCTTCAGGACAATCATGCACAGCTGGTATACTGGGTCTGGCAGGGGTTGAGTCTGTCTGTCCTGTTTCTCATCACCACTGAAGAGTCTGGTCCCATCCTCTTGACACCTGCCTTCTAGAAATTCATAAGCATTGATAAGATCCCATCTTAGTCTTCAGGCTAAAAAGCCCCAGGTCTCTCAGTCTCTTCTAGTAAGACAGATGCTCCAGTCCCCTAATCACCTTTGTAACCTTCTGTTGGATTCTGTCCAGTAGTTCCCTGTGTCTCCTGAACTAGGGAGCCCACAACTGGTTACATGACTTCAGATCTGTCCTTACTGGAGCAGAGCAGAGGGAGAGGAGAATCTCTCTTGACCTGCTGTTCACACTCTGCTTAATGCATCCCAGGATTCCATTGGCCTGCTATCCTATGGTGAATTTGCTCTCCACCAGCACTACCAGATTCCTCTCTGCAGAGCTGCTCTCCAGCAGATCAGCCCCTAATCTGTACTAGGTGAATAACTTCGCCAGGTGCAGGACTCTACACTAACCCTTGTTGAACTTCATTAGGTTTCTCCATGTCCAAGTCCCCAGCCTGTCCAGGTCTCATTGAACAACAGCACAGCCTTCTGGTGTGTCAGCCATTCCTCCCAATTCTTCATCATGAGCAAATGTGCTGAGGGTGCACTCCATCTCTTCATCCAAGATTGGACCCAGTACTGGCCCCCAGTGAGCACCACTGGATACAAACATCCAACTAGACTCTGCACCACTGATCACAACTCTTTGAGCTCTATCATTCAGCCAGTTCTCAATCCATGTCACTGTCCATTCATCTGATCCACACTTTCTAAGCTTACCTATGAAGATATTATGGGAGGCTGTGTCAAATGTCAAAATAGACAACATCTACCACTCTCCCCTCATCTACCCAGCCTGTCATGCCATCATAGAAGGATATCAGATTGGTCAAGCATGAGTTCTTCCTTGTGAAGTAATGATGACCCCTCCTAATAATCTTCTTTTCCTCCACATGCTTAGAGATGACCTCCAGAATGAGATGTTCCACAACATTTTCAGGGATGGAAGTGAGGCTGACTGGCCTGAAATTTCTTTGGTTTTCCTTTTCACCCTGTTTGAAGGCTGGGGTGACACTGGCTTTTCTCCAGTCCTCAGGCACCTCTCCTATACTCCATGACCTTTCAAAAATGATGGAGAGTGGCTTAGAAATAATATGAGCCAGCTTCCTCGCACTTGTGGGTACAGCCCATCACAACCCATGAGTTTACCTGGACCTGAGTAAAACCTTTGACACTGCCACACCACATCCTGGTCTCCAAGCTGGCAAAGTCTGGGTTTAACGGATGGATCATTCAGTGGCTAAAAAACTAGCTGATGGCCACACCCAAAGAGTGGCTGTCAATGGCTCCATGTCCCAGTGGAGGCCAGTGACAAGTGGAGTCCCTCAGGGATCAGTACTGGGACCAGTCTTGTTCAACATCTTTGTTGATGACATGCACAGTGGCATTGAGTGCACCCTCAGCAAGTTTGCTGATGACACCTAGCTGTGTGGTGCAGCAGACACGCTGGAGGGAAGGGATGCCATCCAGAGGGATCTTGTCAGGCTTGAGAGGTTGGCCCATTACAACCTCATGAGGTTCAACAAGACCAAATGCAAGGTTCTGCATTTGGGTCGGGGCAATCCCAAGCACTGATATAGGCTAGACAGTGACTGGCTTGAGAGCACCCCTGAAGAAAAGGACTTGGAGGTGCTGGTGGATGAGAAGCTCAACATGAGCCACCAGTGTACACCTGCAGCCCAGAAAGCCCACCAGATCCTGGGCTGCATCAGGAGAAGTGTGGCCAGCAGGTTGAAGAGGTGATTCTCCACCTCTACTCTGCTCTGGTGAGACCTCACCTGGAGTACTGTGTCCAGTTCTGGAGCCCCTACTACAGGAAGGATCTGGATGTGCTGGAACACGTCCAGAGAAGGGCCACAAGAATGATCAGAGGGCTGGAGCACCTCTCCTATGAGGACAGACTGAAAGAGTTGGGGCTATTCAGTCTGGAGAAGAGAAGGCTCTGAGGAAACCTTATTGTGGCCTTCCAGTATCTGAAGGGGGCCTACAAGAAAGCTGGGGAGGGACTTTTTAGGGTGTCAGGCAATTATAGGATTAGGGGGAATGGAACAAAAACAGAAATGGGTAGATTCAGATTGGATATTACAAAGAAATTCTTCACCATGAGGGTGGTGTGACACTGGAACAGGTTGCCCACGGAGGTGGTGGAAGCCCCATCCCTGGAGGTTTTTAAGGCCAGGCTGCTGTGGCTCTGAGCAACCTGATGTAGTGTGAGATGTCCCTAACTGTGGCAGAGGGATTGGAACTGGATGATCCTTGATGTCCCTTCTAACCCTAACAATTCTATGATTCTAATTTCTGGGAGTCCAGTTTGCCTAGATGATCTTTAACCTCATCCTCCTTGACTAAGGAAGAGTCTTCCTTTCTCCAGACTTTCTTTGTTACCTCCAGGGACTGGTATTCCTGAAGGCTGGTCTTAGCAGTAAAGATTGAAGAAAGGCTCAGCCCTTCTCAGTATCCTCTGTTACCAGGGCACCCACCTCATTAAGCAGAGGGCTCACATTTTGCCTTGTCTTCCTTTTCCTGCAGATGTACTTGAAGAAGACCTTCTTGTTGTCTTTCATGTCCTTTCCCAGATTTAATCCCAAGAGGTCCTTAGCTTTCTTTGTTACATCCCTACTGTCTCGGTCTAAAATTAGGAAGAAGATGCAGTTCTTTTAAACATTCCTGTGAGTGAAATGAAGGCACAAATGAGGCCAAATATCAAGATGAGACTTTATTAAAGAATGGAGTAAATGAAACAGAGAAAAGGAGAGAAAGAGAGAGAGTGAGAGAGAGAAAGTGAGAGCTGGAGTGGTGGAGAGAGATAATTACCACCCCAGGATTCTTTTCTGTCTTCAGTCCAGGGAAGGATGTCCAAGGAGGGTTCTGCCAAGTCCCTTCAGCTTGTGACCTCTCCAGCATGTAGTGTTTTCAGTGATGCTTTTCTCTCTCCAAGAAGGCATAACATGGGACTTTTTATACTGTTCATTTATCACAGCTCCACCTGGCTCACATTAATACTGTGTAAGTGGATTTCTGGGGAGGGTCTTCCGTGTGCCTGCAGGGCAGAGTGGCCTCTGGCCCTCTTTTCCTCCCACTGTCCACCACACCCCCTGGGCAGCTGCTGTAGGTGACACATCAGGCTGGCCATTCAGGATGATTTTATCTTTGTTGAGGCACTCCTCAGTTCTTAATGTAATCACCATCATCACAAGGAGATACACGCTGGAGAGAGGATTCTCTCACCTACGTACTCTGGTAACATTCCTATATTCCTCCCCTATAACAGTAGCATGTACTATTCTTCATAGGCTGTGTGCCAAGGTGTTTCCAGGTGAAGAGAAGACTCTTATTGCGAAAGGCAAAAAGCATTTACTGCCTAAGCAACTAATCAAAGCACTAAGCACAAGCAAAACAAAAGCAAAGCAAGAGCTTACTAGTGTGTTACATAGTCAACTTATATACTTTTCTGATACAGAGCTGTCATGTTCCTATTGGCTATCCTTCCACTGACAGGGGTCCAAGCAAAGCATACAACAGGTTAACACTGACAAACAAGCTTCTCAACATATCCAGTCAACTTCTGCCTAGTCTTTCTCTTCAGTTACAAGACGTGTACATTCGTTCCAACTCAAAGACAAAACATAGCCTTCTCAAAAGTTGTTAAAGGTTGCTATCTTCCTACACTCCCCCAAGTGGCCAGTCCCTTTTTCCACATACTGAAAACTTCCTTCTGTTTTTCTGGGATTTCCTTGCTCATCCATACAGGTCTCCTGGCTCTTTTTCTTGATTTACTATTACAGGAATGCACGCATCTTGAGCTTGGAGAAAGTGGAGCTTGAATATTAACCATCTTTCTTGGGCACCCTGCCTTCTAGAGTCCTAACCCATGGGCTTCCTCCAAGCAGGTCTCTGAAAAGTTCAAAGTTATCACTCCTGACATTCAGAGTTTCAGTCCTACCTACTGGCTTCCTACTTTCCTGCATGATTCTGAACTCCACTTAGTTACTCCCACCCTGCCCTACTGAAGAGGGGGACTGACAGAGCAGTTTGGTGGGCACATGGTACCCAGCTGAGGTTAACCCACCACAACTGGTCAAAGACAGGCTTATTCTTAGTGTTGATCTTACATTAAATTTCATGGCTATTCAAACTTCAAAATTCCACGCAGATCATTTGGAATGTAATGCCACTTGATTGTGGCTCAGACATCTTGTTCAGGAGAATTGAACAACCTATCCAACTCACACTAGTTAAAGGGTGATACCAAAAGTCAACACCTACCCACCTAAGCTCAGTTCATAGCAGTTTCTGATAAAGCAGCCAGATAAAGCACCCACAAAATCCTTAGAAATGGCACTATATATTTTGCTCTGGATATAACCTGATCACCTTATCTAGGGATGCTCCTTAAGTCGAAATATTACTGCTAAACATTTGCAGATACATTTGCTTGTACCTACCTTATATGTGGATTTTACAGTCTGTTGTCAAAAATCACAGTATACACAATGGCAGTGTGAAAAGAGCTAGCATGGTAATCATACGATGAAAGGAACTGATTAAGGGAAGTAGAATCAAAGGCATGACCAAACGCCACACCATGTTCTCAGAGAGTTTTATTCTCATTCTACAGACAAAGGCTGAAGCATATTCACATGTCTTTGGATGGACTTTCTGTCCAGTAACAGTAACATTTGCTAATATTAAATAAAATTAACATTTAATTAAGCTTTTAACTGGCACCTTGCGTAAAACTCCAGATAGATATTTTTTCTGCCTTGCATGTACCCTTACAGACTATAGTCTATCATTTTAAAGTTAAACAATTTAAAGAAGTAGAACAATTAGGTGCCAGAATGTTTCCACTATCAAACTGTAATCAGAGCTGCTTCCTGCCCTGGAATGCAGTTAGGGTGAAGTATGGCAACCTGTAACACCATAATGTGTGCTTGTACCCCAGTGCCTGCTCTCACACACATCAGAAAAACAAGTCTCATTTGGACTCCTATTTAAAGCTATTGAATAGGACATTATTTTATTGTTACCTCATGTTCTAGACACTGTGCCATTTGGAAGGAGAAAATTATTCCTCCTGCATGTGGATCTGTAAAGCCAAAATAAATGTAGACATATCTGAAATGCTTAATTAAGTTTTTTCTCAACAACATTCACACTTTCTGGGAAGAAATTTTCTCTAATACCAAACATGAACCTCCCTAGGCTGAATTTGAGCCTGTTTCCTCTTGTGCTGTCACTAGTAGTTTCCTCCAAACAGCAATGTCTCACATCAGACTTATCTCCATGAAAGTAGCTATGGCTTAGACTTCTGTCTCTCCTAAATTTTATATGTATTTTTTAGATTTAGTTTGATAGAAGTCATAGTAGTAATAATAATAGAAGTATGTAAATGGATAACTTCTATGTACAAAAGGAAATGCACAAGACAACTTTCTGAAAGAAACATTCTGTACTTCTCAATCTTATTTTTAAAAAGGCCATTTTCTATGTATTCTTGGGTTTTTTGTATGTATCCTATAATTACTTAAAAGTATTTTTAATGAAGCTAATACAGAAAAGGCAAAGCTGGCAACTTTATATATGAAGAAATGTTATGGACTAGGATTTATGTACTAGAATCTTAGTTTAGTGTGATATTTAGTAAAAAGTCCCTGTTTTGGGACTTTTTAGAATAACACTATATGGTGTTGTTTTAGAGCTTCTAAAGATAGATTTTTTTAAATTTTATTTTTCATTTTAAGACAAGCAGTAGCCCCACTCCATTATAAATGAGATATTTAGCCTCATTTAATATGAAAAATTAGATTAATTTTACACAGGTTGCACTTTACATTTCTAACCAAACCAAAATACTGCCAGTTCCCTGGCTTCTAAAATACAGTTAAGCATACAGACTCAAGCCCTCCATTTGTAAGAACAAGCAGGCATAAGGTCAGTAATCAAGCATAAATACTGAGATTCCAAAAAAAAACTCTGACAAGATACCTCTAAATGCCTGTGCTGGAGGAGTGGGGGTGCAGGAAGTGGGGAAATCAAGGCATGGATGTGAGGGAAAGGTGCATTTTAGTGTTCAAATAACTTTGAATGTTCTGTTGAGTAATGCAGAGAAGTTTCTTTATACATTTTTCTTTAGAAAGCAAGTGTTATTAATACTACAATTAACAGTGAACGATCTTGAGGCAAATGTGTTTTCTCAAACATTAACTCTTCAGTACAGAAGTTAAGATAAAAAGCGTAAAACCCCCAAACCTCTTCAAACAGGGCCTTTATGCCCATTATGTATTCTACCATTGATTTCCATGTGTAGAGTCATCTGCCAATTTCCATCCTGGCAGTTTATTGTTGCTGCTTCAGTCCAGCTGCTTGTGACTTATACAGCACTTGCATTAGGAATGTGCTACACAGAAGAATTGAGGCAGCAAAAGATAATAGTAACGTCAGTAAAACTGTCATTGTGAATGATCAAGACAAGAACAGCTAACTGCTGGAAAAAATGAGGATGCTGCATGTTACTACAGGGTAAAGTGCACTTGGGAAAAGAAATCCAGTATGACCATTTAGGAAGGATAGGAAAGACTAGAAAACAAATTCAACTGTATCTCTCACACACTAGAAAAAGTTAAAAAAAAAAAGAGAGGGAAACTTTGATAAAAAAACTTCTATATGAGGAACGCAAGCAGAAGCAGCTTAGCTAACTCTTATCCTGCCTTCTGAGCTTCGAAGACAATTATCAGTAACACAGAGCGAATTCCAAGTGAATTTTACATCTCTTGCAGTCAATAAGAGTAAAAAATAACTTTCTAGTAAAAGCTCATTTGTACAAAAGTAGTAGCAAAACACTCCAGATAATCTCACAGAATCATACAGGTTGGAAAAGACCTCTAGGATCATCAAGTCCAAACATCAACCCAACACTACGATGACCACTAAACCATGTTCTGAAGTGTCATGTTGACACATTTTTTAAACACCTCCAGGGACAGTGACTCCTCCACCTTCCTGGATATTTTATTCCAATGCCTGACCACTCTTTTACTAATGAAATTTTTACTTACATCCAATCTAAACTTCCCCTGGTCAATTCCAAGTCATTTCCTCTCATACTGCCACTTGATACTAGGGAGAAGAGACTGACCCCTACCTCATTACAACTTCCTTTCAGGTAGTTGTAGAGAGCAATAAGGTCCCACTTTAGCCTCCCTGCTCCACACTAAACAATCACAGCTCTCTCACCTGCTCTTCTCCAGACCTCTCACCAGCTTTGTTGCCCATATCTGAACACAGTCCTGCACTTCAATGTTTCTCTTAGGCTGCAGCGCCCAGAACTGAACACAGTTACAAATCTATGGGACTAGATGGCATAGACCTAAGGGACTGAAGGAGCTGCTGGAAGTGCTCACCAAGCCACTTTACTTTCCATCATTTACCACCAGTCCTGGCTGAGTGGTAAGGTCCCAGCTGACTGCAGACTGGGAAATGTAACACCCATCTACAAGAACAGTTGGAAGGAGGGCCCTGGGAATTACAGACCTGTCAGTCTGACCTCAGTGTCAGGAAATTTCATAGAGCAGATAATCTTGAGTGCCATATTGCAACATGTGCAGGGCAATCAGATGATCAGGCTTAGTTAGCATTGGTTCATGAATAGCACATCCTGAATGACAAACCTGATGTCCTATGACAACATGAGTATTGATCTGCTCAGAGGTGAGAAGGCTCTGCACAGGGGTCTGGACATGCTGGATCACTGGGCTGAGGTCAATTGTATAAGATTTAACAAAGCCAAGTGCCAGGTCCTTCACTTGAGTCACACCAAGCCCATGCAGCCCTACTGGTTTGAGACAGAGTGGCTGGAAAGTTGCCCAGCAGCAAAAGACTTGGGGCTGCTGGTTGACAGCCATCTGAACATGAGACAGCAATGTGCTCAGGTGGCCAAGAAGACCAACAGCATCCTGGCCTGCATCAGGAATAGTGTAACCAGTAGGACCAGGCAAGTGTTCATCATAGAATGGCTTAGGTTGGAAGGGACCTCAGAGATCATCCACACCACCCCCTTTGCCATGGGCAGGGATGCCTCTCAACTAGATTTGGTTGCCCAAGGCCTCATCCAAGCTGGTCTTAAACACCTCCAGGGAGTGGGCATCCACAACCACTCTCTGAGCAACCTATTCCAGAGTCTCACCACCCTTGTACTGAAGAACTTCTTCCTAAGACCTAGTCTAAACTTACTCAGCCTCAGCTTAAAACCATTCCTCCCAGTTCTGTCCATAGACACCTTTATGAAATGTCCCTCTATAGTTTTCCTGTAGGCTTGCCTCACATGTTGGAAGGCAGCTATAAGGTCTTCCCAAGGTCTTTTCCAGGCTGAACAACTCCCTCAGCCTACCCTCATAGCAGAGGTTCTCCAGTCCTTCAGCCATCATTGTGGCCCTTCTCTGGACTCATTCCAACAGTTCTATGTCGTTCTTATAATAGGGACACCAGAACTGGATGCAGTATTTGAGGTGGGGTCTCACAAGATCAGAGTAAAGGAGGAGAATCACCTCTCGACATGCTGGTCACACTCCTCCTGAGGAAGCCTAGGGTATGGGTTTCCTTCTGGGCTGCATGAGTGCACTGCCAGCCCATGTTAAGCTTCTCATCAATCAACACTATTAAGTCATTTTCTTCAGGGCTACTCTCAATGAACTCTGCACTCAGCCTGTATTTGCGCCTGGGGCTGGCCCAACCCAGTTGGAGAACCTTGCACTTTGATGTGTTGTACTCAGCACTGGTGAGGCCACACCTCAAATACTGTGGTCAGGTTTGGGTCCTTCATTACAAGAAGGACACTGAGTTGCTGGAGTGCATCCAGAGAAGGGCAACAAAGCTGATGAAGGGTCTAGAGAACAAGTCTTATGATTAGCAGCTGAGGGAGCTGGGATTGTGTGGAGAACAGGAGGGTGAGGTAAGACCTCAGGATGAGGACATTTCTTGAAATTGGACTGGGAAGGTTTAAGTTGGATATTAGGAAAAATTTCTTTTCTGAAAGAGATATCAGGCTTCTCAAGGAGGTGGTGAAGTGCCTCTGGAGCTGTTCAAGAAACATGTGGACATGACACTTTGGGATATGGTTTAATGGCCATGGTGGTCTTAGGCTGACAGTTGGACTTGATGATCTTAGAGGTGTTTTCCAACCAAAACAATTCCATGATTCTATCAGCGTTTAGCCCAACATTTTATGTGGTTTGTCTAGGATAAAAAAAGGCAAAGACAGTCTATTCTTTGCAGTCTTCTAGGCTGTGGATTGTGTGTTAAAGAGTTCTTACAATGCTGTGCATTGCCTGGTGGGAAAGGATATGTGCGGTTTAGGTAATAATTTTGACTTCGTTGTGTGCAGGAAAAGAGCTTGACTCATCAATATAAGATGAACACAACATGCTTGTTTTACTAGATACTGTCCCTGCATTCACAAGAAATGATGAGTTTCTCATAGATTTCTATCCATTTTTTCTTCTCCATATAGGAATTGCTCAAGATAGATAACAGACCAAGATGGACAGCAGACTGAGATAGATAACAGACTTACTGACAATTTTTAATCTTTGTCTAGGAGGAACAAAGGCTAATTAAATGCTACTACAAGACAATGCCAGATTTCAGCTAACTATCCATTCAAAAAATTGGATAGAAGGCTGCCAAACAAACCACACAAATTTAGCACCCAAGAAATTAAGAGGTCCTCCAGATTAACAATGCAGCATACCCATTCTTTTGATAGTTTCTCAAAGGAGTAGGGTAGAGGAAGCAAGGATGATCCTGCTGGCGTTTTACCTGTAATAGGAAAAAGCAGGATCATAACCAAAACTCTAATCAGTTTTTAGTTTCTGTGATACACATTGAGGCTCCTGCAAGTCTTCAAGCTCATTTCATATCCCAGCAAAACAAAACCAGAGCCTGGAAACAGGAACTACAATCCAGGGCTTCTCACAATCAGTATTAGACAACAGTCGTGATCCTCCTTGTGCTTTCTTTCAGCAATAAAACAAATTTTCCCCTTTCTTGGTGGCAGCATGGGTGGAAGAAGAGCACTCTTCATTCAGCTCATCCTGTTTATTTCAATCTTCCGGGAGCTGCGGAAATGGATCTGGTTCCAAATGGCTTACTCCCTGATAATAGTTCTAACCAAGACCTGATTCTAGTAGGGATAAGCAGCATTAGCAACCCATAGCTGCTGCTTCTTGACTTGGTATAATTCTCTTCCCCACTAACAGCTACGGTGTACGCCCTGGTTTGGTGTATACTTCAGGGTGTGTTACTGTGCTGTGCTTCATGTATTTGCCCTGTGTGCTTAGTACAGCAAATACATAAGGCTGGGAAGATTATTTTTTACAGTTATAGATTTCTGTGGTGCAGAGTGGAGCTCACTATCAACAAGATAGAAGCCACTCCTGCTTTCAGCTGAAGTTTGCCATAAACCCTCAATGCTACACATTAAATAATCTTGAGGCGGGTGTATCACACCAGACTTTTCAGTTCACTTCAGTGTGCTACCTGAGCCATTGGGACTGGTATATTTCTTGAATGGATGTTCTGGTTTTAAAGTGTTCAACTGTGAAAGCATCCAAAAGAGGTCACCTTTTCACTTACACATAATTCAGCTGGAATTGGTTCTGGATTTCAGCGATAATTATGTTTAAGTCTTATTTTAAATGCAATACAACATGCAGCCATGGATTCATGGATTCAAAACTAAAACTGTTCATTTCTCTGGTTCAAGTAAGGTCAATGTTAAAAGAATAAAGACATTTCCATTTTGTGCCAGGTTTCTGTAAATTAGTCATGACCAGAAAACATTCTCCAGAATTGTGTGGGAACTTGCTCTTCCTCTAAGGGCTCTTCAGGAACAAGTGACTAAGGCAAGACAAAGCAGAATTGGCCTTGTGACGTGTGGAGAAGTGTCTAGAAGAAGAAGGAAAATAAAAATCTTAAGACTTCTAAAATTACGAGTGAACCCAGTAGGCAGAAAGACTGTTTTTATTTCATGTAATTACTCTTTTACTGCTCATTAAGAAATCTAATACATTTTTTCAAAAGCACCATTATACAACACTAAATACTGTAAATCATAGAATCATAGAACGGTCTGGATTGGAAGGCACCTCCAAAGGTCATCTAGACCAACCCCCTCTACAGCAAGCAGGAGCATTCTCAACTAGATCAGGTTGTCCAGAGCACTGTCAAGCCTCATCTTGAGTATCTCCAGGGATGCAGCCTCAACCACCTCCCTCGGCAACCTGCTCCAGTGTTCCACCACCCTCATAGTAAAGAACTTGTTCCTAATGTCTAATCCAAATATACTCTTCCCATAGTTTGAAGCCATTGACCCTCATCCTATCACTACAGGCCCTTGTACACAGTCTCTCTCCATCCTCCTTGTAGGCCCCCTTCAAGTACTGCAAGGTCTTATTAGGTCTCCCCAGAGCCTTCCCTTCTCCAGGCTGAACAACCCCAGCTCCCTCAGCCTGTCTTCGTAGCAGAGGTGTTCCTGCCCACTGACCATTTTCATGGCTCTCCTCTAGACCCTCTCCATCAGGTCCATGCCCTTCCTGTATTGAGGGCTCCAGACCTGGACGCAATACTTCAGGTGAGGTCTCACCAGCGCAGATTAAAGTGGCAGAATTGCCTCTCTAAAATCATGTGTGTTTCAGTGATAAAAAGAACAGAGAGGTTATACAGACAAATTAAGCTGGAATTGTTCGAAAGGAGGTTCACAGTGCTTTTTAAGTATCTTAGAGGCTCAAAAATAGTCCTTCCATTGGCTTCCAAGGAAAAAGACCACGACATCTGAGAAATTCATTAGCTCAACACAAAGTACCAAATACCTTCAATACTATGCGGTTGTTTAAGTACAGAACAAAACAATGACCTAGATTCTATTTCCACCAAAAAAACCCTGTGTAAGTTTAAGGTCACATAAGCCTGTATGTGGTGAAGCAAATGAAAGAGTACTAGGAATGTGACTGCTGGTAATGGCAGATAACACTACTTAGCTTAGCTGAAATTGTCCTGGGATGGAAATATTTTATAAACATTACCTAGAAATCCTGCTGTTAATCTTTGAAAAACTGTAAAAAGATACTTGTATTTTAGATAAACAACACTACAATTTTCTTTTTGCATGCTATTGAACACTAAGAAAGTTTGCAGAAAAGATACCATCTGTGAGGATTTTTCTTCTTACACTTAATATAGCAGGATTATTTCAATGTATTTAAACATGCATGAGGTAAAGAGAGGATAATGATCTTTCCTCTGCTAGCTCTTCTGTGCAGAAATTTAAAGTGTGCTGTCAGTGTTAAATATCTTTGCTGCTTCTTTAGCAAGTGAGTTCCTTAAAGTCATATGATGTATCTCCCTAGAGAAGTAAAATAATCTGCACTTCTCTGAGAGGGAAATGAGACTGAGACACTTGCAAGTATGCAGCTGAGAAGCAATATAGTTGCAGTTTGGCATTTTTACTTCCTCAAGAAGTCTTGGTTTTATTTTCTTAATATTAGTTACTGTTTGAATATACTCTTGAAGATGACTACTCCCTGAAGAAAGCTGGGGTAAGAATTTTTAACTGCTGTTATTAGGAGGTGCCTAACATGCTGTTTCACTTTGTGTAACTACATGTGCTAAGACAGAAACATGAAGTCAATGTTACGACATGTTCCTAGAAATTTCTTCAGCATAACAAAAACAGGGATATTAGAAAGAATCAAAAACCCTTCAAAACTGTCCTCACTGGGGCTAGGTCACTGGATGACAGCTCTTGATTAGCATTCACAAGCTCAAAATAGCCTCTACTATTTTCCCACCCCAAATCTCAAAGATTATTCCTTAGAATGAGGTGGAGCTTCTGACTAGTTACAGATCTCTTTTTAAAAAAATCCATGGGTGTCTGTGTCTGAGCTTGTGATTTCCATTCTAAGCCTTGCAGAAAAGGACTTTGGGGTACATGTGGATGAGCAGCTGGACATGAGCAAACGATGTGTTTGAAGACAAGAAAGCCAATTGTATCCTAGGCTGCATCCAAAGAAGTGTGGCCAGCAGATCAAGAGAGGTGATTCTGACACTTTGCTCTGGTGAGATGTCACCTGGAGTACTTCATCCAGGTCTGAAGCCCTCAACATAGGAAGGACATGGACATGATGGAGTGAGTCCAGAGGAGGCCCACAAAAATGATCAGTGGGCTGGAACACCTTTCAAATGAGGATAAGCTGAGAGAGCTGTGGATGTTCAGCTTGGAGAAAAGAAGATTCCAGGGAGTCCTAACAGCAGCCTTCTTGAGAGGGACTGTTTATAAAGGCGTGTAGTGATAGGATGAGGGTCAATGGCTTCAAACTACAGAAGAGTAGATTTAGATTGGATATTAGGAACCAGTTCTTTGCCATGAGGGTGGTGCAATACTGGAACAGGTTGCCCAGGGAGACAGTTCAGGCTGAACAAGGGTCTGAGAAACCTGATCTAGTTGAGGATGTCCCTGCTCACAGCAGGGCATTGGATGCAATGACTTTTGGAGGTGCCTTCCAGCCCATGCCATTCTATGCTTCTTGGGACAAAACCTGCACAGACAGAAGCGGCAAATGGAATAGAAGAAAGGGCAGCAAGGATAACAGCTTGCTTCAAAATTTACTGCATATGCTGTTTCACTTTCCATGAACCACTGTATCTTAATTCTTAGCATCACTCTATGAAACAACCTCCCTATTATGGCTATTAATATTTAATAACTGGTGGAATTATTAATAAAAATTCCAATAAATTTATTAATCAAAAATCCCACAGAAAATATTCATAAAACCTATTTACTGATTCAAAATATTTGGTTGTGGAAAGGTATCTCACAAGCAGCAATATGCAACAATTTAAATATTAGCAAAAACCAAAAACAGCAAACAGTAATTTAAATTGTAAAGACAAAAAAGCTTTGGCAACATGCCGGCTTTGCCCACAAAGGGGAACTCTAGAACTCGCCCAACAGAGCAGCTACAGCAACAGAACCTTTGAACAGATGTCTATAAACATCAGATTTGCTGGGTTACTCACTGCAAATCACTTCAGTCCAGTATACTCAGTTACTGTGCTTATCATCCCAATAACATGAGGTGCATTTGAATTCACATCAACCAGTGGTGGCATCTGCACGTGAATGCTGCTGTGCTGGGGAGAGGCTTCTCTGCAAAGGATGCTTCCCTGGCACGGTGTAGGCAGGCAGATGATGTGGCTGTCTGGGTGGGCTGTGATTTCGGGTGTCTTCAGAGGTTGGGCTTTGAGCAGCTCTCATCCCTGCAGCTCTGGGCTCAGCAGCTTTCGTAGCTTTGCCTGCTATGGAGAGGTTCTTTAGCTGCAACCTCCACAGAGGCCCTTGTTGCTTCTTCCAGTAAAACAAGGCAAATTGCTCACCCTTTGGGCTAGTATTTATAGATTTCCCACAACAATGATGGCCAGTGGCAACAAAAATTAGGAGATAGAAACCTGGTACTTTAACCTATATAAACAGTTTTCTCCAAACGTGGACAAAGGCACACATACCTGGCCCACTTGAACACCAGGACATGTTCAGACAAGCCTGGGCAACATGGGCAATGTCCCAGAAAACCAGACCTCCTGGCTCCTGCTCCCTTGTCTAGTTCCTGGCATATTTGAGGTTTTGCCCCTTTAGGACACTCTTTTCATCCAAATTGTAATTTTTTTAAAATTTTGATTGTAACTATTTAAATAATTTAGGATGACATTGGTATGTCAAATGGTAGAAGATGTATTCCAACTTCTCTCAGTCTTTAAAAAACTGCTGTATTATGTCACCAGAAGTAAAACATAAGGCTTAGCATATTGGTGTTTGCAAAGTCGCAAACACTGGAAAACTCAGCTGGATAGTGTAAGAAAAGAGGAAGTTGTGTTTTGCTTCCTTTTTCTGTTGTAATACAAGAAATCAGAATTTCCTGCTGTGCTGATGGCTGCAAATAGAATTACAATTACAAAACCTCTAAGAGAAGGACAAAACCTCTGTCCTTCTTGGTCTCAGTTTCTGGTGATTAATGTTGAAAGTGAGGAAGAAATGGTAGTATATCAATATGATGCCTACTCAGCACTGTAGACTTGACTGTATTGGTGCACAAACAAAAAGGAATTTTTTAAAGAACCATTTTGACTTACACCAAGCATGCTGTCTACTATTTGTAGAAAGTATTTCAGGGCAACAGTTTTCTGATGGATTGGCTGTGCTTAGGACCAGCCTGATCATCTTTGGCACAACGTTAATGGAAAGTACTGGTCCCTTCTGTTATAGTTGTAGTAAGGACTGTACGCATGGTGAGTAACTCAAGTGATAATGCCTCAACCACACTATCTACTTCCAGCTGAGAGTCCTAATATGGTTAAGTTATACATAATGGGCATAAATTTTGCTGAAGTTTGTTTACTTCCTTCCTTAATGCTTACAATGATATAGTTGCCTCACAAAAACAAGAACCGCAACCACTGGATCTACTGCATGAATTCTGCCAGCAACTGTTGAGAATAGCAGTCCTCCCTTCAGTGAAGCCTAGCTGACATCAGCAAGGGTTATTGTTATGAGAGGCCACAGTTGGTTATAGAATAATCAGATCCCAGACACAGATGGAGAAGTTGCCAGATAAGGAGTGTGAGATAAGCTAGCCTATTTAAAGCTCTCCAGTTGTTTTACAAAGGATATCTAGGGATGCAGTCCATAGGGAATGACAAAGTGGACAGATTGCTTGATGGGTTAGGAAAAAAGCAATTGAAATACCACCTCATTGCACCTCATCTGACAAGAATGAGCTGTAGCTGATGAGCCTTTCTTGCTGCCCTTTTGAAGTGCTAAAAAGAACTGGATCTCACCAGTCTGCTCTGTTACTCACAGGAACAGAGTAACAGAGTGACATAGTAACAGGAAAGCATACAAACCATGATATTTAAACAGTATTGATCTAATGGCTATTTATTGTAGAGCAGCCAACAAACTGTACCTTCCTAGGCAATAGAGAGGTATACTCAGTCTTCTTTTTCTCCAGTAGCAAGTGGATATTCCAAAAGCAAGAATAGTGACAGTATAGTTGGAAATATGGATAGGGTGCAGCAGCACATCAGAGTAATGCATCCAGTTCTGGAGTCCTCAGCACAAGACAGGCATGAACCTGTTGGGAACGGGTCCAGAGGAGGGTCGGAAAAATGATCAGAGGCATGGAGCATCTCTCTTATGAAGAAAGGCTGAGAGGCCTGGGATTGTTCAGCCTGGAAGAGGCTCTGGAAAGACATTATTTCTGCCTTCCAATTTATAAGGGGAGCATATGGGGACAGTCTTTTTATCAGGGGCTGTTGCAACAGAACAAGACTTGATGATTTTAAACTAAAAGAGGGTTGATTTAGGATAGATACAAGGAGAAAATAGCTTACAATAAGGTGGTGAACAGTGGAACAGGTTTTCCAGAGCAGTGGTACATGCCCCATCCCAGGAAACATTCAAGGTCAGGTTGAATAGGGCTCTGGACAATCTGATTTACTTAATAATGTTGCTGCTCACTGCAGGGGGTTTGGAACAGATGACTTTTAAAGGTCCCCTCAAGACCCAGCATTCCATGAGTCTATGGTTTTATCACCACCCCAGAGGCATTTAGAAGATGTGTAGATGTGGTGGTTAGGGACACAGTTTAGTGATGACATAGCAGTGCTAGGCTAATAGTTGGACTTGATCTTAGGTCTTCTTCAACATAAATAATTCTGTGATTCTATGAATATCTGGGTAAACATGAGCTTTTATGGTTGAAGTTTTCTGAGAACATGCATTTGAATGGTTTTTCTAAGTCATATTTTACACAAATTCATGGAATGTCCACGCAGTGACACAGGAGTGCAACATTTCACAGGAATTAGACATAAATTAATATAAGCTGATCAGTTTCTATCAGTTCATGCAACATTTACCAGAGCAATCTACTTAAAACTATGTTATGTTCTTCCCTGAATTTCAGGTTGACATGAAGAAACTTGTAGAGTTTCACTGAAGCCCTTAAACAGGAATTTTAACCATTGTAGTTTCTGAAAGAAGCAATTTCTAATAATCAGGGAAGAGTCTAAACTTCATTTGAGAAGAAGACAGTCATACATTCATATTCCTATAACCAGGTAGTTGCATTAGAACTGGTATCTCTGGTGAGAATGCGCTACACTTTATAGTGAAAATCTGCTCTCTAGTGGCAAAGAGTTGCCACACCAATTTTTCAGAAAAAATGATGTAATGAAGTCAAAATGTTGTTGTTTTGAAAGAGAGGGTAATAAACAAAAGAATGATTAAAGAAGTAAAAAATTGAGTGACTTAACTAAGACTATATAACTCTTTTTAGACCCAATTGTCTAGTTCATTTATCTGGCAGTACCAGACCAATCTTTGGCAATATAGACTTAAAATATATTTAAGGTAGGGTGGAAAATTGAAGATTTGTTAAATAAATAAATAAACAAACAAATAAATATATACATATACGTATATAAAAGAGAAAGAAACAAAGAAAGAAAGTTAATTTACTGCTGGTGTGAACTATGTAGTGTTTTATCAGGTTTGAACCAGCAAGCGTGAAAGCTTGTAAGACTGGAAAGTCAACTCTCAACGCACAGGCACATTACTACTTGTCAGCAGTATTTATTTCCCTTTAAGCTAGGAAGTAACCACAGAAATGGGGGATAGCAGTGTCATTATATAATTTTAATAATTTCTTAGTTATTTTTCCATGCATAAATTTTCAAGAGAGTCTTCAAAAAAGACTAGGAAGAAATATTGCACAGTTTGATTTAGAGTCTACTTATTTAATTTTGGAGACTTGTAAACCTTATTATTAGCTCCTGAAATCATGACTGTTTTTAGATTAGGCTGAAGTAACACAACCCTTTATAGCTTTCCAGAGTTCTTAATATTTGTAATTCACATGCAAATGGGTGTTCACTTATGAACACTAACACATGGAACCACAGTAGACAGCTGAATTTGCCACAGTTCTCACATGTCAGTACTTGGATGAAATACATACCTGGGTTGGGGAATGAAGTGCTAGTTTGCAACTGAGGAGGTAAAAGCTACACAGAACTGACCATTTTAACACAGAGAAGTTCAGCAGCAGCTAGGTGCACGTTTTCAACTGAGGGCACACAGATGAAGGTGATGATCAGTTCTGCTATAGTCTATTAACATACCTGATAACTGAAAGCAAGTTGGCAGAATAAAATTTAGTTCTGTAGAGAATTAAAAGGATTTAAGTGACTTCAGAAATATTGAGAGTTCCCTTTATACCAATGTATCATATGTAGTGGATTTCTCAAATGTTCAGTAAAAGAAAGATTAAGAAGTTAACAAGTAGAAAAAGAGTAGGTTAACAAATAAAATGTAGCTGCACTTCATGTCAAAAAGAGCCTTCTTAGAGTACACTGATTTTCTTAATTGATAGCCATTAAACCTAGGAAGATAGGGCAGACCAACAGCTTTCAAAAACGTCCTTTTTAGTCACTGCAGTGAAAGGTTTATACCAATTGAAGTATCAACTGGATTTTTAAGACAGAAACTCATTCAGATGTGCAAATGCACGCAGCTGCATAACCTCTGCACCTGCTGGTGGAGGACACCTATAAATAGCTAATCCCTTAGAACTTTCCCCTGCTATGTCTTGCACTGCAATAGCTCCTCGTTGTGCATTGGCTCTTCTTATACTGTACCTAGGCAACAACCTTATCTAAAAGACAGCTGATCCTTGACCCAAACAGCTAGCAATCAAAGAGACCAATGTGACAACAGCTGAGTATAATTAAGAGTGTGGGAGACTGACAGACTGTTCTGCATAATAAAACACATCACAGGGTAGCAGCTGCCTAACTAGTGAAAATGCTCTTTGCTGGTGGAGAAGAATGTGCTGGAGGATATACAGGCAACAAGGTTGGTTTATGTTAGTGGGAAGCAAATCGTTGTCTGCCCCTTGCAGATTTCTGTAATGACCAGCCTGCTGTACAAAGTCAGTTGAGGTTCTGTGTGAGGTAGATAAAAATATTTTGGTTTGTGTACAGATTAAAAAACAAACACCCCCCCCCCCCACCCAAAAAAAAAAAAAAAAAAAGTAGTTACGGGAAAATAGTGCCTGGGGAAGGAAGATGTTCAATTCTATAAGTACAGGACACCTTGTTCTGTCCTAGACAAATTTCTGTTGATATTTCTTCCCACAGCATTATTCTAGAGCATGAAAAAAAATATCTGCAGTATAAATTCAAACCTAGCCTGCCTCAAAGTTATTCTATAATGTTCAGGAACACCCACTCAATTTAATTCAACTTAAATCCTGAAATATTGACATCAGGACTGATGTTAAATTCAAAGGCACAAGTTTTTAAGAACATTTGAGACATGATTTTTTTTAAGAAACACTGAAGATTATTTGCTATGGAGTAAATTGAGATAATTTACCTGAATTTGCCAGTTGGGCTACCCAGGACAGTTAAGATGGTAAGGAAACAGACGCATTTGCTGTTCCCTGGCTGATCTGTGTACGTGCACATAAGTGTACAAGGAGATCTCATACTTTGCCCTCACAGAGTCACAGTCTAGCTCAATTCCAAATTACATTCATTTTTCAAATTAAGATTACCACTTCTGCTCACCTGCTGTGATTATGGAATATTACCACTTTACATTGTTCCTTTTGCATGATGTTTAAATCACTGGCATATAAACATAAAAGACTCTCCCTAGCTAAGAGAGTCCAAAGTGAATACATTTTTAAGTCACTGCTTCACATCTGTACTTTCCAGTCATTTTGATATCAGTATTGGTATAATCTGATGCTTTTAGGAAGCACTGGGTCACACATACTTGCACCACTTCTAAAAGACTTGAGAAAACAGAAGCAAAGCAGTGTTGCTCACAGCATGACAGACTGCAGAAATTGCTTAAAACATCCATGGATAACATTTTGCAGGAGGTCAAAGAGGAAAGTAATTAGTGTGCTGGAAGATATATATTTGCAACCTAAGCTTTTATCCAGGGAGCCTGCTGCCATAAGATATTTGTATTACAACTGGGAGGGTGAGAGGTGATCATCAAAAAACAGAAAGACCAAATAGTGGAAAAGGGAGGGAAGGCCTCATGGTTAAAATAACATGCCTCACAGCAGGACAGTCAGGAATTAATTACTAATCACAAGAAGAATGTAGGGCAGTATGTCAGACACAGGAATGTGAAATGGCTTGATCTTCCTTCTTCAATTGCTCTTGACAATATAATGTAATACAGTTTGATGAAGGATAAAAGATGATGGTTTGGGGGCATTCATTGCTTTAGGACATTTACGTTTACTGACTTATAAGAAATTATAAAGCACATTTCATAAGAATGGAAAACTGTGTTGACACTGTAAGGCCAAAACCCGGGCTTGGAATTAGATAATAACTTGGTTTTCAGTCTGTTCCTTGTTCATTACCAAAACTGAAATTTAGTCAACTGCTGTGACTTGAATAACAAAAATTATGCAGATGATATAAAAAATTAGTGGAGATGTTGAAACTCTACAAGGGAGAGCCATCCTGTCTGAATGAGAGAGCTAGCAAGAACCTTATAAAGTTCACTGGGGACAAATGTAGAGTCTTGCACCTGGAAATACATAACCCAGGAGGGCAGCTCAGACTGTGATCCACCCAGCTGAAGAGCAGCCCTGTGGACAGGGACCTGGGGATCTTGGTGGATAACAAGCTCAAAATGAATAAACAGTGTGCTGCAGTGGCAAAGTGGCTTGCATCAACAAGGATTTTCCAGGCCACACTCAGAGTGCTGTGTGTAGTTTTGGTCCCTGCTGTGAAAAAAAAGATGTGAACAGGATGGAAAGCATCCAGAGAAGGGCCACAAGAATGTTCAGGGGACTGGAAGCCCTGCCATGTGAAGAAAGGCTGAGAAAACTGGGTTTGTTCAGGTTTGAGAAGGCTTAGGGAAGACCTTATCACCACACACCAACCGCCTGCCGTAAGTTGTGTATACTCTCATCCTTCCCCCAGGAAGAAAATGTGCCACAAAGAGTTCTATTTTCTAGAGGATTTGCTTTTATTGTTGAGTTTTTTGTAGTACATGTGGAAAATGTGCTACGTTTTCTGTAGCACTTCCTCCCCAAAAATGGAAATTCATTCAGATTCAGCCCGTGTCAGCAAGGTTCCCTTTATGAGTGGCAGAGCACACCTCAAGGGCCTCCTGAAGGCAACTCCAGTATTACAGTTCTTGGGTAGGAGTCTTATCCCTACCCACAAGAGTGGCAGAGATCAGTCTCCAGTTCCCTGAGTTTCATGTGCAAATTAGGAGACTCACAACTACCTCAGTATTACAGATAGTTGGTACAAGGCACCATGCAGTGACATGTTCAATTTCCAAGAAGTAGTAGGATTAAAATCTGTGTATACTGTTTATGGTAGTGTGATATTGTGGTGTATGAAACTTCTTTCTGTCATTAATGATGCTTCCTACTTTAAACAGGAAATACATTTAATGACATCTGCCATCTAACAAGATGAACTCCTAGCAAATAGGGGATGGGGTGGTGCTTTTGTGTTTTTTTGGGATCTTTTTGTTGGTTTTATTTATTTATTTAGTTTGGTTGGTTGGTTGGCTTGGCTTGGCTTGGCTTGGTTTTTCTGTTGTTTGTGGTGTTGGTTGGTGCTGCTTTTTGGTGGCTTTTTTGTTTGGCTGGTTTTGCGTTTGCTTTAAAACAACAACAAAACAGATCCAGACAATATAGTTCAGATCATTTGTATAATTTTCACTTCCACATTTTTTCTTATCCCAGTGATTATTTTGTTTAGCCTTCTCTGACATTGCTTTTTCTAGCTAAGCTCAAACTATCACAATCTTTTCTTCAGTAAGGCACATGAAATGCTATTACAATTGTGACAGTGAATAACACTGGCAATGTGTTACACTGAGAAGTCAAAAGATATCTGAAAACCCTCTAAGGCAGACATGAGCAACAAGATTCTTGTTAATGTCTTCAGTTTTGTCTTTACTGTAACTTGTTTGTCCCTTGACTGTAAGGTTAAATGCTCTTATTAACAGGAATGCACTTACTGATAGGGGATGCACTTTCTTAGCATCCTCAGAGAATAAATATTATGAAACAGAGAATGAACATCATAAAACAGAGAACTGCATGTCTGAAGGAACTTTCAGCAGCTGTCTAAAGATAGACACCATGGTACAAATTTTCCAAATGGAAAACAAGTAGAACTGTGCCACTGGAAACTTTCATAACCACAAACAGAAGAGGTGCCAGGAATAAATGGTACAATTTTTTTCCAGTGAAATGTCAGTGCGCCTTGATCTCAATTCCTCTCTGACAATTACTCTGACAATGCCTTTTCCACACTGAATAAAGACGAGTTTGTCAGTATTACTGCTGCCTTTTACATACTGACATCTCTCACTTACAGGGACTGACTCAAAACCGCTAACCAATCCTGTGCAAGTCACATACACTTTAAAAATAATTTATTTGTGACAGGACCACTGTCAGGTCAGCCTCAAAATGATAAATCCCAGTCCTGTTGCTCACTTACAGCACACAACTATTCCACGTAGATGCCTTCTATGGTTAGGCTAGCACCTTGCTTGGCTGAATTAGAGCTTCGGGATTTTTACAGACTTCAATAAGAACATAACCATCACTTCAAACAGTTGCTGAAGCATCTGGGTGAGCAAACCTTTCTTACAGCTCTGAGGTACATTAACCAAGAAATGAGACCTGGTTTTCCAGCTACCCCATCTTGCTTTCTTGCTGCTTTGCTGCAACACACACCAACACCTACAGATCTTTCCTGGAGTCTGGTATAAATGTGTAAAACAGAGCATAATGACCTCTTCTGTGTTTGTTTTCCTAAAATGCTCTTGCATGAACTCTAGCATCGAGTGGCTTCAGTGCATTGCCTTTCTCTGGCAGCAGATGTCCCCTTGTCCCCATCATTTTGCATTTGTACAAAAGGCTAGAAGTTGCAAAATTACATTAACAGTTTTCATCTGCTGAACAGAATAACTTCGTAACTTCACTTATTTCCACAAAGGCCTGGCAATGTGCAAAACAATGTTGCTTCCAAGTTTTTGTACATGCAAGATTGAAGAATCAAGAGAAAATGTCAACATTCTGTGAATCTCAATTCAGTTTCTACTTTATGCTTTCCAGTACAGAAAATTGGATTGATTATTCTTAGTTAACACTATCAATTTCCCATACAAATCATGGATGAACACATAAAAGACGCTCAACTGGGATTTCTTGGCTGGGATTTAAATATGTTTCTTCTTCTTTTTTTTTTTTTTTTTTTTTTAATTCATTATCCATTCTCAGATCCTGGGTTTGTCAGAATAGATATCTAGATTGGAAAGCAAGTAAAGTAATTGGAAAATTTTGGATTTGATGTCTTATACTTGATCCTGAGGGCATTTCTGAGGGTACCAGAATTAATTTCTGAGTGAATACTAAACAAGCATAAGTTCACAGCTTTGGATGCAGCTCTTCCAAGTTAGTGGAGCGGGCATAATCCTCTTGAGTCAGTTACAGTAGACAGCCACTGTTAGCTCTCTGAGCTACTTCAGTGGAGTCAAAGAAAATTACACCACTCTCCAAGAGTTGCTTTGGTGTCAGTCTCAGGATCGAGTCAATAATGACGTCCACTGGAAATCTGCAATGTACTTTTGCAGTCTTACAGACTGGTGCAAAAGTTTTGCACAAGTTTCCCTATAAGGCAATAGAAGTCTGGTTATGAGGGAAAGAAAGGCCTTGCTTCTGTAGCCAGCCACACATGTCCAATTTTGGTTAAAATATTTAAAAGAAAAATCACTTGGAAAATGTACTGTAATTTTGCAAATGTTTTTTACACATTTGTTTCTCCATATGGAATAAAGAAATGTGTCTGGGAATGCTGGTACCACAACTCCAAATTCTTATTGTCTCGCTCACTTCCTGATGAGATCCATACACAAAAAGCCTTGAAATATGAATTGACTGTAAAAACCTCCTGTTTCATGACAATTTAACAATGTATGATTCTTGTTTCACCATCTGTACTTGGAGCAGAAGGAAATATAGGTAATATTACAGCATCACAAAACTGAATATAGAAATCCAAAGTACACCTGAAGGAAAAAAATGCCACAAAATCTATCTAATGGCATTCTTTTCTTTCTACATAAATACAGATACAGTTCAAAGAAGTAGTCATATGACTTTTTACCTCCCATGTATTCCATAAGGAATTAAGATTTGCTCAAAAGTACCTCTAAATGTTCTTAATGTTCTCTGGCTTTGACGCAAAATAGATAATTAAAACAAAACAAGACAAAACCCAAACCAAAACAACACAACAACAAAACACCACACACACAAAAAAAACCAAACACAAAAAACCCACAAAACCCCAAAAAATCACAAACCTACAAGGATATAAAGTGGTTGGATTAGTTTACTTTCTGGTTTTGACTGCAACTATTAGAGTTGAAAATGCTGATCAGCTTCTTTGCATAGAAATTTGGCAAAATACATTTTTTCAAGTTGAAGAATTCATCAGACATTTCTCCAGATTTTTTTACCCTCCCCTAAAGGGTCAAGTATTTGCGTCAGTCAGTGGTCTCTGTTATTGATACTGTCATCTCACATTTTTCTCTGATAGCTGCCCCGAAAACGAAATTGACCTTTCCTGTCCCCTGGAAAAACAAATCAGAGTCTTTGGAGTTGTTCCACTTCATTATTGTCTTTAACACGAACCAAATTATTTTAAGCTGCTTTATCATGTTACATGTTAATTAACACTAGCATAATCTTTTAAAATAATCACTCAGAATATAATCCAGAAGTACAGAAATAAAAGTTGTAAAGGAGAAATAGCAGCTGAAAATTGTCTTGCTTGTTTTCCAAACCAAAATGGCACAAGCCAGATAAGCTTCAGTACACTGCATTTCTCAGGTGACTGTTCTAAGGTATCAGTTGTACTATTTTTAATACAAATTCTAAAGTGAAACAATGGTATAAATGGGAATTCGTATTTAAAATATCCTACTATTCTAAAGCAAAAATTGCAAATATTTCCTTTAAGAGAAGGGAGAAAAAATATCAGGACAACCAGAAATAATAAGGATAATATTGAGACGGAGCAAAACCTACATTGTGCTATGTTTTTCACTTGAAACTACACCCTAGCTTCAGCAGCTAACATAAATATGTGCAGCACACTTGCCTTCCATTGCAGGCATCTTAGAGAACCAAAAAGGAATGGACTGGGAAATTCTGAAAAACAATTCCAGGAGACTTTTATTTAGATTTTCGGAAGTGTCAGAAACATCAGTATCTGTCTTATAAAGCCACCAACATCAATCCATTAAAAATTACTGCATTGTCTCAGTTCTCTATTCAACCCAACTGTTCAGGTCCTCCTGAAAGATGCATTTAAACAATTACTTTGAGTGAGAAAGTGTGTGGAGGGGTTCTCAGTTACTTTGTTTCCTGACATCACCATTTTATCCAATTTACTTTATCTTTCAGATTTCAGCTTCTTGCTGTTACTTAGTTTGTGAAACATCTAGGGAGATAATGGATGCTTAATAATGGAGAACACAGTTTATATTCCATTAATTGTCTATGATACAACAGTTGAATGGGGAACTATGTACTTACTTAGGTAAAATCACACGGTTTAAAAGCCAGGTAAGAATTTCAGATCTTGAAAGAGCATTGCTCTGTCAATTAAAAAATGTTTTCAGCCACATCTGTTCTGAATTCACAGCAGTTATGTTGCAGCTCTCTGGGTAGCAAACATATGCAAGGTGTTGCCTGTCAGACTTGACTAGCTCTGCCAACACATGAACACACATTTTACCTATAACCACAAAGAATTTTGGCTTGAGTTCTGGTAAGCGTCACGACAGGGCCTTTCTCTGTGTTATAAGACTGGCAAAAACAATGAGTTGGAAAAGGATTACTTTATGTTCTTGGCTGAAGTTTAATTGCTTCTTTTACATGCAATATATCTTCAAGGGAGCAAGCTGCATGGTGAAAACCATGTATTAAAATGCTGAAGTTACCACAACTTTTCAAATTTCTCTCTACTCTGACAACACAATCTGAAGTCTCTTTTTGCTTCTAAACCCAAATATGCTAGTAAAAGTTTTAAAATCACAAGATACAGAATACACTGTTAGCATTAAAATGCAGAACCACCAAAACAGCAAGGCAGTTGAACTAAAGGAAAAAACAAAACAAACATAAAAGACCCACCAGCATGTGTAGAAGGTGTCACAAAGCCAGGTAATGCATAGAAAAGCACAGTGGAATTGCTGAAAGCATTGACTATTCTGCAGACCTAGTTAAAGAAACTCAGCCATTAAGGAGAATAAACAAAGATTATGTTCTCACAGACAGCTCAGTCTGCTCTGAAAACTCCTGGAAATGGTTTGTGGAGATTTACAGCTTGCTTAAAACTGGAAATAAACATTCAGCCTGAGGGTGTTAGGACAGCATGGGATATTAAAATACTTTAATGACCTTTGGCATTACATGAATGTAAGAAACTACCATAAATTGAGGCACATGCACCATAATAAAGGTACTATCAAGAGATGCTTTTATTTTCACCAAAATGTGCAACTATTTGCCATCACTCCATTCCTCCTAAGGCCAATAAGAATAGTAACTGCAGAAAGCACAATTTTATCTCTGTTTTGATCTGAGTTCTGCAGTATTGCAGGCCTGAAAATGCTCAGTAGTTCTTTTCTGCTTTTCCATCAGAAATATTGGTTGGCAATTAATTGCAGAAGAATGAGGAGTATAAATCTGTTGTTAATCTTTAAATATAACCTGCTGCCTACCTGGATTTAACACGCATTCGAATTGAAGACTAGGAACTGGATTTGTGGTACTTAATCCAAAGCCAATTCATTAAGGCTGGTGCTGGAAGATAGGTATCTATGGCATTTCTTTGTATCAGGAAGACAAAATTGCCATTTTAATCTTAAAATTGGAGCTTTAAATCCAGAACATTCTGTTCCTATAAGGTTCACTGAATGCAGACCACACTCTAAACCTGAAATTTTGGGAACACAGTCACAGTCTGATGCATGAAAGAGCTTCTCTCTGATATGGACGCAACCTTTCACAGGCTCTGCACAAGATGTCACCTTCCTAAAACATCATGACTCTCTGATGGCCTATTCATCTAACTATTCATTGCAGGCAAATGAAATCCACAGCTCCATTTTCAAAAAATAGACTGAATATCGTACTTCAAAATGTTCCATACTTCAAAATATTCCAATATCTACCTAGAAAAAACAAATTCTCACCTCTATCTAGGACTCAAAGCATACCAGTTCCCTCAGAACTTTAAATGGGCAGTTTCATGTTCATTTACTTTTTTAATGGATCCATTTTTGAGGTTTCTAGGTTCAACTACATGAAGTGAAGGCTGGATATGCCAAACTTTTGTGCTTTTCAGTACTGCTGTGGTTAAAGCTCTGTGCACCAGAATAGCTGCAAATGATGGTTGTTATGTAAGACAACCAGTGGATAACAGTACTGTAAAAGTAGAGGGGTTTGTACCATCAGGGGGATCTTTATATAACCCCAGAGAGGTTAAAAGGCCACTCATGCAGGCTGCACTGGGAGACAGCCTTTTACCTAGTTAGAACATCAGAAGAAGAAGTCCTCCTATAGAACTTCTGCAGCAAAATAGCAATGTAAAACACTTCTAAGAAGTTTCTTAGACTTATTGTTTTAGGCTGGAGTCCAGATCTTCAGGTAGATCAGGTGAACTGACTCAAGGGTAATATTCCGTTCCTTCTCTTCTGTTTTCATTCTCAAGAGAGGAGACCTGCATGACTGTAGTTAAAGAACATGTGGAATGTGAACCTTCAGAACCAAACCTCATGAGCTTCTAGTGGCCATTTTACCAATGGATGGAATTCATGCCAACTGTGTTGATCTTTCTCATCTTGCAGGTCACAAGTTCTGCCTTTCATATGGTGTATGCTATGTGTGCTAACTAAAATTCGTGTCAGATTAGCCCATTAGAAAATAGCATATGAAACTTACTTTTCAGCCTTGAAAAAGTCTGTCTGATGCAGAAACATACCTCTATGGCATATCACTGTGGTGAAGGCACCATATGCCCCCAAATACTGGAAAACTTGTCCCAACATGTTTGGGCAAGTTCCCCTCTTCCACCTTCCTTTCCTGGAGTGGGGAATAAAGGCTCAGGCACCAACATGTCTTCTAAGAGGGTAAACAACTACATGCACCCATTGCATGGCATGCTCATGCTCCTTCCATTTAAGGGCATAATTCTAGCTTCAGGCTTGCTATAAGCTAAAGCTAAATGTTGATAAGCGTGCCCATTGGCCAGATCCAGTCTCGAGAAACTTATAAGTATTACCTCACTTTTTTACAGTTTGATCTCTCCTTTTACTCTTTCCTTGTGCACGAGCTTGTAAGCTCATTGCCCAAGAGCTAAGCCTTTGCTATTACACTCATTGCCTGTAAGTCTTCTCACTCCGACATGCATGCATACTAGTGGCCTCTGAACACGGAGAAGAAGCCAGCACCCCGGAAAGGCCGCTGTGCCTCAGTTTGCCCAAGGAACCAGCAAAGAAGATCCCTTCGCTGAAGCTACGAAAGCCAGCGTCGTAAGCCAAGTTGCATCTTAAGGAGGACTGGACTCCTCAGGGTAAGCTTTAGCCCAGAGGTGGAGGGACTAGCCCAAGACTGGAAATTCAACATCTGCTACAGCTATAAGCAGCAGACTGAACAGCCACAAGTTCATGTGTACTGGTTCGGAGAGCAGGACAGCATTCAGACGCAGCTTGCATGACCCCACTGTTCACGGGAGACAAACGGAGTCCCACCATCACCACTCCGCATTACCCTGTGTCACTAGGGTAATATAACTTCCTGAGAGATGCACCCTCTCCTTTGGAGTTCAAGCAAAGGACTGCATCATAACCTTAAACAGGGAAGCAGTCACTGATTTGAGTCAAGTAAGGGGAAACTGCTGCTCCACATAGCCACATCCCTTCCCCAAAGCCTGTCTTGGGGCCTGGAGACGGCCATTCCCACCTCACAGGACCACTCCCGTAGGATCGGCCCTGCCAGACCCCAGCTGCTGCAGTTGCACCGTGGGACCACCCTGCCAAGGGAAGCCACCCATCGGTGGAAAGTTTCACCCCTCCCGCACAGGTGGGAGGAGAAAGAAAGTCACCATCCGGAGGAAAGCCCACCCACAGCCCTCCAGCAACTCAGCTGCAGCCTCAGTCCTGGGAGCCTTCCCTACCTGCCCAGATCGGGCCAGCCCCGCAGACAGACAGCTAGCAGCCAGCTTTAACCCAGCAACTTGTTTCGCTACAAACAAAGACACAGTGTATCTTTTCACATGTGCAACACTCACTAACATTCAGTTCAAAGCACCGGCGCCTAGCCATGTGATATTCTATCTTGAATTGCCTCTTGATAGCATTGTAAATCTTTCTCTGTACATGGTTAAAGTTGCCAAGCGTCTTATCGAGTCACCATCTTTTAGACAAGAAGCAGAACTGCACCCTTTGTTCCCTTAATTAGAAGTTAATTCTGTAAATATTCTAATTGGGTCAAATTGTACATACTAACCCAGTTATGGGATATGTTTTCACAACTGTGTATTAGAATCTATATATAAAATAGTGATTACTTGGTTATTAATAATTTTAATAATTAACAAAACTATTTTTCATAATTAATATTTCATAATCCATAAATTAATAACCTCTTCATCACAATCATTCTGCACACCCCCTTGAATCTAGTCAGTTTGGACAATTTTCATGTGAAGAAGAACTGACAGTATGTCACAATATACTGCATTATTTATTTTGACTGAATTACTCTTGTGTTGGGTTTGGCTGAGCTGGAGTTAATTCTCCTCAAATATCTGCTAGTGCTTTGCGGTTTTGCAGTACTGTAGCAGTGTTTTGGCTGCTGCTGAACAACCATCCAGGCTGTGGTTTTCCAAAATTTCCCCACACCAAGGGTGCGCTGAGGGGTGGGCAAGATCTTGGGAGGGGACACAGCCAAGCCAGCTGACCCAAATTGGCCAAAGGGGTATTCCATGCCATATGATATCAGCTCAGACATAAGAATGAAGTGAAAGAAGACAGTGGGGGGATGTTCATCCATGGCATCTGTTCTCCAGAGGAACCACTACGCATAAAGAACCCTGCTTCCTGAGACCACACCACCATCTGCTGATGGGAAGTAGAGAATAACTTTGCTTTTGCTTCCACATGCAGTCTATTGCTTGTGCCTATTATTAATATTAAATTGCATCTGTCTTATAATAGCCTTTTGTTATACATTCATCTAAAAAGGGGAGTGATAGAGCATCTTTGGTGGGCGTTTGGCCCCCAGTCAGGGACAAACAACCACAAGTCTCTTTCTGAAGAGATCTTGACTTCATCATGTTTAACCTGCTTTAATGCCATCAGAATGACTTTGGGTACAGGCCTGCCCATTGTGTTTCTAATCCAAATATGCTGGGGAAAGATCAATTAGTTAATTCTTTGTGAGCAAAAAATTTGACAGGAAGTGAAGAACACCTGTTCCAAGCTGTCCAGTTTAATACACTGCTTGTATTTCTCAAAGAAATTGAACAGAGTAATTTAAAGTAAACCACATGCCGTTTGGATTAAGGTTTTGAAGTAAAAGGTGGACATCAATTGAGCAGCATACTGAGGACAGGGAAAGAAACAGGTGAGCCAGTCATGTACTTCCTTCTCCAATATGGGCAACCAGCCCACCAGAAAATTCTAGACTGCAAATTGCCAATCTAAAAATATCTGAAGTCTTGAATCAGAAACATACAGTATTTAATCACATAGGACACAAAATTCAGCTCTGCAACTGCAATATTGCAACACCACATATGAGTAACTGGCTCTCTGCAAAGCAAACATTCCCATTTAAACAGGTCTGCTCTTTTACCAGTCTCAGCAGCCTGGAAGAGCAGCTTTTACAAGTTTCTAATACAAGGTTTGTTTAATCATCACAGAACTGGACCCATCTGTTGTCAATCCCATTTTAAGACAATTGGTTCTGCCACATATTGGAAACGTAGGGGCTTAGCCCAGTGCTACTAACCCCACCTGGGGAACAGACACTGAAAAGAAGCATAAGCAGGAGACAGAGTGCTGTGCCTACACCTACCTCTGTGATTAAGTTAGGTTTTTATTCCAAAGGTCCACCTTTGTCTGAATATGCTTTAGAAAGAGGACTTTAGCCACTCTTATACAGTTACAATAGTCATCATCTCCAAACAGTTAAGGTAAGATTTTGTACCCATTTTATGACAGGAAAATATCATGGCATTTCCACATCATGCTGCTTTGCTACTAACAGGTGTTCAGCCTTCCATGGTACAGTTTGAGACAGACAGAATACACCAGTGCTCTGACCAGTAAGTATCCTTCCTCCTACACCAAGTTTGTGTGTCAAAGACTGTGATCTCCAGATGTTTCCCAAGCACATTTAAGACCTGTTTCTGCTGGTGATGTTAGTCCAGAACTAAGTCAATACAGAACTCAAGTCCCGCACATTTTCAAGAGGCAATGGTGCATGGTTTGACATAACAAGAACTTTATCCTGTTCTCTCCTTGCCTTGTGAACAATTATTCCTCTGCATATCAGGTAAATTACAGAACTTGATATTCATGTTCTTCTTGGTACTTGCACAGTATCCTCTTAATATCTTCCTACTTCCCACTAGGAACTGAAACATGATTTTGGGGCTTAATACTGAGTTTACAACTGACTTTGGACAATTTCTGTGCTTGCTGCCAGCAGCATCTTGGTTGAGCATCAGGTTTCAAGACAATAAAACATGAAATAGGACTAACTAGTGCTATCCTGCTATTATCCTTGCCAGAACAGGATTGCTTTCCCAATGTTTTATTTATTTATTTGATTTTTTTTTGAGGGTAGTGTCGTGGAGAGGGAGAATAGGGATGGAGCATGGTGATTATTAATTATGAATTATGAAAATATGAATTATGAAAATTATTAATTTTTATTATTAGGAATATTTGATTAATAACTTTTATATATTGATTCGGATGCCCAGTTGTAATAATATAGACCATAACTGATTTAGTATTTACAATTATACCCAATTATAATATTTACAGTCAATTTCTAATTAAGGGAACGAAAGGATGCAGTTCTGCTGCTTGCCCACTAGATGGAGACTCAACAAGGCACTTGCGGCTGCTAGCTAGGTATAGAGATATTTATAATGCTATCACGAGGCAGGTTAAGCTGGAAATATCATGCAGCTACGCAGGGCTGCTTTGAATAGAACGTTACTAAATGTTATACATATGAAAGATACATTCTGTCTTTCTGTGCAGCGAGGCAAGTTGCTTGGTTACACTGGCTCAATATTGCTTAACTGTTTTCTGCCCGAGGCTGGCCCCGTTTGGGCAGCGACTTTCTTTCTCCCTCCCAGCTCGGGGGGGGGGGGGGCAGGGAAGGGGGCAAGGTTTGCTTTCTTCTCCTGAGGTCTACGGGAAGGGGCAGTTTGGCTTCTTTGTCCTCCCGTGGTCTGTGGGGAGGGGCTGGCTCCCTGACCGGAGGATCAGCTCAGCAGGGCCGGATCCTTTCGGTGGTTGGCCCTTGCAGCCGCGGGCGGTTCCCATAGGCGGGTTTCGGTGGGGGTGCGGTGACGCGATGCTTCCCCCCTTGGCTCGGCTTGAGGTGAGCTGACTGCTGATTCTCTCGGTGACTGCTTTCCATTTAAATTATAATGGTACAGTCATTGCCTTGACTTCAATGGAGAGGCTATCTTTGCTCTCTCTTTCCCTCGGGGAAATCCTGGGTGCTTCGCCCCAGTATGGACTGCAGAGCGGCTACAGTGGGCAGCTCCCTTTCTCTCACATGGGTGGCGGGGGCTATGCAAGGTGCGTTTCTGCTTACTTGGCTGCTTATTGCTGCAGCCAAGATTTTTGGACCGCCTGGTTCAGGCTAGGTCCTTCCCCCTATGGGTTTTAGCTTACCCACTCTCTCTTGGAGCTTCCCTCAGTCCTTTTTGACCAGGTCTGATTTCACCCTCTCTCAATTCTTTTTGACCAGGTCTGATTTCACCCTCTCTCGAGTGTACGACGCTGATGTCCTGTCAGCGAAGGGATCATCCTATTTGCTGATTCCCCGAAGCAAGGTTGGTGGGCTGGCTCCCATGTTCGCAGAGGCTTCCAGTATGCTTGCGTGAGGAGACTTACAGCGGACGCATCACGAGTTGCATAACGAGTGAGAGCAAAAGGAGAGAGCAACGAAGTAACAAATGGAGCAATACTTACAGATACTCGAGGCTGGAGCTAGCCAATGAGCACACTTGCCAACAACCTGCTTCCACCTATAGAAAAGGTGAAGCTAGAATTATGCCCTTAGATAGACAGAGCATAGGTATCCCATTGAGATGAGTGCCTGCAATTGTTTATTTCCTTAGGAGACAGGCTGGCGCCTGAGCCTTTTGTCCTCCTCTCCTGAAAGGAGGGTGGAAGGGGGGACTTCCCAGAACATGTTGGGACAAGTTAGCTGGTATCTGGGGGCATAATTCTGGGCATGTGATGCCTTCACTACAGGTAGCCACAGAACCAACAATTTACAACTAGGAACACTAAAAACAATAATGTAAGATAATCTTTGACCACTCAGAGTATGTCAGAATGGTTGCAAAGACACCCTTATATCCCCAATCTCTTCAGCCATCATACCCCTTCTGTGTGTGTGCCTGGAGGAGGCAGGGAGAAAGCAAATGACTCTGAGTACCTCTTCCCACCAGTTCCCACTTTTCCCTTTCTAACATCCCCTCCATGCAAATATCTCCAACAAAGCAGTAGAATTAGGATAGCAGCAACTACACCCATCCTCTCAAGCATCATTTCCCACTGCTGTTCTTCTCCCCTCGTAGCTCATAAAGCATCAAGTTGAAAGGAGCTGGGAGAGAGTCCCAAGAGTCCAGAAAGAGGGTGAACATCATTCCTATGTTTCCATTTCCAGCTCCTATTGCCTGTCTCATATGCTGCAGAGTAGGAACAAAGAAGACAAAATTAAGATCTAATAGAGCAAAAAGGATCAAAGACAATTGGCACTGGTTACCTCTGTGATATTTAGAAAAAAATAAGGTTTCTGGTAACCATACCAAGTTCTATTTTTCTGCTCTGAAGTGACCAGAGAACAACTGCAGATGACTGACATGCCAGCACTGACCTAAGGAAAGTCCAGAATAAGAACAGTTTAGGAATACTCTGGAACTGGAAGATATGGAAGGGAAGAGGGGAAAACAAAATCTGACACTTCCAGAGCAAGAATTTCCATAGCATACTATCTCAGGAGCTTTTGTCAGGACTTTAAGATCAGAAGTAGACTCTTTTTCCTTCTCCTCTTTTTTTTTACCAGTCACAAAGTGCCATTGCAAAGGACTTCTTCCTTCACTTCCCCCTCCTTTTGGTGTCAGCAATACAGCAGCCTTAAGCAATTACCAGCAGTTGTCTTGTGTTGGAACAATGAAACCAATGAACAATAAGGATAGACTCATTATGTGAGAGACCTAGCCCTATGATAATCCAGAACAGGAACTTCAAATTCACTGCCAGAAGAATCAATGGTTTGTATATTATTAACTTCACTGCATTTCAAGCTGGAAACAATTCACTCAATGTTCTACAAAATCAATTTTTTAGTCTCCCAGTAACACACACACATATGTCAAACGCTGAAGGGCAGAATCCAATGCTAAGAGCAGGGGTGTATCTTACTCTCCAGCCCACCAAGACAACTGATGTGGCCCACTCTTCTGGGGGCAGTCTGATACTGGGATGAATACCAGACATAGTCTTTGAGGCTGGTAATACCAGCTGTCTCCTAAGAGCCCAAGACTCCTCTCCAGCCAGATGCAATGGCCACAAAAATATTTAACAGTAAATAGAAAAATCTTCCTGCAGCTAAAAAACAAAAGGGACATTTATTCTCTCTGTCTTGACTTTTCAGATAGCCTGAAACCACATTTTTTTCTCTTTATTGTTTAGAGTCTGGGATCTCACAAGTGTATCATTAAGTGCAGGGAAAAGTTTAACTATTATTCATTTCAGTCGTTGTGAAAGTGAATTTAGCCATCCACTGCTGCAATCACTGTAGCTTACAGTTTGCTTGTAGTTAGCCACAGCACTCAAGGTTTTCACAATCATTTCTTTAATCAGCTGCTGCCTCAGCTTCTTCTCCTTTTCTAACCATGGTGAAGAATGAGTGCAGCCCCACAGACTGCAGTTCCACAGTGCTGTCCCAAAAGGCCATCAGAAGTCCTCTACAGCTGTTCAGCTTCAGCTAGCAACTTCCAAACATCTCCTTTAGAAGTAATGTCCTTTGTTTCCTTTCTATCAAATGCTATCTCACTTCTTTTCAGCTCTTCTTCCTCTCCAGTGCTGGTTTAGGCAGTCACTTAAGTCCTGCACAGCAGTGCACAGAGACTGTCAACCATGTTAACTCTTCACCATTCATCTTCCCCCATCCCTCCACCCCCCCATGGGGTTTATCTCTTCCCAGAAATGTTCAGCTTTTATGGCTGCTCACTATGGAAATACTCATAAACCTTTAATTTCTTGGTTTGTTTGAATTTACTCATTATTTCCACTATACCAATCAGCAAGATCTGGATAGACTGGAGAGCTAGCAAAGCACACCTAATGATACTCAACAAGGGTAGAGTCCTGCACGTGGGGAGGAACAACACGTGGGGAGGAACAACACTGTGCAGCAGTACAGGTTAGGGGTTGACCTGCTGGAAAGCAGCTCCCTGGGGAAGGACCTTGAAGTCCTGATGGACAATAAATTATCCATGGGAGAGCAATATATCCATGTGGCCAAGAAGACCAATGGTATTCTGAGGTGCATTAAGAAAATTGTGTCCAGCAGGTCAAGAGAGGTTCTCCTTCCCTCCCATCTACTCTGCCCTAGTGAGACCGTATCTGGAATACTGTGCCCAGTTCTGGCCTCCCCAATACCAGAGAGGCAGGGAAATACTTGAGTGTTCAATGGAGGACTATAAGGATGCTTAAGGGATTGGCACATCTGTATTATGAGGAAAGGCTGGGGCTGTTTAGCCCAGAAAAGAGAAGTCTTAGAGATCTTTTCAACGTTCAAGAAGATGTCAGTCTCTTTTCAGTGGTGTCCTGTGACAGGACAAGGGGCAATGGGTACAAACCGTAACACCAAACCATAACACCAAAAATTCCACTTCAACACGAGGAAAAATTTATTTACTGTAAGGATGATGGAGCATTGGAACAGGCTGTCCAAAGAGGTTGCAAAGTCTCCTTCTCCAGAGACTTCCAAGACCCATATGGATACATTTCTGTATGATCTGCCCTAGGTGATCCTCCTTTCACTGCAGGGTTGGACTCTGTCTCTGGACATCTCTTCCAATCCCTACCATTCTTCACTCTATACTCTGTTTTTGCTTTTGTTGTTCAGTTTAAGTATCTGAACAATTATTTGTTACAGCAGCGAAGGCAGAGCTTACAGGTACAGAGGCAGCATGTATAACTTGTGTACCAAAGACCCTTGACTGGTCCAGAGCGGGACAGCGTGGTGCCGAAGAATCTTATAGGTGCGGAGAAAACAACACCGAGATTACACCAACATGTTCAGCAGCCAGGACCGGGTTTGAAACGTGGCGAGGAAGCGCACACCAGCGCATCCACGTTTGTCTTGCTTGGCAGGTTCCACTTACAGAAGATGTCAGGCACTCGAGCGAGCACAGAAGAGCGCACCTTCCGGGCCCGGCCTCGCTCCAGGGCCGGGGGGACAAGGAACAGCGAGACTGTAACGAGCTGCCAGAAAAGACCTTTCTCGGTAACCCACCACTGCCGAAAGCGTCCCCAGGCCGGCGACTTCTCCCGCGCTCTCCCGAACGCCGCCCGCCCACCCCCAACGCCCCGGACCGCACCACGACCTGCTCCCGCCGGGCCGGAGAGGGCGCTCTCTGCCGCTGCCGTGGGCGGGCCCCTCCGCCTCTGACGCCGGCGTAGGGCTGCAGCGGTGCCCATCTGGGCCTCAAAAGCGGAAGCGGGCGGGCGCGTCGGTGATGGCGGCGGCAGGCGTGGGGCAGCAGTGGGTGCTGGTGGAGATGGTGCAGGCCTTCTATGAGGTGCGGTCTGGGGCGCGGGTGCTGGGTGCTGTCCGACCGCCGGAGCGGGTTCGGTGGCACCTGCTGCCGGTATGGGGCGGGGGGTGGTTGTGCCGAAGTGATCCCACCACTGACCCACTTCAGAGCAGGCGGGACCTTGTCTGCTTTCTGAGCGTGGGTGATGCGTATGCGGGCGGCCTGTCTCTTGACCGCTGGTTTCGGGTGGCGGGAGCGGGAAGGCCTGTCCGGAGTTGGTAACCGGTGAGCCTGGCTCAGTGACTGCGTGGGGGCGGTGTCTCGGGCGGGTGCTGTGTCTTGCCTGCTTGGGAGCTGGGATGGGTCAGTGTGAGACAGCACTCGCGGAATTGCAGATATATGTATGTGCACGGTATTTGTGTATTGAAACATGGGAGCACACACTTAACATTTTTGTCTGTTTAAATTTATAAAGCCACTTCTAATATGTATACAGGGACATTAATCCGTAATAAGATACAGTGTTCTTTGACAATAAAATCAGGGTTTGTAGAAGCAGCAACTTTTAAATGCATATGCTTGAGCTCTCTCCATGGAGGGTACCAGTATAGCGTGTTTGCATCCAGCCTTTGTTTCACAATGTTAAAAAGGATGTCTAATGTTAGGTGGTGGTCTTCTATCAAAGCCTGTTTCCCTCCCTTCCTTTGGCAAAGGCTGTTAACTTTTTAAGCATTTGTACTAGGATTTGCAGTACTTGCTTAGATACTGAAGCTGGTAGCACAGCCTAGTACACTGAATTGAGGATAATTGTAGCCTCTGAAAAACATGGGGATATAGTTTGTGTAGACCTCTGTTTCTACTAGACTTTGTGTTCTTCAGATGTCATGATGTATATTTCCATTAATGTGTTTGGTGACAAGGGTAAATTATTTGCAGTTTGATACGCCATAGAACTCCTTACTGGTTTTAAAAACTTGTGCTCAGTTTCCTTTGCTTTCTCAATGTGGTGCATTCTGCTTCCATTGTTGGCAGACCAGGGTGTGGGAGCTCTTCCTCTCAGTTGAAAAGGGAATACACTAGTGCGTGTGCACGCTGAGGCTTTTAAAAATAGCAGACATCCACAGTGTACACAAAAGCCTTCCTGAAATATAGTAACTAAACCCAGTATTAAAACTAGGTGTTAGGTGCTGGTGTCATAATTCCGCATGTGTTTTGAACCAGATGTGCTGCCAGAAGAAACTTGCATTCCTCCTTCCAAGCACCCAGAGAGGCTAACTTTAACTTGAATCAGCTCTCTGCCCTGCTTTCTTGTATATGTTCTTAAATATTATGACCATACTAGGACAAAACTGCTTTTGGTGACTATGTTTGGTAAAACCTACTCAAAGTGTCTGAGGGTAAGAAAAATGGGCTATAAGGACAGGATTAAGTTCCTTTGTGAATAATACTTGCTGTCACCACTGATTAGAGGAACGTAGGGTTGAAGCGGATGCATATAGATCATGCAGATCTTCAAGCTCACAGACTTCTGCTTGTGAAAGCTTACTACTTTCACGGATATATGTGAAAACTGTGGGTTGTTTTCTCTCAATATTCAATTTATGTGTGGAACTGAAACTGCTTACCAATTTAGAGTGTGCCTGATATGTTAACAAAAGAATAAAGCCATTCAAAATGAAGTTAACAGCAACAAGTAGTAGTTGCAAAGCAATTCACTTTCGTATGACTTTTACTGATTTTAAAACAAATATCAGATGATGATCAGCTTTGGTTTTTCCCCCTCCCCCCAACGTCTAGTGGTAAAGAGACAGAAGTGTTGCACAGTGTCACACTGATTCAAACAGAATTCTGGGTAGACTTATTTTTCTGCTTTTATTTTCAGGCTCCTACTTACCATCTCATTTTAGAAGGAATTCTAATTCTATGGATAATCAGACTTCTTTTCTCCAAGACATACAAGCTTCAAGAGCGATCCGATCTAACACCTAAGGTATGGTGGAAAAATAGTCTTCTTTAGAGAAACAGTTTGTATCTATTGATAAGTTTAGCTGTCAAACCACAGCTTGTACTGTTTTTTCTTGCAGTTTCAAAATGTAAGCTTACTTTGGGCTAATAAACTGCTTTTTGCTTAAACACTTCAATTCTTATTTTTAAAGTAGCAGAGTGTTAGAGTCTGAGAAATATAAAAGAATTGATGTGACTGTAACTACTAAACTGTGCAAAGCTGGTGTTAGCTCCAGTCAGTAGGTGGCTTTGTTTTAAAAATGGAAGCTATGCTGGAAAAAAAAACCACCAAACAAAATTAATTATAAGAGTGTAGGAAAATGATTGGTCGGTACATGTAGTATTTATGAGTAATAATGGAGTGTCTACAGTCTTAAGTGGCAATTTTCTTCTTGTGCAATGTAGTTATCTCAAGAAAAAAAAAAAAGGAAAAAAGAAGCTGTAGTTGTTTGTGAACACTTGAATTTCTCCCTGATTTCTGGAATGAGTAGAGTTTGTTTTGGAGATGACCCTGATGTAGTTTGTCTGAGACATGGTCTCACTGTGCTTGCTGTATAATGCCATTGAATATATTCAAATGAGAATTGGATACACACTCTCAAAATGGTGAGGTGAACAGGGATGAATTATAGGAATGTATTGCAGTGTGACTACCAGTTTGTGTATGTGGGAGTTTGCTTTGAATGAGTTTCCATATAGCAAACAAGCCTAGATTGCTAGAGCTTCAGAGGAACAGTATGCTTTATGTAAACCACTGGAATTACTTCAGGGTACTGAGGAAGATTTGTGAAATGCATTTGTGAGTATTTTACCTTGTTACTCCCTTGTATATGATGTACATCAGCTTGCATGCTTTTTGACCTTATTTTTGCTAAGAATATGTTATGGGTGGGCTTGGTGTAGTGTGTTGGTGAGCAGGATGCAGACACTATAGGCACAAGACTGTAAACGTAAGTAAATCTGCAAGAAGGGTTCGCTTCTGGGAAGTGCCTCCTAATGAGCTTAAAGTGTTCTAGGAAACACTTTAGCCTGTGTTCATTGGAGGCAGGAAGTGAGCTGAGTAGGAATCAAGAAGGGCCAGTTCAGTTTTGTGCTTGAAAGGGTTTGAATTGATCCTAGGATTCTTGATGTTTTCTATCTTTGATAACAATACAAAGGAGGAGTGAACACAAAGGAAGTCCAATGTGGTGAAGTGCTAGGAAAACATGCAGCAGTTTTAAAGTAGCCCCTGATTGTCCATTCAGAAACCGTGGTAGTTCACTTAGTAGAGTTTTCTTTCATCAGATGGATTGAATCTCCTGTCTTTTGGAGAATAACTTTCTCCGTTTGAAAGACAGATTCTCTTTGCAGGAGATGGTGGGAAAAGGCTTTTTGCTACTCTTGCATACCTGGTGACCTGAGAAACCTGGAATCTGTCTCACTCCAATATTTCTGTGTGTATCTTGAATTTTACTGTCCAGTTGTAAGTCATCTCTTTCATTCACTGATAGACCATTTTGATGAAGCTTAGGTATTTAAGGAAGTGCTCAGACAAATCTGGAACAGCAGTATGCAGGGGAGAAAATCACTCTGTCTTATCTGGGGCAGTGAATAAATGGGAGCTGGTCTGCTGCAGCTCAGGGGAAAACAAAGATTAGAAGGGAGTCAGAAGTGGGGAAAACAAAGATTAGAAGGGAGTCAGGAGTGGGGAAAACACATGAAAATGGTTCATGCTTAATAACAGGCTTACTTCTGCAGGATAATAGTAGTAAAGTTCCCTGTGAGGACAGCAGTAACTAAAAAGATCTCCACAGACAGTTGACACACGTCTGTGTTGTGGGTTAACTCCAGTAGGCAGCTAAGCATCGTGCAGCTTCTTGCTCACTTTCTTCCTCACCCGTGATGGGACAGGAGTAGAGGAAAGGAAAGGTGAAAGTAAGAGAATTTGTGAGTGAAGGTAAAATTGCTTAATAAGTCAAGAAGTGGAAGAGGAGACTAACAGCACAAAGTCAGCAAGGCAGTTGCTTACCACCTTCAGTGGATGATGGACCAATACCCAGGCAGTTCCCAGGCAAAATATGGCTAACTTCCCTGAACGACACAGTCTCTGTTATACTGCCAAGCATGATGTTATCTGACATGGAATATCTGTTTGGTTAGTTCAGGTCATCTGCCTGGTTGTGTTCCCTTCCAACCTCTTGTGCACCCCCTAATCTGTTCACTGTGTGGCAGTGAGAAACAGAAGATCTTGATGCTGTGCAAACATTGTTCATTGAGAGCTGCAACATTAGCATGCCATCAGCCTTGTTTTGGTCACAGATCTAAAACACAGTGCTATACAAGCTGCTGTGAAGAAAATTAACACCGTCCACAGTCTGTTTCATACAATAAAGGATCTCACAAACTTCTGCATGTGGTAACATGCCAGCTGTTCAGCAAGGTGACTGCTGATTTGCCTTTTGAGTTTTTTTTTTTTTCTAGTTTGATTCATGCTGTGGTGTCCAGTCTTCACCACACCAGAAAGAAATAATGGGTTGCTCAGGTACAGGTGCTGGAGATAGACCAGCTCAGACAGTGGAGGTCAGGCCATTTTTGTGTCAGCCACTCAGGTAATGATACTTGGAGTTTCTCTGTGAATTACTGTTGGGCATGTTGCCAGAGCAGAGCTGGCTGTGCAATAATGTACATTACTGAGGAATACCACTATTGCACAGGCATCTTGATGTGATCTGTCAGGACCAGTCTGTCCTGGGAAACCAGAGGTAGATGGTGCATTGTGCAACCTATTACACTTAGGGAGTCACACTTCTAAAAGCAGTGAAGAAATCTACCCTGAAGGTGGCTTCTGGGTTTAGTCAAATGTGTTGCAAGAATACTAAGAAATCGAGTGCAGGAATCAGCTTTCAGTTGCCTGTCATGCTTTAATAATAGTGTTTGTAGGTTATCCTGTTGTTCTATTCCAAAATAATGAAACTTCCCAAATCATTAACCAGAAAGGTGGAGTACTTCTGTGACTAGAATTTCCTGATGGTTTGGTTGGTTGTTTTTTTTTTTTTTTTTTTCACTGCTTGTAGCTAAATGATGCCATACAATCTTACCCAGCCCACTCCAGTCTTAAGTGGCACTTTTCCTCTTTTCAATAAATTTTATGTGAAACGCTCACAAGAATATCTATGTCTTACATACATGTCTTATACATACAAGACATACATGTCTTGCTCTGTCTGGCCACAGACTTAATTTGTATTTCCCAGCCAAAAGCCATTTGTGTGGAAGGAAGGTGCCCTCCAGATGTATGCAGTTTCACTCTGCATTAAATGGTAATGAGCTTTTCTCTAAAAATCTCTGAAGCAATGCCAGGAGCCATGTCTTACCATTTGAGAATGGAAGAAATATTTATTTTCCTTGGTTCTAGAATTTTCACTGCAGTAGTAGCATGGGAATAGTTTTATTACAGTGATATTAGTCAGGAGGCTGGAAAGTTTGTGTCAGAGACAGGAGAGTGATCAGATGATCTACAGGGAAGAGCAAATCTAAGTCTGTTCTTGTAAAGACCATCATGTAGGTAAAGTTTCTCCTAAATATTAGCATAGTTTGAAAGAGAAATTTGTAACTGTCATGCCTGGTTGTGCCAATTTATACCGTGTTGATATATGATTCTATAAATACTGTGAAATTAAAGATCTGTTATTTGAGGACTATCGACATTGCTCAACTTTGGACATTGATGCAAATGCATGTATGACACTGTTTCAGAGCACTAGTGCTAGGTACGGACATCTTCATGAACATAATTGCTACACTTTCTTAAAAAACAGGGTCAAGGAGGCAACTTACTTAAATAATTTTGGTTGGATGTGTTTAGACCCAGGTATTTTCCTTACCCAAATTTTCTGGTGTTTAAAAAGTGAAAACCACAATCCACAAAATGCAGCCACCCCAAAGCATTACATATGTGTGTGTATATGTGTGTATATTTAGGTAAGTATGCAAAATATTTCTGTATGTGCACAACTGTGTAATTGTGTATATTGTAATTTATAAAATATAAGTACTTTTTTCGTGTGTATTGTATATTAGTAATAACAATGAAATACACATTTTCCTATTGATGTTTCTAGTTATTTAACATTTTTATAAATTAAAAACAAAAGGGGGAGAGGGAGAACTGGGAGGGGAGTTTACTTACCTTGCAGTCCGGGAAATGGGAAAGTTTTGAGTTTGTTCTTTTCATCAAGTGGGTACTTTCAGTACAGTGAACTAAGGAGAAATAAGTTAATCAACTATATATTGAGAATGTTACATTGTGAATTAAACTCCGATTTATATGTTTGAAAACTAACATTTTTATTCTTGATACTGGTCTGAAATTTGCTTCCTGCTGAGGAGGTAGAAGGTAAAATGTGCAGTTCTGGATGTGGGGTAATTGTATGAATGCTTGCTTCTGTCTTCTTGGTCAGAAGGTCATATTTACTCTGAAAAGTCAGCAAGACAGAACAGTGTACTGAGATACTTGGTGAATGGAAGCAGGAAAGGGTATGGACTGTGCCATCTGCAGTGTGGATGGACATTTTGGATTCACATGAGTATTCATTTTAACAGTATCTCCAGTCCCCAGCCATAACAAAGGAACTTCTGTCATAGAAGCTTTTGGTAAATGGTTGCCTGTGCAAAGTACAAGTGCAGACATAAAACTTGAAGATGCAGCTGTTTGTCATTTATGTTCCTACATCGCATCAAAAAGCAAAATGCATGTAACAGATGAGGAGGGTGAATGTGACCTGAAATTGGTGAAATGGTGTTGTCTGAAATGAGGCAATGCTTCAGTAACTGACAGGCTGCACCACTCTTCTCTGACTTACTCTGCTTCCTAATTAAGACAAAACTCAACAATCACCAAAAACAAACAAAAAACCCCCCAGCTTTGACCCTGTGCTCTAAAACAAGCACAAAACTGCACATGCAGGCTACACAGTACAGCTACAGCATTGGAGCCTTTTGACAGCAACTGTTGTAGGAGCAGAGTGAAGGCTGCACGAACATACATCCTACTTTCTGATTTTTCAGAAAAGGTGCAAATTCTTCTGGGCAACTGTAACTCTGGGTATGGTTTCTCTGTAGTATCATCCAATCTGTTGAGGCTATTTTGTTAGAGGTAGTTCACCTATATATTATCATAGAATTGTTTTGATTGTAAAAGACTTTCAAGATCATGCAGTTCAACTGTTACCTAACTGTCCCATGTCTTTTAGTGCCACATATATGTGTCTTTTAAACTACCTCCCTGGGAAGCCTGTTCCAGTGTTTGATAACCTTTCAGTAAAGAATTTTCTTCTAATATCCAATCTAAACCTCTACTGGTACAACTTGAGGCCATTTCCTCTCATCCCACTGCTTCTTACTAGGAAGAGAGACCAACCTCCACCTTACTACAACCTCCTTTCAGGTAGTTAGAGTGATAAGGACTCCCTTCACCCTCCGTTTTCTCCAGAGTAAACAACTCCAGTTCCCTCAGCCAGTCCTCAGAAGACTTGTTCTCCAGACTCTTCACCAGCTTTGTTGCCTTTCTCTGGATGCACTCCAGGTCCTCAGTGTCTTTCTTGCAGTGAGTGCCCCAAAACTGAACCCAGTACTCAAAGGTGTGGCCTTACCAGTACTGAGCACAGGGGCACGATCACTTCCCTACTCCTGCTGGCCGCACTGTTCCTGATGCAGGCCAGGACGCTTTTGGCCTTCTTGGCCACCTGAGCACGCTGCTGGTTCATGCTCCGATGGCTGTCAGCCAGGACCCTGAGGTCTCTTTGTGCCAGGCATCTCTACAGCTGCTCTGCCCCAAGCCTGAAGAGATGCATGAGGTTGTTGGGATCAAAGTGCAGAACCCAGCACTTGACCATGTTGAATCTCATAAGGTTGGCCTCAACCATTCAACCCAGCCTGTCCAGGTCCCTCTGTAGGGCCTTCCTACCTCAAACAGATCATCGCTCCCTCCCATCTTAGTGTCTGCAATCTTACTGAGGGAGCACACAATCCCTTTATCCAGATAAAAATACTAAAGAGAACAGGTGCCAAGGCTAAGTCCTGGGGAACGCCACTAGTGACCAGTAGCCAGCTGGATTTGACTCCATTCACCACCACTCTTTGGGCCCAGCCACCCAGACAGTTTTTTACCCATCAAAATGTCCACTCATCCAAGCCATGTGCAGCCAGTTTCTCCAGGAGGATGCTGTGGGAGGCAGTGTCCAAGGTTTTGATGAAGTCTAGGTAAACAACATCCACAGTCTTTCCCTCATCCACTGGGCAGGTCATCTTGTTGTAGGAGATCAGGTTTGTCAAGCAGGACCTGCCCTTCATGAACCCATACTAACTGAGCCTGATCATCTGGTTGCTCTGCACATGCTGCATAATGGCACTCAAGATGATCTGCTCCCTGACCTTCCCTGGCACTGAGGTCAGACTGACAGGTCATAGTTTCCTGGGTCCTTCTTCCAACCATTCTTGTAGATGGGCATCACATTTACCAATGTTTAGTTCTGGTTAGTCAGGACTGCTGCTAAATGATGGAAAGCAGCTTGGTGAGCACTTGTGCTTGCTCCCTGGGTTTCATACCCATCTTGCTTTTGCTGAATTAGTTTTCATCAGGGTCCTATTTCTGAACAAGGTTGTCTGATTTACTAACTGTCCATGCCAAGACAAGGAACAGGTGCATGTTGGGCCCAGGAGGGGACTGTACTGTAGCAGCTATTGGCTTGCAGTCCTATGGGGTCAGCACACTTAGTGATAAATTAAGTCACTGATATTTTTTTTTCAAATAGCCGTGTGGCATAGGGATGCACACTAGCACCTGCTCTGCCACGAGGCTGAAAATTCCACTCTGTGTCTTGGATCAATGCGTTAGTGTACAGGTTTGTATGGTTGTGGTTCACGCTGAGATTAACCTGAATTTGGGTACTACTTTTTCACCATTTTGGCACTCAGTTGCATGTTAATCTTTATAGGGTGTGTCATCTGGTGACTTTCTATAGGATTCTTGGGGTATTTGCTGAGTCATATCAAACATGAAGTTTGATAATAGAAAGCAGTAATGAAGAGTATTCAGTAGTGTTTACACAAAGGTTAATTTATTATTTTTCTGTTAGCTGTTTGGATGCTTTGGATTGAAGCATTGCAGTTGTTATTTGATATGCTATGAATGGCACCTAGTACAGGGTAAATTGATAAAGCCCCTACTTTAATCCTTTCCTTGCTGTGTGTAACAGCATTTCAGTACATGCCAACTCCAGCTGGAGTCTGTCCTATGAGGGCTAAAGACACAAAGCACTTTTTTAAACATAAGTATAGCCACCTTGAAATATTGAATACATTTACTTTAGTTGCATATATTAATGGATTTTATTTCCTTTAAATTATATGTCATATGGATTAAATTTCTTTAAGAAATCTAGCAAGACAAAGTTAAATGAAATTAGAGTACATCTGCCAATACTGTAGAAACACAACTGACTATGCTCACGTAGAGAGGGTCTTTTCTGAAATAAGGGAATATTAAAATTTCCATTTGTGCTTTGAAACAGACCATTGTGGAGCTTCTGGAATAATAATTAATACTCTGGAAATAACAAGGAATAAAGTTATTCATTAGCTTATTAAAAGGAAAGTGATGAAAATGCAGGAGACTAATTGTATTGTTGCATGTAATTTCCATTAAGTCATTTCATATCTTAATTCGGTTTTGTAATTTGAAGGCTTTGAAAAGTGTATTTTATTTGGAGAAAATTAAAATGGGAAAAGATATTACTGTAGCATTTTCAAAAATTGCTTGCAAAATTTATATATTGGTATTGGAATAAGTAGCTTCAGATATTCTAGTACTTTTTGAAATAATAGATAAATATAAATCTGCTATAGTCATAACATTCAAAGCTAATAAGCTAACAAATAGATCAGATCAGATGTGTTTTACTGTACTAGTAAATAGTTTCTCTGAGAAAGTTCTGCTTTTGTGGTACAAAGGATAATTTTGGTGATTTGCCGGGTTGGTAATTTAAGTCTAATGCACCTGTTCATTGTCCTTAGGAAAATCATCTCTCTGAGGTTTTCTAATTTAAAGTACTTTGAAAATAAATGTGCATTCAGTATTCCTACATGGGTAGGTGGATAGTACATGTTTAATAGTTGCTTTTAGGGTTTCTTGAGCAGTTTATGGTGTTTTTCCATTGTGTCCTTCTCATGCATGTATTACTTTGCTAAAGATTTTAATGCCACAGTTGTTCAAACAGAACTGTTGAGGACTTGAGAATGCAAAGTGAGGCAATTTATTTTCAGTTATGTAATTTTTGTTCATTTACATAAAATGTAGACAACAATTTTCATAATTAATAGATTGAGTGAAACAGTATTGATTAAAATTTGGCAGACCCACAAGTTAATATTCTTCTCTCAATTATCATAACATGAGATCTTTAATGCACAGGCACAACTGGGCAATCTTTTCTTTACATCTTCCATTTGAATAATTCAGAGCCCCTCAGTGGAAGACACTGAGTTTGTATTAATTCTAAGCTCTCAGAAAGGTGACATATGAGCATACATAATTTCACATACATCTGTTAGCAACTATTCATTAGCACATAATGTCTTTTCTAATGGAAATCTTTGAGCAGTATTTCTTTTCTCCCTGTCAGGAAAAAGAAGAGTTGATTGAAGAATGGCAGCCAGAGCCCCTTGTACCTCCTGTGCCAAAAGATCACCCTGCTCTCAACTACAACATTGTTTCAGGGTAATTGTAACCAAAACATTCTGGTTTTTATTGCAGCTGGGATACTTGATGTCTGTACTTTAAGCATGTTTCTTATTAAGCATTTTCATATCCTGAAAATCTTTCATAAAGGAATTACACTTTTAGATAACAGGGCTGAATTTGCCACTGAAGACAGTCGTGATTTTGCAACATTATCAAGGCTTTCTAATCTTTCTAATTTTAAATGCTGTAATTATTTTTTTGTTTTAATTTCAAGGGTGAGGCAAAGGACCCTTTACAGGTCTGTATTATTTGGTAACAATTAGTTTCATTTTTTTCTGAATATGTAGGTTTAGATTCCCAAAAGTGGTTACTACCTTATGTGTAGAGTTTTAGAGGAAACTGTCATCACAAATCACTTCAGAAGAAACTGATTTTATGGCTAGCCACTCAGCAGCACTTCATGAAAAGCTGTTCCTTTTTTGGATGATAAGAACTGGAGATGCTTGATGGCAAGCTTGTTTTGTGAGGAAAATACAGCTCACCATTGCTTTCTAGCTTGTTACAAGGCTTTTAAAATGCATGCTGACTTAGGCAAGAATTACAGTATTTCAGAAATGGCTTTAAAATTCCTTTCACAAGTTACTGATGTAACTTTTACAATATAAGCATTCTTAATATCCTTCTAGCGACACTAATTTACAATAATTCAGTGACAGTGCACTGTTATTTGCTGTCATAGGGGAGCTCCATTTTGATGTTTCTGCCACTATGGAGCAATCTGCCATAGAAAAGCGATACCTGTTTTAATCAGCTATGATTTGAACAAACCTGTTCAAAATTTTGAAGCAAGCAGTCATGTGGAGTAAAGGAAGTGTTAGATGTCTAGAAAAAGTCTGAACAAATAACATCTTTTAGATTGATTTTAAATATTTAAATTATTTAGAACTTTCCAGTGCTTACAACTAGGAAATGTATGGTGACAGAATCTTAATGTGTTGTGACTGTTAAACTTGATAGTGGCTATTTGGAGAACCTGGTGTTTGCCTTGTAAGATTTTTAAACTGCCAACTTTAGCATAAGTTGCTGAACAGCTGGGAGATTGTAACATGGGCTATAAATTTTACCAACGTTTCAGAATACAGAAATGAAAGTGTCTGTGTCCTAATTCCATCTTAACATTTCTATTCCCTTTCAATAAGTATTCCAGGGACACCCTATTGTTGCTAATGAGGTAGACTTCTTTCAGTGATTCTCATGTGTGCTGTGAATGGTGATTTATGTAAACCTTGATTATCTTAGTATGTGGTGGTTTAATACTGCATATTTGCAGCAATGTGTGGATAGGGCTTATATAGGCTCATAACCACTGTAAGTATTAACAGTAAAAATTTTGGCCTACAGTGTGGAGGAGGCAGACTTCCTCCTTAGTCCATGTGCAAGGCATTTTGTGCTGTATGTTAACTATGCTTCTTCCCACCGAACACTTGTGTAATCCCAATAAAGCTGCCAAATGAGCAAAACCAACAATGCAATCTGAACTAAAAAGTGACCAATCTTGAATCAGTGATGAAGAAGTTACCCATGACAGCTTGGTCACAGCCCAGAAATTATTTACTTCCTGTGGTAACCTCTCTGTGAACTGATCTGTGCAAGATACCTTAGTTGTACAAGATCTCATTCAGAAAGTGTAAACCTACTTCCTAAAATTGTATGTCTGCAAAATTCTCATGATGTTTTGCTTTAAAGTATAAAAAGGCACTAATGGATGGCTTTCAACTTTATCATCTTCAGCAGCTGATTTTGCAAAACATGTAACACTTAAGAAATAATTAGGAGGGCTAAATAAAAATGGGAGTGCTTTCAGTCCATAAAAGAGAATTTCTAGAGGATTTGTTTGCAATTTTTTTCAACATAGCTTGAAATTATATTTATTTACAGTTTCAACTGGATCATTCAGTATCACTGAGTTAGAGGCTGTTGCCTTTAGTCGTGATACCTAATGAACTGTGTTACACTAAGGGAAGGGAGATAAGTGAAACTATAAAGCAATTCAATGTTCACTTCATTTTGAAAAGTCTTGTTGGGTTTGGTATTGGAAGGAAGATTTTATGATACTCTTAGCATCCATGTTTTGGATATGATTGTTCATGGAAGTGGTATGTTGTGGGTTTTTTTTTCCTTCTGTTATTGTTTTCTGCCTAACCATGGGTATTCCTTTAGAAGGTTGGGTAAAATTCTGATAGCAAAGTGGCTGTATTGCAAGAGGCCTGCATCTTTGTCAGGCGCAAGTTGTTGGTGAATGTTATTTTATTTTCTAGGATTGAGTGATGGAGCTGTGTGGGTAAATTGTTGTAATATTACTAAGTTTAATAACATCCTGGGAATATACTGAACCTCATGTTAGTGCCAAAATGCAGAGGTGTAGGTATGTTTTTGTGAACAGCTGCAAAAAGTATTCAACTGCACAGGACTCCCAACATTTCGTACAGCTTGTTGATGAACAAAAGAGAGAGGAACAGAGCGAGGCACATATTTAGGGCAGTCAGTTTGCTCCACATCTGTATAATGATACTAGTGTACAGAAGATGCACAGCAATAATGCAAAACTGTTCTTCTGTGGGGTCAGGTTCAGCTTATGTCAGTGTAGTGTCATGGAATGACAGTAATGAAGATGCATGGCATATGCACTTTGTTAGTAGAAACTTTCTGTTTTGTAAGCTTTGCAGTTGCATGGTTGAAGCAACATGTGCTTAAGTTTTGAAGTGAACAGATTAAAAAAGTCCATGAATTTGTTTTTTTAAAGTGATGTTCAGCCAGTTCAGTGTTTTTCTTAACTTGTGAAGTTTGTTTGCTTTGCACACCAAATGTACCTGTTGATATACTGCCAGCAACCTGATTTGGAGCAGCAGTGCACAGGCATTTGACATTTGAGCAGCACCATTTAATTTTGATCGTGAAAGTTGCTTAATGCTAGTTTCCATGTGGGAAAAGCTTGTTGAAACTATTGTGTTTGAGGAATAGTGTAGGGTCTCAACTGTAATATTTGATGATGCATACAAAATGAGCAGACATAAGGTTTTGTATTTGGCTTTGCTTTGAGACTTCTCAACACTTTAAGTGAGTAATTGAGACTTTTGATTTTGTGGTACTGATGTGTGCAATTGCCATAAAAGGGGTGCCTTTAGAATACAGCACACAGCTGTGATGCTTGTATTTAAATGGGTAATAGCTTTTTTTACTTTGGTTTTCTGGTAGCTGTTTAAATCAACTTCTAAGGTAGAAAATTTCTCTGCCCTTTGTGTCATATGTCATGCTCTTGTTCATTTGTTGATATTGGGTGTTTTCATACTTTGTGTTTCCTGATTACATGAATTACACAAACCTTTAGGGGTTAACAGAGTTGGAAACTTTAGGTTACAGATAATATAATACTATTGTCTGTAGCTAGTACCTATATTTCAGGATCCCTCTTCAGTACCTGATTGGTATTGTGAGTTTGCTTTATGTCAAAAACATTGGTTTTGAATTAATTTTTACCATGGAAGTAAGTAGCAATGAAATTACTTTATTTGTAGCATTCACAGAATGTTAGAGGCTGGAAGGGACCTCAAAAGATACCTAATCCTACCCTGCTGCCAGAGCAGGATCACCTACAGCAGATGACACAGGAACACATCCAGACAGGTTTTGTTTGTCTCCAGAGAGGGAAACTCCATAAATCCCTTGGACAGCCTGTTCCAGTGTTCCGTCACCCTCACACCAAAAACATTTTTCCTCATGTTTAGGTGGAACTTCCTATGCCTGGACTTTCACCCATTGCTTCTTGTCCTGTCATTGGGCATTGCCAAAAAGAGCCTGACTCCATCCTCTTGGCACTCACCCTTTACATATTTATAAACATGAATGAGGTCACCTCTTAGTCTCCTCTTCTCCAAGCTAAAGAGCCCCAGCTCTCTCCGTCTCGCCTCATAAGGGAGATGTTCCACTCCCTGAATTACTCCTGTGAAATAGATACCACTTTTCTTTTAAAGGAAAAGCTTTATTTATCTCTTTAGGACTTATCTTTGTCTGAATTAAATTTTCAATAAGGAATCATTAAATATCCCACGAAGGTATTTATGGTTTTACAGTTTTAGCTGGGTGTGGTAGTGTATTTGTGACATGAAACTGAACATAAATACTGATTGGCAGGTGTAAAGGAAGGAATGGAAAGAGAGAATCTTTAAAAAGCTGTGTGCCTTTTACTGTTGGAAAACAAAACTCCTGTACTGCTTGACTTTTTATGAAAACTGCAACCATTTTGTTAATAACAATAACTCTGTAATTTTTTTCAGTCCTCCCACCCATATAATCACTGTTAATGGCAAGGAATGTATAAACTTTTCATCTTTTAACTTTCTTGGACTTTTGGATAATGAAAAGGTTAAGGTGAGTTCTTACAGTTATTGTATATGTGTGGTTATTCCTCTTTTACTTTAGATGTTATCTTGACATTAATAATGACATAAGAAAGCGCAAACTTTGTCAAGGAAGTGTACTGTTAAAGCAGCAAGGAAGATTTATAAACCCTGTAATTTTGTCCTATTTGTCTTTTTACTGAAGTTTAAATTGCATTCTAGCAGATTGTCAAGTTAAATTAGTATCTGATGTCCTTAATCATTAGAATACAATTATGCTTAAACACTTGTCTAAAGTAGCTTTTCTGTGAAATTAATTCATAGAATTCAGGATGCTATTATACCTTCTGTAAAGCAGGACATGTTACATGATGCAAGAACCGGTGTGTTCATATGTAACTGGCCTTGTATAAAATTGTCAATGTGATGTATATAGAGGAGTTAGAACTAGTGTAGGAAGAAGTATTTCATGTAATTCTATTTTTTTTAAGAGTGCAGCCCAGGCATCTCTGAAGAAATACGGTGTTGGCACTTGTGGACCTCGAGGATTCTATGGTACTTTTGGTGAGTAACTTAGATCTGCCTTTAAAGGTATTCAGAGTACTTTGGTAAATCAGCCAGAACAGTCTTACATATGAGCAGCAATTTACTTCTATCACTGTGAAGAACAGTTTTACTGTAATTGTTAGTCATAGCATTTATTGTTTCTTACTCATTTTACGCATTTTCTTACTCTTTCTAATGCTGATCTTGCTGAAGAGTTGTGAAGATAATCTGGTTTAGTTCTGGCCAACATGGTAGGAAGAGAAAATAAATATATTATAATTTAATCATGCATAGTGAATGTAAATTAACAGTAAACTTCTAAGTAGACCACAAGAGGGCAGTCTGATTTCTAGGATAAAGACAGTGTTAGTTAAATATGTCTAATGCAGAATGAAGTTTTCCCTTACTGATTACTTTAATGTTGTAATTAAGAAATTTTGTGATGCAAGCAGGTGTTATTAAGGATTTTTTCATTCTTTTTAAGAAACAAATCTCAGGTGTTGGTATTTTGAAATACTGACTGCCTGGAAACCAGAACATAATACATAAATTGATGCACAGTTCCAGGCTAAACCCATCTACTCCCAGAGTTGTGAACTTTCCTGCCTCTCTTTAGATGTGATGGAATACACATTGTGTACTCAAATTTTCATAGTTAACTTCCTGGAGGCTTGACCTGAGTTCAAGACTAACATGAACTTTTCTTGGTTAATCAAGGTAGTCCTTTGTGTGATCAACCAGGTGCTGCACCTATTTTGCTTTGTTAGCGGTGTGTATATTGGGATGAAGTTGAGTCTTTGATATCAGTCTTGTAGATTGTTCATTAACCTAGAATTATCTCAAGAACTTGATAGTAATCAATTGATTAATAGAGAGTTTTTAGGAAGTTAGATTCCCACACTGGTCATAGTTCAACAGTGATTTGTTGGAATTCATACAGGTGTGTGACATCACTGATGAAGAACTTGTTGTAGTCACCTGAGACACCATCTCTTATACATAAAATAATGGAAATTGGTTTAAAATTTGAGATAAACACCTGCTGTTCTTGTTGGATCCAGAACTGGCTTCCCCTGACATAAAACATTTGAGTATTGCAGGATTATGAATCTCTGATAAGAAACACTTCTTACGTCAATGATGTTGTGTGCCTCAAACTTCACAGTACTTTTTGTGCTGTGAGTCCAGAACTACGTAGTTTCCTCTTAATGGACGATAGAGGATTTGTCATACAGAATTATCCCCTCTTAAGGAATGATTCTCATATGAGTATTAGGGATATCTTTGTTTATAAATGTAGATATAATGTTATAATTTTGAGTTCTTCATGCCTATTTGAAGGGATTTCCTAGATTTAGTGAATACTTACTAAGACATTTTTGCTTTGTACTGCATTGCTGAAAACTGCATCCATGCCTTTAACCTCTCATAGGCTTGAAATACACACATAACAGAATCTTTATGGTTATTTGCTCCATAATGACAGCTGAGGCATTTGGTGCTAGGTATTTTACAGGCTATTGTTGATTGCCAGGCAGCTACAATATCTCTACTGCTGTGAAGATTAGTATAAGCTACCTGATTAAGATATATAAAAGGGATTTTGTCTCCGTTCTTCTGCTTTTGACATGCATGCAAGCACATGCTAGGCACTGAACAGGCTCTTCATAACAGTTGTTGACAATACTAGCTTTATTAATGTTTCAATGTTTCATAATTATGTTGAAAGCTGTTCTGACATACATTTCTCTGTGCAAAAGTACTGCAGGTAGTGTTTCAAACTTAAGATAGTCCAAGTGATGTAACCAGGCTAAATCAAGTTTCAAAGTTCCACCTCTCCCTAGCTTTCACAGTGGTTTTTAACAAACCGTTGTAGCATTCAGTTTGTCCTGCAGCTGGTGCATAGTAGGGAATGTGGAATATCCACTCGATGCCACGCTCTCTGGCCCAGTTTTTTACAAGATTGTTCTTGAAATGAGTTCCATTGTCTTGATTCAGTTCTCTCCGGAGTTCTGTGTCTCTACAGGATTTGTCTTTCCAGACCAAGAATGATGTTATGTGCAGGTGCATGAGGAACCGGATAAGTTTCCAACCATCCAGTGCTTGCCTCTACCATAGTCAGCATGTGTTTACCAGATCAAGAACGAGGCAGAGTGATGTAATCAGTCTGCCACACTTCACCATACTTGTACTTAGACCGTAAGCCCCACAAGCGCTTAGCCTGCTTACTAGCAGCACAAATGTCACAGTCATTTATGACTTGTGTGATAACACCTATGGAAATGTCAGTTCATCTGTCATGAGCCCATTGGTAGGTTGCATCTCTGCCTTGATGTCCTGATGCATTGTGAGCCCACCAGGGTAAAAACAGCTCACCTCAGTGTTTCTTGTCAAGGTCAAAATCCCAGTTCGTATCTTCTTGAGAAACCTTTGCAGCTAAATCTCCCTGATGGTTGTGTTGATGCTCCTCAGTAGCGTTACTCCTAGGTATGTGAGCAGCAATGTGTCTCACTTTCACTGGAATTTTCTCAGTACAAGTAGCAGTCTTGCAACAGATCAGCAGCCCAAATAGGCTTTTCTTCCCTCTGCCATCCATTCTTTGTCCAGTCCTTTAGCCAACCCCACAAAGCGTTAGCTACCATTGAGTCAGGATAGAGATAAAGCATTGGCCATCTCTCACGTTCAGCTACATTGAGAGCTAGCTGGACAGCTTTTACCTCTGCAAATCGGCTGGATTCACCTTCTTCATCTCTTGCCTCTGCAACCCTGCATGTTGGACTCCACATTGCAGACTTCCATCTCCACTTATTTCCAACAAGATGACAGGAACCATCTGTGAACAAAGTATATCTCTTTTCATCATCAGAAAGATCACTTAGAGAGGAGCTTCCTTAGTACAAGTTCCTTTCTCCTCTGGGGATTTTGTACAGTCAGTGCCTTCTGGCCAATTTGTGATCACTTCCACAAGACCCCAGGTCTTTCAAGATTTCCCATTTGAGCTCTCTGTGTTATCAGAGCCATCCACTTGGACCATGTGGCATTTGTCACATGATGTGGTGAAGAACCTTTACCTTTGACCATCCAATTCAAAACTTGCAATCTGGGAGCTAAAAGAAGTTGTGAATCCATTCCAATCACTTCAGAAGCAGCTTTTACTCCTTCAGGCTCTCTTTCTCTGTTGGAGTATAATTTGCCTCTGAGCCTTTGTAGCCGTGATTCCAGAAACCAAATGGACATCCGTGTGTCTCACCTGGAGCTCTCTGCCATAAGCACCAGGTTGGACCATTGTGACTTGCAGCCATATACAGAATGCTCTTAATGTCTAGACCAGTTCAGACAGGTCCCAAACCCATGGCATGGACTGTTTCTTGCTTTATCTGGTCAAAGGCTGCTTGTTGCTCAGGACCCCACTGGAAACTGTTTCTCTTTTAAGTCACATCATATAGAGGTTTCACAATCTGACTGTATGCAGGAATGTGCAGTCTCCAAAATTCCACCATACCTAAGAAAGGTAGAGTTTCCTTCTTATTTATGGGATTTGCCGTGGTAGAGACTTTGCTGATCACATCCATTGGAATGTGATAGCGACCATCCTGCCACTGCACTCCCAGAAACTGGATTTCTCTGGCAGGTCCTTTCACCTTGTCTTGCTTAATAGTGAAACCGACTTGCAAGGGCATGTCAAAGATTTTGTTACCTTTCTTGAAGACTTCTTCAGCAGTTTTACAAACCCAGATGGTGATGTCATCGATGAACTGAATGTGTTCTGGAGCTCCACCTTTCTCCAAAGCATCATGGATCACTGCATGACAAATGGTTGATCTGTGTTTCCACCCCTGGGGCAAACGATTGAATATGTACTGGATGCCCCTGCAGGTGAAAGTAAACTGAGGCCTGCATTCCTCTGCTATGGGAGTAGAGAAGAAAGCATTGGCAATGTCCATGGTAGCATACCATTTGGCCTGCTTGGATTCCAGTTCATATTGGAGTTCCATCATGTCTGGTACAGCTGCACTCATGGGTGGAGTTACTTCATTCAAGGCACGGAAGTCAACTGTCAGACGCCATTCTCCATTTGGCTTTCACACGTGCCAAATCAGACTGTTGAAAGGTGAATGAGTTTTGCTGTGGCTGGAGAGCAGCCAGGCAGAAAGGGACCTGGGGGTACTGGTTGACAGCCGCCTGAACATGAGCCAGCAGTGTGCCCAGGTGGCCAAGAGAGCCAATGGCATCCTGGCCTGCATCAGGAATAGTGTGGCCAGCAGGAGCAGGGAGGTCATTGTACCGCTGTACACAGCACTGGTTAGGCCACACCTTGAGTACTGTGTCCAGTTCTGGGCCCCTCAGTTTAGGAAAGATGTTGAATTGCTGGAGCATGTCCAGAGAAGGGCAACGAGGCTGGTGAGAGGCCTTGAGCACAAGCCCTATGAGGAGAGGCTGAGGGAGCTGGGACTGTTTAGCCTGGAGAAGAGAAGGCTCAGGGGAGACCTCATTGCTGTCTACAACTACCTGAAGGGAGGTTGTAGCCAGGAGGGGGTTGGTCTCTTCTCCCAAGCAACCAGCACCAGAACAAGAGGACACAGTCTCAAGCTGCGCCAGGGGAGGTTTAGGCTGGAGGTGAGGAGAAAGTTCTTCACAGAGAGAGTGGTTGGCCATTGGAATGGGCTGCCCAGGGAGGTGGAGGAGTCACCATCCCTGGAGGTGTTCAAGAGGGGATTGGACGTGGCACTTGGTGCCATGGTTTAGATAGTCATGAGGTTTAGGGTGACAGGTTGGACTCGATGATCTTTGAGGTCTCTTCCAGCCTTCTTGATTCTATGAGTCTATGATTCTGACCTTCCAATTGACAAATCAAGTTATGAATGGGCACCAAAGAATACGGTTGTTTCTGTATTGCCTGTGATACACAGTTTGAGAAGCAGTTGGCAGCTCATGTTGTCCCACAACTGCAAATTTATCTGAAAGTTCAGGTCTAATAGACAACCTCAGTTTTCTTCCATCAATTTCTACAGCTGCTATTCCAAAAGCTCATTTGTAAGCCTTAGGGTCTTTGAAATGCCCTTCTCTCAGAAAGTCAATTCCCAAAATACAAGGTGCATCAGGTCCTGTTACAATAGTGTGTTTCTTACAGTCTTTTCTAGTTAAACTTATGTCAACCGGCGTCTTAGTCAACTTTTGAGATCCACCAGTGATTCCCAAAATAGTTATAGACTCTGTCCTTTGATAATTTGATGGTGTTATGGTGCACTGAGCTCCTGTGTCAACCAAGTCCCTGTACTTCTGGAATTCTGAAGTCCCAGACTACTGAATGAATACATCCCAGTACATTCTGTTATCTCCATTATCCCTTTCCTCCCCCTGAGAGGAGGCAGGGCACCTCTAGTTACAGGGATTACATCTACATGTACAGTTGACACAGCGCCTAGTGCTAGTGTCAGAATCACTGCTGGAGCAATTAGAGTTGTTCAGGGAAACTGAGGCAGTGAGAGCTACCCTTCTGGTATTGTTACTTCTCGCTCTGCCACTCTGCAGCTCCTGTAATCTCCTGAAAAAGGGCAGAAGTGGGTTGAACCATCCCACCTATTCATGTTTTCACCAAACTGATTGCACAGGGTTATCTAAAGACTCCCGCATGATTGTTGTCTAATTTGGATTGGCCAAGTTTGAACTGGCCTTCTAGGAGGATGTCTGTTTCTAACAGCTGAAACCTGTATCCGTTTGGAAGAGGAAAAAGTGAGTTCATCCCCCTTCGCCAATTTGGATATGGAGGTCTTAAATTCCTCCTTGAGCTCTTTCATGCAATTCTTCATCTCTCCAGTCAGAGTTTCAATGGCTGAGACCAAAGAAACACGTGAGACTACCCTCCAGTTGCCTCATTTGGTCAGTAAAATAACTAACAGTAGGAGGCACTCCACCATAGTTTCTTGCCACAATTCTGCTTGCCAAAATAGTAGCATAATTGGAGGATCAAGTTTAATGAGTTTCTTGGCAAGACGTGTTCCCACAGAAATTTCATCAGGGTTCAGCGCATCATGATTTCCATAAATTGAGAGCAAACTCTCAAACACTTGATTCCCTCATCTATTGTAGTCCACTTCTGTGTGTTCCATGGTAAATCATCTGTGAATGGATACCTCCTCAGGACAGCCAATAGAAGGTGTGCCCACAGAGAAACTTTACCAAGGCAACTGCCTATATGGTTGTCGATCCTAGAGTCTTTTGCCAGGGCTCCAAGCTGTTTTGCTGACTACTACCTACTACTAAAGCAGGAGCACTGGTGTCATAGCATCTTCCCAGCCAGCTCATTAGTGGTTCAGTGTCTCCTCTGAGATATTTTCTTACATGCCTAATTTCCTGTCTGGTTGCATTACCTGACTGTATATCATCCTTATGTCTATTATCATTCTCACCCTCATCTTCCTCATCCTGCTGTTCCCCAGGATTACCTGTTAAAAGCCTCTGTTGGATCACCTTAAGTTCAGAAGCACCTCCCTTAGTTCCTGATCTCCTGGAATCCTTACCCTGTTTTGCATCTCCATGATCTATTTGTGGCTTCACTAATTCAGCTAGATCTCTGTGACAAACTTTCTTTTCTTCCTCATCGTTATCACTATCACCTTTCTTGGCTTGACTACGTGTCTGCATTTGAGGAGGAATATCAAAGGGGTCATCTAAGACTGGTTTGTTTGTCTTTGCCTTTGCTTTACATGGAGGAGAAGTTGGACCTTGATCAGCAGGATCCTTTTCCACAATAGCAGCCAGCTTTACTTATGCACTGGTGCTGCGTGGAGATTCACAGTGGGACTGGCAGAAGCAGAAGGGGCTGGCACAGAAACAGCATTACTGGGTGCTCTTTGGGTCCCTGCTGCCATGGCTGCTGGTCTCGCTTCCATTTCAGCCACTGCAGGCAGAAGTCTCTCTGCCTTCTTAGCCCTGGTAATGGCTGCTGCCTGTGGAGTTGCCGCTGCTGCCGCCATTACTGCCACTGGTGCAGGGTCTGACGGCACCCTTAGACAGTATACCTTGTCCAAATCGCATTTAACACAGTGCAGTTCTTCCGCTACCTTGCTACAAGTGATTTTACTGTATGGATCATTACTCATGGCAGCGCTCACCACTGCCGTTTGTTGCTGGGTAGGGGCTGCTGGCGAAACTCCCAGGACTGCCCTCTTTACAGGTGCAGCCAGGCTTGCCTCTCTTTGCACAGGGGTTCCAGGCACAGCCGGGCTTTCCACTGCTGCCGTGTGAGCTAATAACTCTCCCCCCTTTGCTGTTTTTTTCACTGGCACTGCTGCAGTTTGTCCCTGCCTGCGCCGCTGGTAGTTTATCTTGCTGCCTTGTGTCACGTGCCAGAGGTACCCATATTACCTCTTTATTCCATATTTCTGGATCAGTGGGAAATGGGGGATCTGGGCATTTTCTTTCCCTTTCTAAAGGCATAGCTGCCACGCTTTTTTCGCACACCACTTCTGTCTTCTTCCCCTTCTCCTACTGTGATCTGAACCAGCTTCTTTGTTAACTCTCAGCTCTCTACCACTGTCTGCAGAAAAGGTAAACACTTGCCTAGTTTGACGTTTTTCTCTCCACAAAGCTATCGTCAACCCTAAAGTAGTAATAAAAACCAGCAAATTGAGGCACAGAAGACAACCCACAGTAGAATTCAAATCACTTAAATAACTCACAGTTACGGGGACTGTAAATTCCAAAACCTCAGGTGGAATATGTACTGAAAAGTTACCATATTTCACATGACCTACAAGACTAAGGCAATCACCAGCACCCCCAAATATTGCCTTCACCGAGTTCCACAGCTTCATTTTGGCTTCCTTAATCTGAGCACTAATCAATCAATCGAGCAATGCCCCATGTTTGGATAAGCACCAATTAATTGTAATTCCCCAACATTAAATTGCCAGAGTAGCTCAGTTGGAAGCAAATGAAGCTGTATTTACAAGCAAAATTACAATCTACAATGAAATGCAATGAATATATATGAAGTATACAATATTTACATGTATTTACAGGTATTTACAGTTGATAAACAGCACAAGAACTCTCCTGGACAAAACCAGGGGCTAATAGTATCTTCCCCACTGCCTGCCTCCTTCTCCCTACCTCCCCTGTACACAAGGGACAAGAGAAAGAGCAGAGAGTTGTTTGTTAGTGCTTAGCCACAACAAAGAAGACAGCCAAAGTCAGCAAGGCCAGGAGAAGCACCAACCAGAGTGGAGGAAGTGAAAAGAGAGAAAGATAGTTTACTGATCTAACTTTTTATGTCTGTTTTCTGTCCAATGGGATTATTTTCAACTTAACATTATTTTCCCTTTTACACCCAATGGCAATTTATTTACGTTCTGACACTTTCTGTTCAAGATCTGTGGAAAATTTTTAAGGCACAGCCTGAAACTACCACAGCATGTCATTGCAGTAAAGAACAGAAGAGTCAGATAGTATTAAGATGTTTCAAGATTTTCAGTCTCACCATATTACAAAACATTAATTTTCTTATGAAAAATTTTTGTACGCCATATGCCATCCCAAACTTAATTCTTCTTACCATTGGCAAAATTAGCTAGGCTTGTAAAATTATTTTCGTTAACACAGATCAGATTATATTCATTAGCTCAATATTGCTGACAGTATTTCTTCCACAGAGTTTTCTCCCAGCCCTTCCTTGTAGTGGTGATTGTTGCTGAATAAAGCTCTGTGAGAAGCATGCGAGTTACCATTTTTAACTACTGACAAGTCACATGGAGAAGGCTGAGTTTCTCAAAAACTTATTTACCTCAAGTCTTCACTGCAAAGGCCTCCAGCCGCACTCCTGGAGTCATGGAAGGTAATGGCAGGAACCAGAAGGAAGAACTGCCCATCGTAAGTGAAGACCAGGTTCATGATCACCTGAAGAACCTGAAAGTGTTCAAGTCCATGGGACCCGACGGGATACACCCCCGGGTACTGAGAGAACTGGCAGAAGAGGTTGCTAAACCCCTCTCTATTATATTCCAAAAGTCCTGGCAGTCTGGGGAAGTCCCCACTGACTGGAAAAGGGGAAACATAAAACCCATTTGCAGAAAGGGTAAGAAGGAAGAACCAGGGAACTGCAGGCCAGTCAGTCTCACCTCTGTGCCTGGGAAGATCATGGAGCAGATCCTCCTGGAGGCTCTTCCTAATGGCTTGATGGCCACACAAAAAGAGTGGTTGTCAATGGGTCCATGTCCCAGTGGAGGCCAGTGACAAGTGGAGTCCCTCAGGGATCAGTCGTGGGACCAATCTTGTTTAACATCTTTGTTGGTGACATGGACAGTGGCATTGAGTGCACCCTCAGCAAGTTTGCTGATGGCACCAGCTGATGCGCTGGAGGGAAGAGACAGCCTCCAGAGGGACCTTGACAGGCTGGAGAGGTGGGCACAAGCCATCCTCATGAGGTTCAACAAGACAAAGTGCAAGGTCCTGCATCTGGGTCGAGGCAATCCCAAGCACAATCACAGGCTGGGCAGTGAGTGGATGGAAAGCAGCCCTGAGGAGAGGGACTTGGGGGTAGTGTTGGACGAGAAGCTCAACATGAGCCAGCAGTTGTTCACTTGCAGCCCAGAAAGCCAACCAGATGCTGGGCTGCATCAGAAGTGTGGCCAGCAGGTTGAGGGAAGTGATTGTCCCCCTCTATTCTTCTCTGGTGAGACCCCACCTGGAGTACCGTGTCTTGTTCTGGAGCCCTTATTACAAGAGGGACATGGACATGCCAACAGGAATGCTGGGTAGGGACTTTTTAGGATATCAGCTAGTGACAGGACTAAGGGGAATGGAACAAAGCTGGAAGTGGATGGATTCAGACTGGACGTGAGGAAGAAGTTCTTCACCATGACAGTGGTGAGACCCTAGAATGGGTTGTCCAGGGAGGTGGTTGAGGCTCCGTCCAGGGAGGTGGTTGAGGCTCCATCCCTGGAGGTGTTTAAGGCCAGGCTGGATGAGGCTCTGGCCAGCCTGATGTAGTGTGAGGTGTCCCTGCCCATGGCAGGGGGGTTGGAAGTAGATGATCCTTGTGGTCCCTTCCAACCCTGACTGATTCTATGATTCTATGATAACTATCATGTTCTCATCACCTTTTCCATTTCCTTATTTAAAAGATGTAGATGGTCTTTTACTCAAAATATTTTTGGCTGAATGTTGTGTATAGTGCATGTTTTAAGTGCCGCATGGGCAGCCTTTTCTTTGTTTCGTTTGGGGTTTTTTTGTTTGTTGGTTTGGTTTGTGGGGTTCGTTTGTTTGTTGGTTGGTTTGGTTTTCTGGTGGGTTTGGTTTTGTTTTTTTATGCTTGCTGCCAAAAAATATGTATGAGCTGGTCTGGCAAAGTTAATGCTGGGCGAGAATTTTCAACCCACCACGGATATATCTTGGGGTTTTTGATCAATAATTAATCTGTCTTGTTTTGAAGACTGACTGGAGATTGTTTCATTGGTCCTGAAGTCCCTGTAACAATAATAATAGTAATAAACCCAAATACTTTGAAAAAGGGCTACTTAAAATCTATATCAGAAAGTAGATTGGATAAATGCAATCAGTATCCTTCCTTGCAGAGACTTAGAAGAAAAGCTGTTCTAGGTTTCTCTGAATATTTGTTATATCTAATACAGATGGATCAGTGTCATAGGTAGCAAAAGAAAACTTAAAAATAATAAGTCATTTTTCCCCCCCATCTAAAAGCAGTGGAAAACAAAAGAATTTCTATACATTGATTTTTCTTTTTGATGCTCAAGGGAACATTAGGAAAAGATTGTTGAAGATCTATAGTTTGTAGTCCAGGGATATAATTGCTGTTGACTGTGATGAGAAGGCTGTTTTTTGAAGACATACCTTTTGCTTTTATTGTATAAATACATGAATCAGGTGGATGTGCCCCTCTCAGAAGAGGTTATGCTAAGGTGTTTGTTCAGTATGGCAAAGTTAAGATTTTTACAGACATGTTTTTCCCTACACTGTTTTGCTGGTGGTGACACAGGCTGTTAAAGAATCTGTTTTTAACTGATGTTGCCTCATTTGATTTTCATTTCAATGAGCTTTCTACTATAACTGCAAAAAGATAGCGTTTGGTCAATGGTATCTTTTAAGTCACACAGTAAGGACCTCTGTTGGCGTGGAGATTCAGTTGACTGAAGTGTATTCAGGAGATTGTATGTGATTGCAGCTTTGCAAGCAGTTTTCTGTTACAGTGATAGCTGTGGTATATGCAGTGGACATCAGCTTGGAAGAACTGGCAGTCTGCCAACAGGGCCTCACAATTGCTATAATTAAATAGCTATTTGTTTTCTTGCTGTAGTAGCTCTGCTCCCAAGTCACAGTCCAGGAACACAGCATCATTCACTTGCAGTCTAATCACAAGTCAATTTTAATTCCTTTTGCATAAAAACATGAGAGCTGCATTATATAAATATTTCCAGATCTGTCAATGCTTCTGTTAATATCTGGTTACTTGTCAGTTTGCATGTGGATTGGTTGCAACTAGGTTTTGTTGGAACTGATTTATTGTAACGTTTTTCCTACAAATAGACATTCTATTTGCTTCAATTAGAAGACAAAAGCAACAATAGACTGCTTACTTGTTTTCATGTCATAAGAATTAAATATCTTCAATTTTTCTTTAAAATAGATGTGCATTTGGAATTAGAAGAACGACTAGCAAAATTCATGAGGACAGAGGAAGCTATTATATACTCATATGGATTTGCAACAATTGCTAGTGCTATCCCTGCATATTCGAAAAGAGGGGACATAGTGTTTGTGTGAGTATTGTTTCTTACTTTGGAGATAACAGAGTTTTTCTTGTGAAATTTTTTTTTGTGATTGGTAATGATACTAAGTTAACCATTTAGAAAACAATGCTGGTTTTGATCAAGTGTTTTGCTGTACAGAGCTCAAATGTCTTGTCTTTGCCAGGTACTCCAGAGCAAATCAGTTACTTTTAGCACTCGTGTGAAAAAAAACAAGCAAATAATGCCAAACAACCAACCAAAGTCATTCATGCAAGAACGTAACAGTTGTCAAATACATTGATTTCTTAAGATCACATACAGTCCTATTTGCTTTTTTTCCTGTTTAATGCTGGCTTTTCACCTTTCTTGCAGGACAGTTGTTCTTATGCATATTTGCAATAGATTAGATGAATAAATACTATTACATATTAAAGTAACACAAGAGGACATAGGTAGGGTCAAATTACAGATTCAGCAAGCCCAGCAAGTCCGAGAGTATCCAGTCATAATCTGTCTGAGCCAAAGAGAAGGGTTTGAATTTAGTAGTTTGATGCATTTTTCTCAAGCTTTCCTATTCTTTCGGTACCATTGTAAATCTTTAATATCCTCAATGCTTCTATGGCATGTAATTTCTCAGTTTAACTTGGAACACTGTATGCAAAAATAGGAAGAAATGCCTGTTTTGAAAATAACACCTACTAATTATGATCGATGGATTAGATTTTTTTTTCGTAGACTGAACTGATGCATCTTCTCTACGAGGGAAGTGCATGTGTAGCCATGTGGGGCTTATTGGCCTGCTGAGGTTGAGTTACAACACACTGATAGCTTTGTATGTGCCTGTTAAAATCTTTCTTTGGTAATCTCTTTTCTAAGTGTAGGGCTTGTATTTGACTTCTTTTACAGAAGTGTCCTCATAAATTTGAACATTTTTTTTGGTCATATTTGAATATTTTGCAGATCAGCTTTTTTGTGACAATGACCAGGACTTTGCACACTCTTCAAGATGCCAGAGTGTCCTGGATTTAGCCATCTTGTACAGTTTCTACTCCTCACTGACAAAAGATTTCACCATTTAAAAGCAGCTTGATTGAAATTACCACACTTAGCATGTGCAAAAAGATTCATTTAACTGCCATTCTTAAAAGTATTGTATGACTTAAACAGCTGTAAGGTTGGCTTTTCCAACGGTGGATAGTTCTTTTAACACTGAGAGAATAATTCCCAAAGGATATTGAAGCTGGTTTTGAGTACTTGGAGGACCACTATAAATGTTACGTCCACATCTTGCCACAGTTTTTCTAAGACACAGAGGAAATGGTGTGAGAGATTTCTGGGATGATTACCATGGGATTGTACCTGGTCCATGGAGTCCTGTACTCAGATAAACTGTCACATAATAAAAAAGGTGATGGTGTACGTTTGAAAAACTGTTGTGTTGCTTTCAGTGGCTATAGCAGATAGGAGAGTTGCGAAGCTTTGAAAACAAATTTTCAGAATGTAAATAAAATAATATGGTGCTTTAATAAATCTGGTCTTAACTACAGCTAAATGCAGATATCTTCTCAAAAGAACAGTCCTAATAGTCAGCTTTCTTTGAATATTGTTAAACCAAGTGCAAACCTAGCAGGCCTTGCTGTATTTACAGAGATGAAGCTGCCTGCTTTGCTATTCAGAAGGGATTACAAGCATCTCGTAGCAACATAAAGTTATTTAAGCATAATGATATGGCTGACCTTGAACGACTATTGAAAGAACAAGAAACTGAAGATCAAAAGGTACCATACCTTTGAAGTAATATTTGTACTCTTTTGTTCCACCTCCCCCACATTTTTATACAGGGTTGTGTAATTGAATGTAATGCTTTTAGGCAGTTATTTGCTTTTCATAAATCTCTGGGCAGTTAATATTGCTTATGTCAGTAAGATGATTTTATTTTTAAAGGAATATTTGTTTGCTTTCATTTGTCTACCTAACCACTATAATCAAGCTCACAGGCATTAATACTTGGGCAGAAGACATAAGTGTGAGATTATATTATTTTAAAAAAATATTATTGCAGGGCTTTTTTAAGGCTTCTAGAAATTTGTATAATTGTGTTTGCCTAATAAATTATACCATTTAATTATCCATTCAATTGCCACACCATAAAATCAACATAAGTCCTAAGTATTTAATTTTTGGAATCGACATGATTCTCTTCCCCCCCCCCCTCAGATTCTTTCTCCATTTTGCAGTAAACTCTAAAAATGTTCTCTCTTGAAAAATTTGGGTTAGTGTGATGGCATGTTTATCATACTGCTAGTGTGGTGGTTTGAGCTCTGACTGGAGTTCAGGAGCTCGAATGATAATAGATTGAGATTCCTCCCCCCGCCCCTCTCCCTTTCTCTCGGCAAGGTGGAGAGAGAGAAGAAAGGGAAAAAAAAGGGTAGGGGAGAGGGGAAGTAAATTCGTGAAAGAAATAGTCTGAAGTCGATTCGGAAGTAGGAGAAGTAACTTTTTTTTTTTACAAAAGGGAAAAAGAATAAATTTTTGTGTGTAGATATATATATATATAAATATAGCAGTAACAGGGGGGTTCACAGAGGTGAGGGATTGAGGGTAAGTGGGAAAAGTATACAAAACCAAGCCTGGATGGCCTTGTGTTCCCTTGGATATCAGTGGATTCAGTTAGGAGAAAGGAGGTACCAGTGACGTGGTCAGTGCAGGAGGCAGCAGCAGCAGCAGTGATCTTTTTGAGTGGACGAGGCAGGAAAGAGAGTGAGCAGCGAGATGCCTGCCCTTTTTATAGGCTTGCTGGACAGGAAGGGGGAGTGGAATAGACAACCTTTGAGTCAGGGGACCCCTTCTCCCGGCAGGGGAGGGGCCAAGTCCCCCCCTGGATTAAGTTTCTTTTGACCACCTGGCACAGATAGCAATACAAAAGAGCATCCAAAAGCATCTTCTAAAATCAGTATCAGCAAATACAAATAACTTGGTTAAATTAATTGGCTGAAGAGCTATCACCGTTATGTGGCTCTTTCACAGAATGCTGGATAATTACAGACGATTGGAAAAAAGCTGATTTTTATGATTACACATAGGAAAAGTAAGACAGATAAACTGCTTAATTTTAAGCCAGTCATCTTAACATCAGTCTAAATCAGTAATAGATCTGATTAACAGCAAATTTATAGCAAATAGATTAGTTAATATACCTTCATGGAAAATACATTTTGTCAGATAATCTTCACATGAGTTTTTCGATGCAGTTGAAGGCTAGTGATGCAGTTTGTTTAACATTATGTTGCAGAGTGCTCTCGTTTAGCTACAGGGTTAAAGTTTCTTAATGTAATTAACTGTATGTGACCAAAGTTTCTGGCCAACAGCTTTATATAGACCATGTGTGCATAACTATGGCTACTGACTAGCAAGGGGTAGATCTTAGCACTAGAGTTGGTCCACCTTGTTGAGGGGCTATGCCTAGTTTTGGTGCCTACCACTCAGAAAAGTTAAATTTCTCTAAATTTTTTACAAGAAATAGAAAAGTTAAGAAGCATGACTTAGAATTCTCGATCAAAATATACCGATAAGGTTTAAAGTAAATATTATAGGGATAGCATTTTAAAACAACAAAACTCAAATTATACTGTTGAAGTTTAAACAGAAACCAGTGCAGGATATTCTTATGGTCTGTATTGTCTAAATATCGGACAAGGAGATTGTAACTGGAATGCTACAAATACCTTGGGACTGTATTATATAAGTACAGTACTTGTGAGAAATCTGTGCTGCACTGAGAATCCTAGTCCATAAACCACTTGCTGAAAAGCTGAGATTAATGATGAATATAATAGAGTCCAAGATTCCTAATACTCTTCCTGTAGTTGTGTTGTTTGCATTTTATTCCTGAAGTTCAGATGGATTGGTTATGATTTTTTTGCAAAACAAGGCATCTTAAATCTTCCATAAGAGTTAAAAGCTTTAAAAGCATGACAAAATAAAAGGTAATCCAATGAGACATTTCAGCTTTGTTACAAATGGTAAATACTGTACAAACTCAAGTAAAAGCCTACTTGAAAGAGAGACATTCTCTTCGTCCCCATTAATGTCCTTTCTATAAAAAAAAATCCTTCAGATCTTTGCTTGCTAATAACAATTGATATGAACTGAAACCATATCTTTCTCTGAAGAATCCTCGCAAGGCTCGTGTAACTCGAAGGTTTATTGTAGTGGAAGGATTGTATATGAACACAGGAGATGTTTGCCCTCTTCCAGAACTGGTGAGTGGTTTTTTGTTGTTGTTACATAAATATATATGAAATTTACTCTTACATGATGGAATATTTTTTAGGTTTTTACAATATCTTTCATGACAGAACACAACTCTAGAGCTGACACTGTTGCAGTATTCAGGACACTCTGCTTGTCTGTCCTTACCTTATCAACCCCACTCATTTTGTTACTAAGTTCTGATGGGCTGTTTTTATATAATTTGCTCCATTTTTCTAGATAAAATTGAAGTATAAATACAAAGTTAGAATATTTTTGGAGGAGAGCCTTTCCTTTGGAGTTCTTGGAGCACATGGAAGGGGAATTACTGAACACTTTGGAATAAATGTAAGTGCTTTTTTGGTGAGTTTTGTTGCGAACAAGAGACTTGTGCAGAAAGAAGTCATGCAACTGATTTCTTATACCAGTGGCACTAACAATGTTTATTAGTGTGCAATTGAAGTCTAAACATACTTTTGTTTATCAGTCTTAAAAATGCAGCTTGGGCAACAAACAGGATGAATTAAGGGCCACTGTGCTGCTGGGATGTCATGACATAGTGGCTATTACTGAAACTTGGTGGGATGATTCCCATGACTGGAATGTAGGGATAGAGGGGAACAAGGTCTTTAAGGAAGGATAGGCAGGGAAGGAGAGGAGGAGGTGTTGCCCTCTATGTCAGTGAGCAGCTGGAATCAGTGGAGCTCCACCTAGGGAAGGATGAAGAGCTGTTTGAGAGTGTATGGTTTAAAATTAAAGGCAAGACAGGGGAAGGAGATGTTACTGTAGGGGTCTGCTACAGGCCACCTAACCAGCAGAACCAAGCAGATGAGGCTCTCCACAGGCAAATAGAAGCAGCTTCCAGGTCACAAGCCCTGGTCCTCATGGGAAGGGACAACACAGCAAGGCACCAGCAATCCAGGATGTTCCTGGATTGCATAGATGACAATTTCCTCCTCCAAATGGTAGAGGAACCAACAAGAAAAGGTGCTATGCTGGACCTTGTTCCCACCAAGTGGGGAGATTCAGGCTGGACATGAGGAAGAAGTTCTTCACCATGACAGTGGTGAGACCCTGGAATGGGTTGCCCAGGGAGGTGGTTGAGGCCCCATCCCTGGAGGTGTTTAAGGCCAGGCTGGATGAGGCTCTGGCCAGCCTGATGTAGTGTGAGGTGTCACTGCCCATGGCAGGAGGGTTGGAAGTAGATGATCCTTGTGGTCCCTTCCAATCCTGACTGGTTCTATGATTCTAAATCATTCAGGTCTTGGAGTTTTTCTTTCATGTGCTTAACTTGAAATAATTTTATTTATCTGTAGTGAGGAAGATAACAAAACTTCTACAATGCATAATTTTACCAGTTTTTTTTTTTTTACACTCAAAGCGGTATTTTCCAGCCACATATATTTAAATGTCATGCTTACATGGAAGTATTTTTGAGATATGGCTAAGTTAGAAAAATCTTCATTGCCAGCCTACTTTGCTATAATGTCTTTGACCCCAGTGGGGAAAAATAGTGTAAAACTTTTGATGTGGTGTTTATTCAGCTGAGGAGTATTTTGGAAATGGAAAAATATTATCCTTTGTAACCATGGCCACCTGAGCTGGGAAGGAAGAAGTGCTCTTTTGGTTGCCAATGTCTTAGTGTGGAATGTCTCTAGCTACATCCTGACAGTGTCTGAGTTCAGATTGGAAGTGAATTTCTGAGAATTCATTCTGTCTTCTCCTATCTCCTATTATTTTTTACTTTGTCTTAATAGGAAATGTGCAAAATAGAAGATGAATATTAAGCAACTTTAGAAAAGGAAACAAAGTGCTGCTGTGATGCTTCCCAAGTACACTGTGGTTAATTGGCTTCTATGTTAAATTCAGTTACAAATTTAATCTTTCAGTTTGTCTGCTCAGAATAGAATTAGTGGCAGTAGACAATATGCACTACAGGAGCCTGGCAAAAAGTATTTTTAACTAACAAGTGAAAGAGGACAATTGTCTAAGGTTCAAGCTCTGATTTAAATAGGCTTGTTCTCAGTTTTAATCCCATTCTAACTCCTACTTCAGCGGGACTTCTTACATTCTTAAAGAACACTGTCATATTGTGGTTTGAGGAATTGTCACCAGCATCTATATAATGGTTTTTCTGTTTGTGTTCTTCATGTCACAATGTCTGGAAAAGAATGATCTTATGTAAATTATCTACAGATCTATAAATGACAATTTCAAAGGTCTGGCTTTAAATTGTTATAAAAATGAAGTTACAATTGGAAATATGTGATAAATTCAGTGGGCACTTTCTGATATTCATAATATGAAACAAGATATATTTTTCATAGTTTTATTTTATAAATAGTCTTCAAAAACATCTCTTAACAACTTTTTAATTTAACTGGCAGATTGATGATATAGATCTTATTAGTGCAAACATGGAAAATTCACTGGCTTCTATTGGAGGATTTTGCTGTGGAAGATCTTTTATTATTGACCATCAGGTAAGCCAGGAATCATTTTTATGTGGCATGGTAGAATTTGTTATTTAGAAATTAGAGTTAGTTATTAGTACTAGTTTGCAAGGAATGTTAGGATATAAATAATTATTCTACAGTTGATTCCAAGCGCAAACTGTCTGATTCTGTGAAATATTGTAGATGAATTGGAGACTTTGAAGTCCTTCCATAAACCAGTAAGCGTGGAGAAAAGATTGTTTAAATGTGTGTGAATTAACTTTTAATATTGTCTCTATGTCTATAAACAAATGATGTTTTAATTTTTTTTTAAATTAACCTTTTCTTTTTTCCCTACAGCGATTGTCTGGTCAAGGCTACTGTTTTTCAGCATCCCTACCTCCTTTGTTAGCTGCTGCTGCTATTGAGGCTCTGAATATTATGGAAGATAATCCAGGTACTTAATTCAGGAAAATAATTTTTTCCAGTCTTCCTTCACCCGAAACTAATAACTCACATTTATCCCTCGTTTAATTCCCCACCCCTTTATTCTTTGAGTCCTCTTTCTTTTTCAGCTAGTTTCACGTGGTTTTCACACGTTTTTCTCTTCATATAATTTCCCATCCTGCTTTATTTGTTCAATGTTTCCTCCACTTCCTCCAGCTGAAATGAGTAAATTAGCTGAGGCTAGGAGAGAGTTTTCACTAAGTAAATATTGTGCTTTACAGAATATCGATATGGTTCTTTGAAAGCAAAATCCTTTAGGACAAATGGAGGAAGGAAAAATGAACAAGAAACAAACGGGAATAAATTCCTCAGGAATGCACAACCTATTCCTTTCCACTTGCACTACTGAATTATTTTTTTCTTCTGCAAGTAAGAATCCAGGCAAGAATCTCAGGAATGATCATGATGCAAATACCTGCAATTTTGACAGGATCAAGTACATGGCCTTTAGATAAAGTTGGCAGGCGGGAGTTTCTGCTCTAGGAGTCAGAGAATTGTTCATTTGTCTAGAATCTTAAGATTTTTTTTTTAATGTGGTGGAGGAGGTGTGAGTCGTATGAGAAGAACAAAATTGTCCAAATCTGTGTATATTTGTTTTCAACCTTGATTAGCATCAGCAGATTGGAGGACATCTGCAGAGAGATACCGTATTTATTTTCTCACAAATAAATGTATCCTATAAGGTAGCCCACACCTGGTCCTCTGAAGTTAAACAAATGCAAGAAAAGTTAGGGGACTGTTAGCTGTAGTGGAGGGTCAGCGTTTACTGAGGGTTAAAAAACAAGGTTTGCTGATACAGAGGTCAGAGTTTTAAGATTCTGCAGTGAGTTGGTGAAAGGATTAAGGAGTAGAGTCTGCCTGGCAGTAGGTATTTAACAGACGAGAATTGGACCTGCCGTTTCAATCCTGTTATCAATTGTTTGTGTCATCCTTTCCATATGATCATCAGTCAGTGCAGCTGGAGTAATCAGATAAAGGGAAGTTATGCATTTGTCAGCTCTTAAAAGTGTCATTTCCTGTCAGAAATAGGAATCAGGAACATTATGAAGAGACTTAGTACTTCGGTAGATGGATATATCTTAATTTTCCTTCCAAATGCTTTTTTTTAAGTCTTAAACTTAAAGAAATGTAAAGTAGAAACAGGATATCTAAGCCTTTTCCTTTTTTTCTTGTGTGTGTGTGTGATGTTTGTTGTTTGTTTGTGTTTGGGGGGCTTTTTTTGTTTGTTTTTTTGTTGTTGTGTATGTAGATATTTTTCAGGTTCTCCGGGCTAAATGTGAACGAATTCACAAAGCTTTACAGGGGTGAGTGTTTTTTTTTAAACTGCTGTTGATTTGACCATGCCTTTATAATGACAATTTTAAAGAAAGATCCATGCTGAAATCTGTTTCTGGTTCTACAGTTGCTTAAACTGAGACATGTACACTGTGTTATGTATTGAAAGAAACTCATCCTTTTGTAACTTATGTTATGCTACTAAAAAGAATCCCAAGTTTTAAAAATCCCTTTACAAGTACTGAAATGAGATTATCCCTTAATGCTAGTAAGCATGTTTGCAAGCCCTTACCCATTGAAGTCTCTCTGAGAGTGTGAAGGCTTTCAGTGGGACAAAGCCTTGATAAGCATTTTGGAAAAAACGTCTGCATGAAAGAATTTGGGGCATAGCTTGGCAGATACTTTCAGACAACTCCATGCACCTTCCATCCAAAGCACTTGTAATACAATATTGTTTTTACATATGAGACTTGAATATTTGTGATAGAAGTATTCATTAATCTGGAGGCACACAGAAATTTGCTAGAATTTATCTGAAAAACCAGGATTCTGCTTAAAATTTCCTAGCACTGTCTTGTTCTAAAAGATTACTATACTGAGTAATTGCTGGTTTTCCTGACAGGTTTTAATACTAAAATATAATAGAAATTACTGTGACTAATCAATGACTACTTAATGTGCAGAATACATATGTTAGGTGGTATTTTACAATTCATTTCCTTCAACAAGTTTCTGTTAGCATTTTGCAGAAATAAATAACATCTAAGCGCACACATTCTATAATACATAATTAATTACACTAGCTGATTTTTTTTGGTGGTATCAGTCACTTAATTATTCAATGTTATCTGCTTGTTACTTCAAATAAGGTGTTTCCTGCTCAGCTCATGTTTTATGTTAGAACTTTGGCTACATTCACCTTCTTTGGAATAATCTTACCACAGAATAATCCTTGTCTTCTTCGTCTGTGCTGTATTTTGGCACAGGTTTAAAATGCATAGGCTTCCAGCTTAGAGACACTCAGATGCTTCTACACCTGAAATTAAAATTTGAGAGTAACTTGAAAACTGTTGGCATCAATTCTTTGCTAGTAAAGTGTTACGATTGAGCTAAAAAGTTGTTGAATCTTAATTTGGCAGAGGCTTCAGAAAAAACATAGTTAATACTTCACATGAAAGTTAATTGCTATCAGAAGACCATAAGTTCTTCAAATAGATGGGTAAGATAATTCTGTAGTTCTGTTTACTACCCTGTAAGTAGTTAAGAATATAAACAATTTTAAAACTAAGGAGCAGTCTCCTAGAGTACGTGTATAGCAAATACAAAGCATGTTGTTCAGGCTAAGACTTGGTTTGAATGGAAGTGATACAAAGCTCACTTCCTAGTTAATTACTCTATGGAGGGGAGCAGTTTATGATTATCTGTTTCAATTAAAGAATTATGTCTGTTTTATAACTAGAAGTTAGTAATGTGTCTCTGTAAACAAAATCTAGGTGTTTTAGTAGCTTATCTTAGACTGCTCTCCAGCAGATAAATTTAAATTACAGAGGAACTTTATCTGCCATCTTCTCTCATCTCCTTATCTTTAGGACACCTTTTAGAAGGTCACTCCTAGGGGACATCTACATTATACAGCTGTACTGTGTATTGTCTTTCTACTTTGTAGCTGGACATTGAACTGCTTTTCCTTGTCCTTTGTGACCAGACATCATATTCCTAATACTTACATGTGAATGCAGTATAAGACAAACATAGTGTGTGTGCTTGCTTATTAAAGGAACCATGTTTGGTTAGTTTGCAAGTTTAGGTGGACAACACCTGGATGTTGGCAGTTTTGTGGCTGAAGAATATCAGTGTGATTTGTCTTTCTAGAATGGACTGAGAATCAAAATAGCATTGTAGAAATAATGCAAGATGATTTCCATGATAGAGTATATTTTTGTTTTTACAAGGTTATGATTGATTCAGTGTTTTTGGAGAGCAAATTCTCCGACAGGCTTCAGTTCTGGTGTTTATGAATTTAGCATCTCTTCTGCCCTGACTGTGTCTTGAACTTGGGAAAAATATCAAACTTACTTGAAAATGAGGGTAAAAACCTATAGTATGTGAGGCAAGCTCAATCATCCAATCAAATTCTAGGTGCCTACTAACAACTGTTCCCAAGTACAGACATGGAAGCAATTCTAGTCATATAACTAGCTTGAGAGGGGCTTCCGACTAAGTTACAGATGATGATGTAAAGATTTTCTCTTGACAAAAAAAAAAAACCACTTTGTTTCTTTTTATCACATAAGCAGTTAAAAAGACTGATTTATTTCCTTGATACAGACTCCAAAGTCTTGATTTTAGATAGCTGTGTTTATCAGTAACATACTGGACAAACATTAACATTTCTCCAAAGTCTTACTAAGGATCCTTTCAAAATTTCTGAATCCTTTTGTAGAAAGGATTATTGTTACACAAACTTGCTGAAACTACAGTTTCTAAACTCCTTGGGAAAGATACTCGCTTGATAAGTTTGTTCATGTTTACCCACTGTGAGCTGCAATGTACATGTATTTTGTCTGCGTTAGTATTAGTGAAGTGAAATACCCCTCTATTCTCACTTGCCACCTAGAAAGGGGAAATGCTATTTGGAACTTCTAACGTGTGAAGTAGGATGTGTGTTAAAGGCTTTTTATTCGTTTTAGGATTTCAGGCTTGAAAGTAGTGGGAGAATCTTTTTCTCCAGCATTGCACCTACAGCTGAAAGAGAGCTGTGGATCTCGAGAAGATGATGTGAAGTTACTCAAAAGAGTTGTAGATCATGTAAGTGTGCCCATAACAGTTAAAATACAATGTCTCCTTTGAATGTGAATAGTAGATACTCATATGGGCATACATGTATATATATGGGAACAGAGGGTTGTTGAGAAACTTGTTGGAATAACTTGCAAGAATGATGCAAGAAACTCAGTTTCTTTGACTGTAGGGCTATATTAAAGAATATTTTTTAACAGTTTCTTGCTGCAGTATGTTTAGGTCTGTAGCACTGGGTAAAAGCATAGATCTTTTACTTCAGGAAACAACTACTTTCTGTTATGTATTTCATAACTCAAATTTGCATACAAAATAGTTGGTTAGAAAACTTTTCTATGATGTTCATGAGAATAAAGGCTACCACCATTTGAACAATTCTGGTGGTGTATTTTAAGCATTTGAGGTTTAACTTTCTGTAATTTTGCTTGTTTGAGTCCATGAACTTTTTTATGTGTTCTCATTTTTGTATGTAGTATTTCTTTCTATCTTCAATACACATTGGTCGCTTTCTTCCTCACGAAGGTTGAAGAAGTTTAATATTTCAGGCAGAGGTAAAAAAAGACTACACAATAAGTAGAAACTCTAAAGGTCAATTTCCTTGAAAATATGTTTAAATATGAATTAATATCCTACTTAATACTGAATTTTTTTCTGATTACTTGGAGATGAAAGCCAAAAAAGCTACTCCCTAACCTGTTCTCTGTGTATGCTATATTAACATGACAGATGATTTTGCACCACTTCCATTTGGCAAAGAACAGTTATCCTAACACCAGACTCATAAAGTTATATATATATATATATGATGATCAAAAAGATAGGCCATCAGAAGTTCCCAGATTGACAGCTGCTGTATTTTCTTCATTTGTAGTGCATGAACAGTGGCATTGCATTAACTCAGGCTCGCTATCTGGAGAAAGAAGAAAAATGTCTTCCTCCACCCAGGTTAGTAGAAAGTTAATATGCTACTTGGTTTTTATTGGCTATGGTTCTCTAACCCTTTTCATAGTTCAGTTAATACTGAGTTAATAGGAGTTAATACTTTGTCCTGTAAAAATAGGAAAGACTGAGGGTTTAGGTGTATTTTCAGTGCCTGTTACAGGGTGCTGATTGCTGGAAATAACTGTATCAAAACTACCTAAGTCTCGGTCATCAGCATGTTGCCTGGTACCATGCTCTTTTCCATAAGCTGCAGAGCTGCAGGTCAAAAAGATTATAAATGAATTTCTGTGGTGTGTGTAGTGGGGAGGAAAAAGGTATTCTGAATTTTTTTTTTTTAGTCATATCTTGCTTCTGGTTGAATGGAATTCATAATAATTTCCCTAAGAATAGTGATTTTAAATTATTACAAGAATAGTCTAAAGCTGGAGGCAAGGTGTAAAGTTTACCATGTATGTTCTTGTTTTCTTTTTCTAGTATTCGAGTAGTGATAACAGTGGAACAAACAGAAGAAGAACTGGACAAAGCTGCATCCCTTCTGAAGGAAGCTGCACAGTCTGTATTGAATTAGACTGCTATTTTATGTTTATCTTTCTCCAAATTATCAGGATAAGTGTTTCACACTGTATAGTGACCTCGCTTCAGATATTCAAATTCTTCCAATGATGGCATTTAAACCGAGTGACAAGTTTATTCCAGAATGGTGGAAATGCAGTGAGGGGAAGAATGGTGAATTCTGGAACAGCTTTTAATGACAAGGTGTACTTGCAACTCAGACTCTGCCATTTACTAGAATTCCTTTAAATTGCATACAGAACTCTTTCATAGGTTGCACCTTAAAGTTTTAAATTTATTTCTTCAAATGCTTAAACGTTTTCCAAAACTTACAGGAACATTCTGTTTTCCCTAAAAACATCTAAATGTATAATTTTCTCTGCATATTCTCAGAATATAAGAACTTAAAATTAATTTCAAGGAATTACCCCTCAAATGAAGATAGTGCCAAAAGGGAGAGAGTTACACATTAAGGAAGAATTTTTTGTTATGTTACATTTATTATTGACTTGAAGAAGGAATTTAAATTCTATTTTGTTGTAACTATCTCTAACCATTTTTGGAAGCCAGTTTTTAAGACTGCCTGGCCAGAGAATTCAGTATCTAAGAGGTAAATTCATATTAAATACTATTTGCTTCCTTATGCATGTTTCATATTATGGGTAAGGTTTCTCATATTATTAACTTTAAAACATCTAAATGGAAACCTGAATTGTGAAACTGCTGTGATTACATTACAGTATGTTCAGTCAGGGAGACTTAGCACCAGTCTTGAAGAGGAGTCATAAGCAATGTGAAGAGTGAACCAAAGTTTTTAAACAGCAACTAACTTGACTCAGACTACTCTGAAGCACTGAGATTGTGTGTGCTAAGTTTTCTCTCTAACCTGTGATACATTAGAGTGGCAGATTCAGAGATAGCTCGTAAGAGTTTAGATTATATAAATAATACTGAAATAGTAATCAATATGTGCATATAAAATCCCTATGTAATTGGATATTTGGAGGTTATGCTGCCAGGATTTTCAGTAAGCACAGATGGACATTGCACAGATGAACACATTACACAAATCAGAGGAAACTGGTAAGGAAGGACAAGAGTAAGCTGTACCTTTTTATAAAATAAAAAAAATGTATCTATGTGTTTCAGAATTTTGCTTCAAGAATGTCTTTTTAAAAATGTTATATTCTTCGTGGTATATGTTCTGGGTTGTTTGTACTTATGTGTCATTCGTTTTCAATCCATACATGGACTACAGGACTATTTTTGAGAAACATCATTGTTTAAATAAAAAGATTAATCAGGTTTGATTCAGATTTTTATTTATAATTAGATTTTTTTATAGCATGATCAGTGATGTTCTGTTGAATATTCTGCATCATAGAATCATAGAATTGTTTTAATTGGAAAAGACCATTAGAGTCCAAGTATTATCTGTCTCTACCAGGTCTGGTGCTAAACCATGTACCTTAGCACGATAAGTATTCACCAGATGAGCACAGTCTATATTGCTTCCTTCAGTTCATAGTCACTATCTGCTCTGGCATTCAAAACTCCTCACCTGCATACATTCTGATAAAGTTGTATTGGAGCACTTTTGTAATTGTTGCTTGACTGTTGGAAATAGTCAAATCATTCTGTGCAATATAGAGAAATATTCACCCAAGTGTGAAAAAGTATTCCTGTTTCACTAACATTTATGTTTTTCTCTGTGAGTAAAAAGCTTGTGAGAAGCCAAAAATTGAACAAAAATGGAGGAAGTACACTGATTCCCATTTCAGAGGCTGCAACCAAAGTACAGAACAATCAACCTTCTAAAAACCCGCAGAAATTGGGGGGGGAAAAAAACAACCCAACAACAACAACAAAAAAACAGAAATTAAAACTTATCACTATACTTTGGTCTTGAGAGCTGTTTTAGCTTGTCAATCGAAATATGAATAATCAAGTAAACTCAAACCTGTGAAGAGAAGCTGGGAACAAATGAGGTATTTGAAATCCAATGCAGCACAATTAATAGTTTTTGAGTTCAGGGTAAACTTGTGAAGATAAGCAGATCACCAATTAGTGTTGAAATACTATAGGTTATGTAGAATCTTTGTTTAATTCCTGCATCTTGGTTTAGGTTGTCTGCAAATGGGGGGGAACTTTTTGTTGCACTGAGAGAACTAGCAACAATTTTTAGATATATAGATTATTGTGTTGGGTTTTGGGTTTTAAGAAAAAAGTGGTAACACCTAAGTTAGTAGTAAGCAGATTGGAACCTCTGGCAGTTTCAAGGCTGTGACTAAGTGGTTCTGATGAAGAGAAGTTTAATATATTGCTAAGAGATGCTGTCACTTGATTCGTTTGAGATACGCATACCCAGAATTAAAACTGATAAAACTGCCTTTGTTTTTTTTTTGTTTTTTACAAGTGTATGGAGAAGAAGCATTTAGATCATACCGAAGTGAACATCCTATGGCTGATAGCTGCTGAAGTTGTTAAGTGTTTTACTGACAGGTTATGTACATAGGCTCTGTGAAATGCAGTTGGTGGAGAGAGATATCCCTGGTTGGTTTAAGCATGTCTGGCCCTCTTCAGCTTTTTTGGTAATTGTCTCTGACATGGCAAGCAAATGAAGGGAAGGATAACTCAGGGGAAGAATGTTAGTTGGGGTAGAGGGACAGCAGGTGATTCTAGTTAAACTTTTGACATTAAAAAATCAGAAGCCTGTTAAAATGCTTGAGTTCTCAGTAGTCTAGGCTGATACATATATCAGCCTGTTATATATATTTTTATATATATATATATATATAAAGCAACCCTAGTTTAGTTGCTTTATGGTTGCTTTTGCTTGAGGTGGTACTCTTTCATCCATTCCTTCAGATGTGGAAATATGGCTGGAGTCTTAGCAAATAAATGGAATACTGGGAGGATATATCCTTAGTAGGATAGTGGGAAGTGAATCAAGCATACAAGAGCTTTATCCCAAAGTTCAAAATGTCTATTAAAAATAGATGTTTGGGTTCTTAATTCATCTAACTTATGTATTTTGTCCTGCCAGGTATTTGGAACAGTTTCAGCTAAGTGGAAGCATCAGGATAATAAACTCATCAAAAATCAATGTAAATTTGTTTTTTTTCTACTGAAGACCAATAGCTGGGAGTTGAGAAGGAATGCATTATAATTGTAATAAGGTGGCCATTTATCAAAATTGTCCTGACAAAAGCAATTGCTTGTAGTATGTGGGAACTGGGGTGGGCTGGAAAGAATTTATAGTTGGAAGGTATTTTGGCTTGAAGAAAACATGTCAACATGACATGTATTCTTTTTAAACATATGTATTTTCACTAAATATTCTTTAAAAAATGGTTTTGTTATTTCTGTATGTTCATTGTTTTTGTAGAAAAACCTACAGATGCCTTTTCTGTTTATTACAGTAATAATTATTTTTGGATAGGAGGTGAAATGCATAAGGAGAGTATTAAGAAAGAGAGAGGTATGGCTGAATAACTTTGATTTTTGAAGAAATTTTATTCACTTTTGAAATATGATCCCATTCACTGCACAGAATGGTGTACTGTCTCCTTTCTGTCACTCCATCTGGACTTTATTATTTTAAACAGGGCTGTGGAGTGTTGGCAGACACTGATTCTATGAAGTTGCTACCACAAGTGTCTCTTGTCTTAAGATGACTCAAGAAATGTACATGAGCTGTAAATACTCCTTAAAAGAAATATTTGCAACTGACACAAAGCACTTGTATGTTAAACTGTTTCAGTGTCCTAATAAAAGGAAATGTCTGGATAACATTTCTTCTTGTGTTTTTATGGTGTTTTGGCAGTTTTCCTGCTAATAAGATAACAAATTTACTCTGTCCTGCTGTTAATGGATTTTTCAGATTGTAGTTTCCTACCTAGAGTGTGCTAGGTCACTGCAAAATATAAGTAAAAAAAGTCGCTGTAAGAATCTGTCAGGGAAGGACAATTCTCTGTGTGACCAGTTTCTAATAATTAGGTAGTAGATACTTAAGGAAAACTGCTGTTGGAAACTAAACACTGGGCCAGATACAGTTTTGCTGTGACTCAGTATAGACTATTTCCAATGTATCAGCAAACTTTTGAGTCCAAATGAAACATGCCCAACTTTAAAAGACATTTGCAGAGGAAATACAGTGTAGTGTATGGGTAAGAGTTATCTATATACCCCTGCTATATTTCTCTATTTGCCCCTGTTACCATCTGAGTTTGCATGCCGTTTGGATAACAGCTACATTTTCCACCAGGGGATCCAGTGTTGGCAAAAAACACTAAGTATTGGGGTCAGAAGAAAGACTTTTAAGTAGAACTGGAAATGGTTAATTTACATTTGATGCAGGCCAAAAATTACTAATCGAGATGTGATCATCCACTCCAGTTGACAATTGTCAGACTGTGCTTATAGTACTGTATCCAGTTCTGATCCTCACAATCCCAGAAAGACAAAGACAGACTGGAAGGAGACCAAAAGAGGGCCAAAAAGATGAGCAAAGACCTGAAGAACATGGCCTGTGAGGAAAGACTGAAGCATTCTTGTCTTTTCCCTATGGAATACAAAGTTCAGGGGGACCATATCACAGTTTTCTAGTACTCAAAGGGCATTCTCAAAGAGGACAGAGCTCTCCACAAGGAGCCACTTGGAGAAGGGAAGGGGCAATAGGTACAAGTTGTACTGGGAAACATTTCGTCCTGACATAAAGTAATTTTTTTGTAGTGAGAAGAACAGTGACTGCACAACAACCTCCCCAGGGGTGTAGAGACCTCATCACAGGAGGTTTTCAAGACATCACTGGGACAGGTCAGTGGGTAAATCTCATCTAAGATCACTCTCCCTTGGAAGGTTGGACCAGATGATCTTTCAAGCCCCTTCCAAAGCAGCCTGTTCTAGGATTCTGTAATTCTTTGATTATAACTTAGGAAGTGGCAATAATTTTTGACACTTGCACTTGGTTTCTTTTGGAGAAAGCCATTTGTTGATTACCAAAGAATGTCATAGTAGGTGTTGGGGGGCATCCAAGAGAAAATATATACTTGGTGCATTACAGTAAATATATGTTAGACTGATGCTAGAGAGGATAAAAAGATGATGTAATATGATCACAAGAGGTGGGTTTGACTTCATGCTTTTTCAGTGATTTGGACTTTTTCTGTTCTTTCATGTAAGATGGCTGTAATTGCTGAAAGATCAATTTTTTTGTTTGTTTAAGTTTGTCCAGGATGACTTTTTTTTTTAAATAAGCTAGCCTCAGTTGTGTTTATCATGTTTGTAATTAATAAAGTTTTGCCCTTGGTGTCAGTGGTGAATCTGAAATTCTGTTACAGAATCTAATCAGACTGTGATACCCCATACCTTTGTATGTAGCCTTTAGGTTTAAAATCTTTGAGTGTTTAAGTGGCCTTTAAAGTAGCTAATATTATGGAATACTGGATGGTAACAACTTTCCTTTTTATGATTGGTTAGAATGTTTTATTGATGAAAGACTGTCAATATAATTTTGATCCATTCTTAGATTTTTCTTGGTCTAGCTACACACAAAGGTGTGCTAACAAACAGTGTTTGGTATTTGCAATAATAAATTTCCTGACTTTTTCATGGGTAAAGAAGTAAAGAACTCGTATGGATGAAGTTAAGCCATACACATGACTGGGTGCAGACCGTTTTACTGAAATGTGCTGGTTTTCAAAATCTGTTAATAAGCAAATTTTAAATACTTTGCTTCAAAAGTACATTGCTATCTTGAGAATAAGAATTTTTACATTTTTAAGGATTTAAAAAGACCTGAACTTATAAATAATTTATTTTCCTATTTCTTTAAGTTTTGCTACTTTTTGCACCTTTGTTTTCCAGTCATCTTACTGGTTTGGTGGGATTTCTTTGTTGTTGTTTGTTTTGTGGGTTTGTTTTGTGTTTTGTTGTTGTTGGGTTTTTTTGTTTTTGTTTTGTTTTAATTTTCCAGGGTAGCCACCAAAAACAAATGTATTGTTAATGGCTTAAAAACTAAGTAGTCAAAGTGTTTATAGACCCTGGTTTAGTGATTATGTCCACATCTGCTAAATGTGGAGGCATATTGCCATTGTCTGACTGATGGGAGGCAAGGAGTGTGCTGAAAATTTAATTAAATCGAGGGGTTTGTATGATGGCACAGATGAACTGAATTTACAGGAGATGATGCCAGTGAAAATGTAATGGCTCAATTTCAGTCTAGTTCCAGTGCTCATCTGTTCCTTGGTGCATAGTGAATGCTCTTCATTCCATAATGCATGCATATTTGAGGTTTGAAGCATAAATTGGAAGCATGAATTGTAGAAATGCATGATGCAAGTGTCAATGATCACTTCTAAGTACAGAAGGCTACTTAAGTAACATTTTACTATTTGAAACCATAGAGCTAAGTGGGTAAGATGTCATATCTGCAGTATCAGACATGCTGGAGCTGCAGGTCAAAAATGGAAACCTTTTTTTAATCCTATGGTAGTCAAGATGGTGATGCTTTTACAAAAGTGGAACTTGGAGTATTTGAGGCATCCTCACTTTGAACGTGAAACAAATTGCTTATTAAGTGCTGGTTAGGAGTATCAAGATAAAAGTATGCAAATGCTACAATGGGAAAAATGGACTTGCAAGATACTAGCTGTTGTTAGTAATGTTACAGAATCATTACTAGTACTGTGACTTGCCTCTTGGTCCACCCAAGTCTACAGACTAAGAGTGCACATTGAAGAAGGGTGAGCTTGGTTCTGTGTGGCAATTGATTACAGAATTCAATTTTGCGCAGATCACAGACCTTTATTATTACATTCTTTGTGCTTGTATGCTATTTCTGCTAAGCTACACACTATCAGCACATATCTGATAGGGTAAAGCCTTCAGTTCACATGCTCTACTGCTATCAGTGATTGGTCTGCTGCTACTGCGCACAGTTCTCTTTTAGCTGCTGGAGGTTGACCAACATTCTGTTTCCCACTGGAAATCCCCTCATACAGCATTTGTGCTTATCTCAAAGACATAACTTTGTTTCATCAAGGCTTATCTCCTCTGGGCTGAGGAACCCATTAACCCCCGCTATTTCCCCTTTTTATTTTTGTAACATAGAATGAAAACGTCTTTTGCGCTATAATCCATTTTGACCTTCCCTTTAACCATTTGAGATTATTACTTAACTGTGACAATTTGACGAGTTAACATATGAATCTGTGTGAACAGATTCCCTAATTGCACGACAATCAAGCAATTGTGATAACCAGTCCTAATTCAGCTGTTTTCTGGTGACATCCTTGTGCAATCAGCCTCAGATTGATGCTTTTGATCTCAGTTTATCATGGCAGTCATTGTGATCAGTCTTAGGTCTGCTAATTTTCAGCTTTATGGGCACTGCTGTTTGCCCCATCCTTTGATTCTTGTGCTGTCTTCTGCTGAGATGTTTGCAGCACTGAGTTGCAGAATTGATCTTTCCAGCTCATGACATGGGTTAACTTTTCCTTGCTGTTATCACTAAATCCTGTAGGTGATAAAATATGCATCCCTTTCCTAGACTGCCTTTTCATAGGCTAAACCTCTGTGTGATGTATCAAAACTTCTTTGTTTGTTTTTTATATTTTTATAATCCTTGTCTTAAAGCTATTTTGAATACAAAGAAAAGACAAAAAAAAATTATAATATCCATATATCAAACTCCTAACTTAAGCTAATACCAAAAATCCCTAAAAAACTTTCAAAAACTTTAGGAATGGTGTTAAAATTAAACCATCAAATCAATGTCTTAAAAAAAATTACATTACATAAAGCATGCTTTTAAAATGAAAACTTATTTGCTATAATCCTTACTTATATTAGATAGAGCTCTTTCGAAATGCTATGGTACACAAAAAAGAAGATTCGAACCAGAAGAGACTTAACCTATAAACTTGTAAATGCCTATAAACCTGTAAAACAACTTATTCTATTACTCATTATTACTTACATGTTATTATGCTTATTATTTAACATATCACAATTACTAAATACTTATAAGTGCTCATTATTCATTATGCTTACCATAAAATTTAACTACTACAAACATTAAAATAACAAATCTCCAAGATCCTTTATAATCAGAAATAATGCTAAAATCATTATCCATATCAGGTTTGCACCTACAAAATGTTGAAATATCTTTCTTAATAAAATGTAGCACTGCTACTTTAAATCTTATACACAGCTTCTGCAAAACTGCAAAAGACTGCAAGCAAAGGCGAGAGAGCAGAAAAGGAGGGGAGGTGAAGGAGGGGGGAAAGCTGCAAACAGCAGTAGAAAAAGGACTCTTCTTCCATTGTTTGCAAGCTGTTGTCTTCAGAAATGTGCAGATTTTCAAGCTTTAGAACGGAAGTTCCAAATGCATGAGTACTGCTTTCTGCTCCAAAGTTGCTTTTTCACTAGTTTCTGGGTGATGAAAAAATAGCGTGGTGTCTTTAAAGAATCAAGGGCTGGTAACTACCGCTGCTTGATGTACTAGAACGATGGGAGCCGTCGCGGTGGGATCCACCAAAGCCGCCACGGAAGACGCCTCTGGGGTTACGGGAGGGGTTTGGCAGCCAAAGCCACTGCACCACTGTGCTAAGGCTCGAAATGACCAGAGCAGGAGCCATTGCCTCCCTCTGCTCCATGCTGCTTGCTGTGCTGTTCGAAACACCAAAGGCTGGGGGAGAAGCTGCAAAAGCCTCTGCTGCCAAAGTCTCTGGATGTTGATGCCTGCAGGCAGTCAGCATATCACTCACGGCAGGATTTCTTAAGGCACATAAAACTCTTTGCAATCTGGATCATACATTTTCCTTCTAGTGATAGAGGAGTGATGCTTAGTAGCTGAAAAGAGCATCTGCTGAAAAGCAAAGGTGCTGATAGACTTATCTACTGAGGACATGTTAGACCCCATTGTCCCCATTCCCAGCCGCTCACCTTGCTCCAGGTGATTATTCGTCCAGACGTTGCAGCTCTCGCACACTGCTGCTTTCTTAGTTCAGCTCTCACACACCACTGTTTCCTTAGTTCAGCTGGGCCTCACCACCAGTCGCTCTCCTTCCGTGATTCTGTCCCTGTTTGGGTGCCATTATGCGGCGATTGATCACGCACTCTGACTTTGTGCAGGTCAGAGACCTTTATTGTTACATTCTTTGTGCTTGTATACTATTTCTGCTAAGCTACACACTATCAGCACATATCTGATAGGGTAAAGCCTTCAGTTCACATGCTCTACTGCTATCAGTGATTGGTCTGCTGCTACTGCGCACAGTTCTCTTTTCTTTTAGCTGCTGGAGGTTGACCAACATTCTGTTTCCCATTGGAAATCCCCTCATACAGCATTTGTGCTTATCTCAAAGACATAACTTTGTTTCATCAAGGATTATCTCCTCTGGGCCGAGGAACCCATTTACTCCCACAGTTCTGAGTACTGGAATTTGCTTTATATTAGAAACTGTTTGCAAAAAAACCCAGCAACTTATGTCACAGCAAAATTAATTGCCACCACAAAACCATACAGAAGCATAGCAAATGAATGATGTTATATATACCCTTTGCAACCTGAGGGAATAATTTGATGTGTGATAACAAAAGGAATTTATTATATATACACACATCTTTATATAAATGCATTTGATATTGCAGGGCTAAAGAGAGAGTTGAAACAGCTAGGTGACAAAAAACCACACAAACAAACGATAAACCCCCGAACTTCTTAACTGAAGCAGAGGTAAGAGATGGTATCAAATGGCAAGGCTCTAGTAAGTTTTGACTACTTCAGCCCTTATAAAACCAAGTTCAACATGTGTGGAGTGCTTTGGTCACATAATCTTTGTGCAGCCAGCAGGGCAGAAGAAAGGTTTAGTAAGCTAAGTCATGGGTGAAGGAGTTCCTGTTGTAGGTGGAAAAATGGCAGCATCTGTTTAGCATTTGAAGCCCCTGACACCACAAGTCCCTCCACACTGGAAGTCCCCCCCCTCCCCACCCCAATCTGTTTAGCATTTGAGTATCTTACTAGGTGACTAAAGGAACTGACAGATCCCTTTACTTCCAGAAATCAAGTGTAGCCTCAAAAGAGACTTAAGATGCTAGTGCACATGTTTGTGTTTGTTTATCATCTGTTAAGGTAGTATTGATTGATTTGAGGAGACAAATATAGGAGGAGTCTCATGTTCATCTCAGTATAGCTTTTGCTAGGCAGTAGTGATAAAGAGAGAAGTTTGAAACATCTGTGTTGTAGATGACAACTGCAGCAGCAACCTCTAGACTAACGGATAACTCCAAGTGCTGTGTTTCACAGTAGTACAATCTCAGGATGTATGATGCCCTTATTATTTGTGGTTCTCTATTTATTTTTGTAAAATGTTTTCAATATGGATTTTTTTTTTCCCCAAGAACTCTGTGAAGCTATGGGATGCTCCTGAGCAGGGATATAATATGCACGTGAAGACAGGTTACGTGAATTTACATAGAAATACTTTAATGAACTTGTTTTCTTGCCTGCTGTTGATGATATTTCCCACTTACAGGCACTCAAAATGCCTAAGCAATGTGCTTGGCAGCTAGTATAAATATTTTGGTGTGGTCTAAAATTACTCATTTTCATAAATCCACTTGAAACATCTCAGCTATTCAGAGATGACTGGAATGGGAATATATCTTATTGCATTGATGTGGTGTTTGTTATACTTCACATAGTACAGGCAATTAGGAAAAGTGCTCTGCATCAGAAGGAATGTTTCCTTAATTAAAAGAAATACTTTCACTGCTTCTAGTAAAAAATAAATAGAAATGCACTCTTGTGTGTGTGCATATGAGGGAGAAAGTGCACCTTTTTTTACTTACTTGTATCTCAAGTTTTTCCTACAATACAAATGATCCTCTGTGCAAAAACATGTTTGGCATTGAAGAAAGTGCAGTTTAAACTTCACCTGCCATGAATAAGCAACTGCTTTCTGAAGACATGTATATCTTGTACAGAGATCTGCAAAAATAAGCACAGGATCTTGCATGTTAGCAACAGCTTCGATTTCTAGTTTTGAAGCTTGGCGTCAGGTATGTAGACTTGCCAGAGAAATAGAATCATAGAATCAGTCAGGGTTGGAAGGGACCACAAGGATCATCTAGTTCCAACCCCCCTGCCATGGGCAGGGAAAATCTTTGGTGAAGTTCATTGCAGAGATCTATCAGGCTATCAGTTAAGTCATACAGGAAAAGACAAACTTTTAAAGTGTCCTAGTTTTGAGCCACGAGCTGCCCTGGACAAAAGGACAGAAAAGTTCTGCCGCTTCCAAGGAGTAAAACAAAAATACTCCACACTGCATTGGAAGTTTAAACGGAAATTCTATTTACAAATACATACAAAAGGCATTCTGGTAAAAGTAATATATTTGGGCCTACCAGCCCAAAACCTTCCAGAGCCTTTCAGAAGTCTCTATCCCACTCAGCCTCAGCAGGCGCAGGAGCAGGCCAAACTGCCCCCACCCCAGGCTCGGGCCCTCCACAGGCTTTGACAGCCCCGGTTGCATAGCTGGAAATCCGCAGCCAGCCAAGGCCAAGAGAAAAGCTCTCCTCCACAAAACATAAGAGCACACGCATCCCGACTGGAGAGAAGAGAGAAAGACTTGGCTGTATACTCCCTTAAATAGAGAAATACAGGAAAATGGATTCGAATAACAGACTACAATATCCTGGGACTAACTGCCCACCCCCCTGGGACACTCTAGCCTTTGCAGGACTTTTCTTGTGGTTATACCCAACTAACTCTTGATTTCCTTTAAGCTACACCATAAAGCTAGTAACAACAGGTTGTTTTCTTCATAGTTCTGTTCACTTAAAATTACAGGGTTTGTGTTTAAATTTTGAAAACAAACCAATCTAATACCAGTTTTTAATTTGTGTTAAAGCTTGAAGTACCAATAAATACTGAGTTCTTCATTAGCATGGAAGAATCCTTATAACACAATATAGGGGTACGTTTTTTGAAAGAGTTTGACCTAAATGGATTTATGTATGAGCACCTGAAATGCGATAATGGAAGGCATTTGACTCATACCTGTGTCGTTATCCTTAAAATTCGGATCCTAGACTACTGTTCCTGTCTAGCATAGGGGTCTGCTATCCAGTGCTTGCAAAGAGTAGCAGGGTGCCTTAATTGTGTGAAACTGTGGTAATTTGCATAGGTATTTTTATCATACAGAAACGTTTTACTTGTTTCCAGTGTTAGCCAAGTAAGCTTTCTGGTATCAATACTATAGAGAGCACCTAAATCATAACATATCCTAGGCAAGTTCATTGCATCACATAATGAGAATACTGAGAGTGCATAAAATCTCTGCATTCTGGGAGTTCTGGTTTCCACTGAAGTCATGGTTTCACTGACTTGAGGCATTAATTACTGCTAGTACACTATAAGGGAAATAAAGTGGTGGCCTCATGTGCATAAATTAGTCGTCGTGATCTGTCTGGGTACCCTCTCATAGCCAGGTAAACCATAGGTGGTTACCACTGATATACTGTGATACTGTGATATGTAGCCCAAATACTGTAGGATTAGAGCATTTTTGTTGATATTCTGATTCTAATCCAGAAACTAGCTAAGACCATCTGTGTTGAGTATTAATGTTGCTTTTTACCATCCAAACGCAAATGTCTGTAATTCTGATTGGAAGATGTGAACCATCGTGGACAATGACCAAAGCTGAATCTCTAAATACCTGCCCAGCATACTTGTTTCCTTTTCATTTGGATTTTGGCCTCATGTAAGTATTTATCAGTCTGAATTAGAATAGTTTTTCACTCAAGTAAGCAAAACTAAACTTATTTTTATGACATTCATCAGGTTACTGGGAGTCTTGAAAGGTATGAGCAGATTTGTGTTGAATATTTTGTTGACTGCCATTGGTGTTAAATACTGCATTAGTTGGCTTGAGAACTGTAAGATGGGAGGCAACTGTAGTGTAACAGCTAGATCAAGAAAGCAGTACATTTACCCTCAAGCAGGTGGTTGTGGTTTTGACCCAATATAACTTCTTTAATCATTTAGCTACACAGCAGATCTGAGAAGGTTCCAGATGGAGGCTGAACCTATGACCCCTTGACATAAAAACATCTATGATACCAATTACACCATCTGTTGGTCATAAACCCACATTTTCTATCTTTTCTTGGCTCTTGTTTTATACAAAAGCTGAGGAGTGATATTTGGAACTGTTGTAGTTTATCCATGCAATTTAATGCAGAACACATTTCCACAGAGAAGAACAAAGCACAATAGCACTAAAGTTCTCCTTACATTCTCAGTCAGTGAAAACAAAAATGAAAATAAAAAACAGTTGTCTGAGTCATTATTTATACCCAAAGTATGGCTTCAATTGTAGCTTTTTCCTGGTGTTTGTGATATGAAAGAAAAAAAAGAGGGGGGGGAAAAAATTACCAAAACCCCCTGAAAACTGAAGAACAGCTTTTTCCATCACTACCTTCTGAGGGCCATGAACTGAAAAAGGAACTGTAATGGAAAAAACAAAGTTATAGCAGCATTGAGATACACACAGATCACATTAGTAGATAGCATATGCCAAATACTAACTTGTATATTTATTTAAGGATTTGTCTGATGGTAGATTTTGGGAATGTCAAATACCTGTCTGAGTGTAGAGTATTGTTAAACTGAAGATTCAACCAGTAGACATGTAGCCTCATAATCCCATTGCATATAGGTCTCCCCTGTCTAAACTCTCTGCTCAGACTCATCAAAGCAGTATTCTGAAATACTTTACAGACTTTGAAGTTGTATCTCAAATTTTGTCGTCCTATGGGTGCAATAGTTATCTTTAAGTGATTTAATGAGGCCATCAGAAATGACAATGGAATGCTGAGAGCTGGGATATAAGGAATGATGTACTGAAATATAAAGTGTCATGTACTAGGGATAAAAATGATGACATGGGTCTACCAAAGGAAGGAAGTGAGATAAAGTGCATTGCTGGTGAAGAATGGATGACAGATGAAGTGAGTTTTATATATTCTTATGAATATTCTGTTCATATAATACAAACTGCAGTGCTTGACTGGCTTTCAGTTCTAAATAGTAATGACTGCTTATGAAGGCTGTATCATTAAATTCAGTGACTACTTTTGCAGTCTTCCAGCAAGAACAGTTGACACACATTTCTTGCCACACAGTGTTGTGTTGATCACTAGTCAAAAAACCTAGAAAGCTACTGTCAGAAATGCGTGATCTATGCATTATACTACTGTCTGATGGTCAGTTCTGTGATTTGTAATCAGTGAAGTCCCAACAAAATTGTTGTTTTCTTTTTAAGAAACCTTGTGCTCTGATGCCACCATTTATCTAACACAAGAATAAATATCTGCCATGTTCCCATAACATAGTCATAGAAAAGCTCAGGAGATGTGGCATAGATGGTTGGTCAGTGAGGTGGATTGAAAACTGGCTCCACAACAGAGTTCAGAGGGTTGTCATCAATGGCACAGAGTCAGCTTGGAGGCCTGTGGCAAGTGGTGTCCCCCAGGGATAGGTACTGGGTCCAGTTTTTTTCAATATCTTTATCAGCGACCTGGATGAGGACAAGTTTGCTGATGATACAAAACTGGGGGGGTTGGCTGACACCTGTCAGGCTGTGCAGCCGTCCAGCATGACCTGGACAGGCTGGAGAGCTGGGTGCAGGAAAACCTCATGAAGTTCAACAAGGACAAGTGCAAGGTCCTACGTCTGGGGAGGAATAACAATAGGCACCAGTACAGGTCAGGGGCCCCTGCTGGAAAGCAGTTCCACAGAGAAAGACCTTGGGAGTGCTGGTGGACAGCAAGTTCTCCATGGAACAACAATGTGCTTTTGTAACCAAGAGAGCCAATGGGATCCTAGGATGTATCAAGAAGGGTGTGTCCAGCAGGTCAAGGGAAGTTCTTCTACCTCTCTACTCTGCCCTGGTGAGACCACACCTGAAATACTGTGTCCAGTTTTGGGCTCCTCAGTTCAAGAGAGACAGAGACCTGCTGGAGAGAATCCAATGGAGAGCCATGAGGATGATTAGGGGACTTGAGCATCTCCCCTGTGAAGAGAGACTGAGATCCCTGGGGCTGTTTAGTCTGGAGAAGAGAAGACTGAGAGGGGATCTCATCAATGTCTATAAATATGTGAGGGGTGGGTGTAAGGAGGAGGGGGCCAGGCTCTTTTTGGTGGTACACAGTGATACAACAAGGAACAATGGGTTCAAACTAGAACATAGAAGATTTCACCTCAACATGAGAAATTTCTTTACAGTGAAGGTAACAGAGCACTGGAACAGACTCCCTGGGGATTGTGGAGTCTCCTTCTCTGAAGACTTTCAAAACCCACCCGGATGCATTCCTGTGCAGACTACCCTAAGTGATCCTGCTTTGGCAGGGGGGTTGGACCCAATGATCTCTTGAGGTTCCTTCCAACCTCTGGTATACTGTGATACTGTGATGTTATGTAAGTGTTCTCCTTATGTTAGGTGAGTGAGCTCCACAGTATCTGGAGGGAGGATTTCTTTAGCAGAAGCCTTGAATCCCTACATCTTGCTGGTCCTCTTGTGGTTTGGAAGCTGGCTTCCTAGGTTGAGAATGAAGCATCAAATAAAGCACAGTTGATTTTACTGTTTATACATTGTTTTCTTATTGTTGCTTCATTATTACTTTTTTACAGACCATCTTTTCCTTTTTAAATAAATGAGTGAAAGACTTGAGGTCTGAAGTTGAAAAGTTTCTGTAGGATCTTTGTCATTGCTTAAAATGAGGAAAATATTTGAGTTTTATAGTTCACCATATTCCTTTTGTATACATCTCCATAGAGTCATATCATGTCAGTGAAAAGCATTTGTCTATTGTGGTAGAATGTAACACTTCATTGTGATCACAGTCTTTTTGTTTGGTTTTGTTGGTTGGTTGGGTTTTTTTAATGGTTTGTTTTGACAATAAACTATCTGTTTCTCAAGGACCCCAAAAGGCTCTGCAATCTGTTCTGAAGCAGAATATGTATCAACAGTTGGTGATAGAGTGTAGTCTTGCTGACACTAGAAAACTTCTGCTGAACGCAGTTAATAAAAGACTAACTTTACAGGATCACGGTCTGCCCAGGAAATTGTTATCCAGTTGCTGTCTACTAGACTACTAGACTACAGAACACTTGAAAGATGTTCAAAGAAAGATGGCTCTACCTCAGTTAAGAGTACCCTTTAAGATCTTGATGATCTTTAAATGTGCAAAAGGAGTCAACACCAGACAACTTCAATAATTAAATGTTATATTGCTGGCTTAATTTCCTTTACTTAATGTCACTACAAATAATGCCAAATACATGTTACTATTTGAAATGGTCTTGTTGTAGTTCTTTCCCTGTTTGGAAACATTATGTCTTGTATGTTAGGGTGTGCCTTTAGGCTTCCACATCGCTTTTTAGCTCTTCAGATCTTACAAGTAATGCAAGTAAAGTTTTGCAGAGAAAGCTTCACTGCTTGAGTAGAAAAGGAAGGATTTTTTCTTGTAGATGAAGGCCAGTCTTCTGAAGCACACACTGAAAATCAAAGTGGTGTGAATTGTCAATTGTTCCTCATGCAATTCCTGTAAAATTAGGGTTAATCTCCACACACCCCCTTCTTTTTTTGTGTGTGTTACTTTGCCTCTAAAAGTTGTTAGCACAGCTTCTTTAACTTTAGGTTGCATATATTCGTGTTGCCACAAGAATTTGAAAACCTCAGAACCGGTAACCTATGTAGTACAAAGTATTTATTATAAGGTAAATCTCAAGTCTTGCATCTTCCACCTCTGTGCTATGTAATTTACAGGAAAGCTTTAGATCTCCTTGGGAAAGAACTGGTCCATCTGAACTCCTTCATAACATCTGACAGATCTGTCTAAATACTGAATTATAGCAACACTGATAGTAAATCTTTAAGTAAGTTTAAATATTCTAGGTTGTGAAGGTTATGGTGTATGTGTTTTGGATAGAAAAATCTCTCCTAGAACGTTTCTGTGACCAAATAAAGCTACATGGAAGAATTACATTGTTGAGATTTAATGTAAATATAGTTTTCACAGTGGAAAATAGTGAAAGATGACCCAATAAACAGATACATATTGGAAATTATTTTGCTAATTGGCTTTATATCTTTTTCTCTAAGTTCAGTGCCATCTGATTGCAGCAAGTATCCCCATATATGATAGCCCTAAAAAATTAACAGTAGTGTTTAATCCCTTTGGAAAGTATGCATGTTTTTGTTTATGTAGAAGTTAGTTATATTACTTTTGTTAGGCATGTCTGATTAAAGTTTGCCAAGAAGGCTGTAGAATAGTTCCCATGTGGATACTCAGTTTCTTTTTAAAACACTTTAGATTTTATTGTTTCCATAAGTTTTTTCCTTAATTCAATCCTTTGTTTCAAGCCTTTCAAACTTTTTTTTGTTGTGATTGTTCAAATTTTCTTTGTAATATATTGCATCAGATTTTAAAGCAAATGCTGATAACAGCAGTATTATATCCTGTATACTAAATGGATAGCAAGCACATGGTTTGAATAACAGGCACTCCTGCTGAGTGCAGATCAAATCAAAATCTTTACAGAGTCATGTGAAATGCACTGATAGAAAGGTGCTTTTAAATCTGATTTTTAATTTTAAAATGGATTCTTTTAGCCCTTATCTTGCCACTGATGCATGTATTTGAATTCCCACTATTGTTTATGAAAGTTGAGAAAGCTAGAGCTTCAGGAACTAGAAGTCACCTTAAATTTAGGTAACACTAAATAAATGAATGAACCTCATGGAGTTCATTGTAGGTAATAAGAAGGTCTTAAATATCACAGTCATTTGGTGGTTTTATCAGTGGTAAAGACAGGGGTGTTTTGATTTGGCTTTAGCCTGGAATTCTTGGGAGCTTCTTTTCTACTATTTAAAATGTTGAAGGTGTAAACTAAAAGCTGACAGTAAAACTTATATTTACAAAAGTAATACTACTGTAAACTCATCTTGTGTATGAGGAATATATTTGTGTTTTGGCTAAATTTTTGTTGGAATTTTATTGCCTGTGAATGTAATAACAACAGATAATTTAAAGAAATTTCAAATGTAAACAGAAACTGGAATTAGGATTATATGCATTGTTTTAAGTTATCTTCTCCTTACTGCTCTGTTAATTCTGTCTTCTTCATTTTGTTTTAATGGCATTGCTTTCTAGGAATTTAAACAGAAAGGAAGCGTGGGTTTGGGATACTGGTAGTTAGTTGCGTTAGAAGATCTCGTGAGGTTCTCTCACACAACAGTATAAAACCATGTCTTGTGGTACAGGGTTGGATTAGACGACCTCTGGAGGTCCCTTTCAACCCAAACCATTCTATGATTCTATATACCAAATATTGAATCTCCATGTTTTAGGAACTCCAGTCCTTGTTCACAGACAATTTCCTCAGTGTGGTTAGCATCCAAGGCAAGGTATAGTTTTCATATTCAACTCAACTGGCAACAGTTCTGCTAAAATGTAGCCAAGTTTTCCCTTCCATTTTAGAATGGAAAAAAAAAATTATAATAGTTCCTTCCACATAGATATATTTATTTAGCTGGTTTTATGTCTAGTGTCACATGTGGCTCAGAAGCAGTCTGTTCCCTTCAGTGCTAGCAGCCCTGTACACTCTAAGTCACTACATAAGTTTCCTGATTCCTTTCCTGCACTTTCAAAAGTAAAGTTATCTGTGCTTTTTCTTTCCTATTGAAGTAAAAGCCATGCAAAAGTGTAGAACGGCAAGGTTTAATTAGACCACCTTTGTGTGTTTTATGTTACAGACAAACCAGCAACTTTTCTACCAAATCAGTCTCTGCCTTTTTGTCTGAGTTTACTATTAAATATTGAGTACTCCAGAACCAATCTATTATCCACAACTATAAGCAAGACCTAAAGTACTGTTCAGCATTTCCTCATTTATCCTTGATGTTCCCAGAGGGCTTCAGTTCTGAGATGGAAGCGAGCTGTTCTGTTTCTCCACTTCTTATTTTTCTTAGCTGGGTTGATCCCCATACTACTTGTTAGTTGCTGAGAACCTGACAGAGGACAGTTGTGCTCAGATAGTTGTGTCTAAGCAACCATCACATAGTGTTAGCTGTTGCACAAGGCAGCAACTGCAACATCCTGGGGCCTTTTAGATGAACTCTTCTCCACAAAAAATGGCATCGGTGTCTCAGAGATATCATCAAGTTTATGCATCTGAATCTAATTTAACTGTGCTATTTTATTTGACTTCATATTTGTTGTCAGAAGTTTGATGCTGCTGCTATGGTTGGTTGAAAAGAAAAAATATACAAGTGTTCATTTAAGAGGTTTTCATGTAAGGCAGGTAGACACTTGTGTAGTGCAGCAGCTGATGTTATGCAAGTGAGATAAACCTTTATCAACACCTGTAGCTCAGCAATTTCTGAACAACAGGAGGATCAAAGTAAGTTTTCTGCCTGTTTGGTCTTGGTGAGATTACAGCTGTTAGGGGACAACAGTAGCAACTGATCTAATAATCCATTCTTGCCTGTTTGCTCAAAGTAGGGAATGCTGACTGATGCTACACAAGGAGTATTGATCTGTCTAGGCAAAGCCTCAGGTCAGACAGAAAGTCAGTTCTATAAATAGGACTCAAACCAGGAAGTATATTCTTGCGATTCCTGAAGAGAAACAGGGCATGGTGTCACCAAAGTAGCTGACTTTGACATTGACAAAGACACTGATTACCTAATAAAAGGTGAAAGAACTTCCTTGCCTTCAATCTATGTTCTTCTCCCTGTGTTGTATATGATGATGAAACCTTTTCATTCAGGAGAGTCACCTAATCTGCCCCTAAACTGAGGCAATTACCTGTCTCCTTTGGCAAATCAGACTGAGCTTGCATTTTGAACCTAAAACAAAACATGAATTACTTTGCTAGTCTCCAGTCTTACTGTCTCTTTAGTAAAAGACATCGAATGTAAAAGGGATGATACTATGATCTTGAAATGAAAAATATATTTCAACAAACTTTTTCAATTTGTAGAATTTAACATAATGTCACAGAAGAGATGGGATAATTAGATGTCTTAAAATCCACTTTAATGAAACCAAAGTTCTAGAAGAGGAGCAAAACTGGTGCAGATTGCTGTTTGTAGTTGTGTAGTGAATAACTGTCCACATTGTTAGAATTCCTGTAAAGGGAATAAGAAGAGGTAGAGAGCATCTTTAAGTGATTAGGACTATCTCACTTCTCTGTTTTTTATAAAGTATGGGAGCAGTACACAGAAAAAGAAGGTGAAATGAAGAAGGAAAAAGTACTATGCAAGTATTATACTGCAAGTTCAAAACCATCTGATAGCTGACTCACACAAAATGCAACCTTGAAACTGTGTTCTTGAAAAATGCTATTTTAATGTATTTTTACTAGTTAGCACTATGCTGCTTTTAATAAAAAATAACCTCAATGACCTGTTGAGGAGATGGGGGGACAGTTTTTTTTTCTGTTTCCAGATGATCAGTTTTGCAAATCTGTCTGGAGAAGAAAGGGTCTTATGCAGTTTTAAAAATGCTGCAAAAGTAGAATCCAAAGTAATCACATCTTTAGTGTACTTCAACATAAAGTCAGTTATCTAGACTGCTGACTCTGTGTGTGTGTGTGTGAAACAGTTTTTTTCATGCTTGTAAATTCTTTTGGTCCATGTGACTCAGTTCACATTCTTTAGGCACCATGGTCTGTTAATTCAATATACACATTATTAGCTTATCATATCACAAATATTTTAATATTCATCAATATGCTGAATTTTCATGGGACTTGAAGTTCAGACTGTGGGTGAAAGAAGTGAAAAATGTGTCTGACTGGCTTTCTCAGTGTTGTAGACCACAGGGAAAGCACTGGCGAATATATACTGAGAGCCAGCAGCACTTAGTTGCTGCTCCTTGCCACAGAAGATGGCAGCACCAAGTGGATTTCAGTTGTATTCATGTTATCGTTACAGTTTGTGTGTTGTCCTTAAAGTTCTTCTTTGCTCTTCTTCCCTTGTGTGTATGTCATGTTTGGAGGGAGAAGAGGGAAGGAGAAGAATTTCATTTTACCACCACTGATCTCTAATGCAGGACTACAATGTGTTAAGCCTGCTTCAGCAGACTGAGCTTGTCCATTTAGGGACTGCTTTGTGACTGCAAAGGCAGAGAAATTGCAAGAAATCTTCATGTCTGTGGTATAAGAGATGATAGCTTGTGCTGATTGCTTCTAGTTTTCTCCCAGATTTTATCTCTTTCTCAAGTATATCCACTTCCCCCCCTCCCTCCCTTCAAGGCATTCTTTGATGCGCTTTTGACAAGCTTGTAATGAGATGTCTGCCATCTGGAGTACTATTAAGTGTTCTTGGGAACAGGGTATACATCTTCTGAGTCCTGTTTGTGGCCACAAACCCCTGTGTACCAGTGTTGAAGACTGCGTGTTCTCTAACCTAAGGATAGGTTTAAAAGAAAAAAAGAAAAAAGAAAAAAAAACCCAACCACCCCAACCAAACAACAAAAAACCCCACCAAAAAACCCCAAAACCAACCAACCACCCAAAAAACACCCCCCTCCCCAAAAAATGCACCACCAAAATCCCAGAACACTAAAACCCCAGTCTAAACCAAACCAAACCCACAGAACAAAAACTATCCAAAAGCCCCCGACCCAAAAATCTACACCACCTCTTCTTTCCCTTCTCCCAGATTCCTTCAAAACTGTTGTTCAGATGCTGATATACACATTGAAGCTCTCAAAAGAGCATTGCTTTGTAGTCAATACCCATCAGGTGCTGACTTAAGCTTTTAGGTTCAGTTCATTGTTGTCTGACACCTTCATGTCCAGATGATGACCTTTCAAAACAAAACACATAAGTTTGTGGTTATTTGTGAAGGTCTCTTTGAAATTGAATGGCATTTTTATCCTTCGTAAACTATAATTTTCTGGTGCCTACATCCTCTGACAGTGTTGTGTCTGCCTCACTGAGAGACTGTTGTACTTTTGGTGTTGCCCTCTAAACTGAAATCTGTCAGATGTCTGACGGTTGGTGCTGCAGCCTGACAGCGAGTATTTGTTTTGGAGCTAACAAATTCAATAGTTACAATTTTAATTGTTCACACGCTATTTACAAAACCATAGCATTCTAGTGCCATGACAATGGCTAACATAAGTAAAATAAATAAATGTAAGTATTTCAGTACAAGTAACAACAAATTATAATGGAAATTACATAGAAAAAAAATCTCTTTTTTTTTTTTTGAGTAGGAGAGACTACATGCTAAGATCACTCTACAGTATAATCATATCACTTTCAAGGATTAGTTGAGCTTTTAGTTAATTCAGGTATTTTAAGTTTCTGTTTAATTTGTGTAATGGAAACCTAAATCCCACTCTTTATTCAAGTTCTATTCTTCAGCAAGTCATTCTCTTAATTGTTTTATTGGTAGGAGAAGAGAGAAGCAGCTTTCTCCTCAAGAGAGGACTGAGAAGCTGTCAGTCTGAAGACAATGACTGTAGTTCCGACCATCAAGTGAATAAGCATGTAGGTAATGTTTGCAATAATGCTTCCTGCACCACTTTCATGATCGGAATGGAAAGATCGTGTGTGGAATGTTTTGGTTGTTTTTTCTTTTTTTTTTTTTTTTGGTAAAGATAGTGCACTAATTAAAACTTATCAATGTTGCTAGAATGATTAGAGGAACACAAAGACCTTGAGGTTTGTACCATGTCTGTTCTTTAAAGTTACTCTTGTTGTATTTATTAAGAAAGTAGACAGACATGGCAAAAGGAATCCATCCAAATTCTGTCAGAGATTTCCTAGCAAGTTCAGGCTGAAATCCAGCTTTGCTGGTTGCTCTCAACTGCTTCTGTCAGGCAAGTACCATATGGTCATGCAAACAAATACACACACAGCTTTTTCTTTGTCAAACAGTGACAAAACCATTTGGGACCATATGCTGCAGAACACACGGGAGCACACTAATGGCTTAAATGAGTAGAGTGAACCAACGCAGAAGATGTGTACAGTTGTCCATGCTCCTTTGCCTGCTGCACACATTTTTCTACAATGCAGAGCAAGAAATTGTACTGTGCTTTTTGCACTGTAGTGACTTCACCTCAATCCTGCCAAGCGACTCTCCCTGCAAATGTGAAATATGAAATGACAGTGTTTGTGGTCAGTGATAAAATAATTTGTGGCTATGAAGGAGACTTAAATGCTCAATAGCCAACTTCGTCTAGTCATTTGACCTTCATGACGTAACTGGTTTCTCCTGTTAAGTTGGAAAAATAATTCACAACTGAAATTTCTATCTTGAATCCACAGCCTAATTATTTTATGAGATGTTTCAAGAGTATCAGAGAAAAAAGTGCAAACTAGTGCTTCTCAGGAGGATTATGCAAAATGTTGACTAATGTATGTGAGCAGTTTTATCTATTACTGTGTTTGGAAGGTAAGAAACTCATCTGAACAACCATAAGCTCCAAAGGAAAATTGACTCAGAGCTTGTAAAGTTTTAGGCAGTAACTGCTACAGGTTTTAACTAATTAAACTTTCTTGTAAAAGTCACAGCACTGTCTCTGCTTTAGTTTCTTGGGCACAGTTCTTGGCATCGAGTTAATCTCTTGCACTGCATTGGAAAACTAATTCCATCCCCTAACAGGAATTGTGTTTATAATCACAAACAAACAGCAGATACTGGCAGAATTGAGTCAAAATATAAATGGGGAAAATAAGGTAGACATTCAACTGCAGGCCTAGTTACACGTTTTTTTCTTTCCTTTTATGAATTCTCCCATCTAATATACTGAAGGAGGTGCACTATCATGTAGCTGGGAAGTAACAAACACACTGGCTTCTTACAGTCAGTGGCAAGTAACAGGAGAGGAGCAGAGACTTACACAGACTTTTGTTATCCTCAGTTCACATGCTGCTATATGCTTCCTGTATCACATTATATGGCCATGTGATATTGTCCATTCCCCCAGAGATCAATGGTCTGTTCAGCTCTGCAGATGATATTTATGAAGAGTGATAAAAAGTCATCCAGATACCTACAGGCCTGTTAGTTTGGCCTCAGAAATTGACAAATCTCTGGAACAGAGTTTAGAAGGAAAAAATATAATATCTTAGACCTTACTGACTAAAGAGATACCATCAGGTGACCTTAATAGCTTGCTTTCAGTGATCTTCAAAGCAAAGGACGTATTAGGTCTCATTCATCTGGATTTGAGCGAATGTTTGATAGAGCTCCATATGGGAAGTTATGGGTAGGACAGAGCTTATGGAGATGGTGGGTGAGTCTCCAGTAGACTGTAAGGTGGGTGAGCAGCTGGCAGAAAAGAGGAAATTGAGAAATTCTGAACAGCAAACTATTAGGTGGAGGGCTGCTCCTCACTATTGATCTCTGATACTTAATACAGAGTTAATAATGTATTCACAAAAGCCTTTGGACACATCAATGTACAGCCAACATTTTTTGGCAATGCATAGCCAAGAGGTGCTTTTGATAAAAGATGGAGCAGATTATCTTGCAGAAAGAACTGGTCTGGATGACTTGAAATACAAAAAGAGGAGGGGAGATTTATGAGGCCAGACATGTAGAATTTTGATGCAGTTCTCTGCTGTTACGTATACATTGGAAATTATAAAGAAAGAGAGGATGCAGATTTTCTAACACATCATAGAATATCTGTTACTGTAATCATCAGGATGTATCAGTTAGTCTTTTCAGTATAGAAAGGAAATTACAAGAGCTCTGATAGAGAAAGCATCTCCAATACTAGCCAAGCTTGAGCTACCCATTCTCTAAAAGATTAAATCAGACTGCCAAAAATACTGGGGGGATGGAGACTAAGGCAGCATGGCGGGAAAAGAGATTAGGATAATTTGGGAATACAGAACTGATCATTTCAGAGGAAGTTTAAAAATGTAAGCTTTTAAAATCCTAAAATAATCTTAAAGACTGAGGTGTGATTGTGATCATTTTGTATCACAGAGGCAGGGAGTGGGAAGCTATTGGAAAGCATAATAGTAGCCCAAGAGATAATGAGTATGAACGGGCCATGAATATAGATCAACTGGAAATGAAGGGTAGATTTGTAGATATCAAAGATGTGAAGTTCAGAGCAGCCTTTAATCTAAAAGTGGAGCTTACAAAAAAAAAAAATCCTCACTACTTTTACGCTAGGTTTCATGTTTATGAAAGGGATTATGAAATGTGTTGTTGTGATGGCAAGGGACTGAATCCAGTTAGTCCTGCATTCCTGCCAAGGAGGGAGCAGGACCTCACTTTGTCATCCTTAGGTGCCTGAAGAATTTTCAAGATGGAACTGGAGACCTGAAAGGAAAGAAACAGGGTGCAAAAAGAGAAAGAAGAGAATATGTTGTATAATTTGCCTTTGCAGTAGGAGGTAAATTTAATGGAAAACTAATTTCACTGAAGCAGTTGTGAATTTAGTTTGAAGGAAGGACTTAGATTTGCATGTATTCAGCACTACTAAGCATCAAAACTTTAGAAATGAAGTCTAAACCAATAAATGTATTTATGCAAAAGACATCTAATTAAATTTGCTATTTAACTAGGGCCTTTAAAAAAATGGCAAATACTCGTGTGTTACAGTGTTCTTGGAGTTTTTATGACCTACTTAATAGATGCCTGTTCACAGTTCTGCATCATCTTACTTGAACTCCTTAATTAAATTAAACAATTAATTTCCTTGAACTGAGAAAACAAACAAACAAAGCAAGCAAAAAACAACCAACCAAACCAAAATAAAACAATAAACTAAAGTGGATTTTAAAAAGCTTATTTAAATCATGTTCAGAATACTTGTATTTCTGGTAGTAAATAACAGGAGAATTTTCTGCCTGATAAAAGAGAAAGTAAAATTTACTTTTCACACCCTAAGCCGAGAGAGCAGAACGTGTAGAGGAAGATCCCAGTCCTGGTGGTCCTTGCCTCTTGGAGTATGTGCTGCGGGGCTGACACCTCTGTAAGCTTTAGGGGCAGGAGTATCTCTCCATCACTATGTGGATGCAAAAAGGCATCAGTTGTGCAGCGAGGAGGAAGGAGGCAAAGCAGAGAGGCAGTGGTGGTTTTGGCCAATGTACCACCCGCCCTCTTATTTTTGTTTTGTTGGGGGTTTCTGAGCAGGCTCCCGGCAACAGACGGGGCCCAAGTCCTCCTGGTTCCTGGGGGTACTCGAGACCCCTCTGCCGCTCTGTGGGAGGAAAGGCGGATGTGAGCTCCCCCGAGGAGAGGACTGCCCCCGGCAGAGGGGGCCGCAGCGCAAGGACAGTCCTTGTCCTGTCCGCCCCTCGGTGCCTCTCCCCTTCCCTGTGTCGGATTTGTCCCGTGTGACGTTGGGATGCTGGGGAAGGAGCGGGAGGAGGAGGCAGAGGAGGGGACAGAAGCGCGGCTTCCTGCGCCCCCAGTCGGGGCCGGTCAGCTAGCGGGAGCGCAGGGCCGGGGCGGCGGTGTCTCGAAGTTTGCGGTAGCGCCCAGTCCCCGGGCAGCGGATCCCGCTCCGACCGCAGGCGCTGCTACCCCACGGGTCGGCTGGCCGGGCAGCATGGTCCCCGCGGCGGCGGGCCGGCTTCTGGCCCTGCTGGCGGCCGCTTCACTCCTTCGTGTGCGCGCAGCAGGTAAGGAGCGGTACCCTCGGCTGGGGAAGAGGAGGCTGCCCCTCTTCTGGAGTGGGTGTCCGAGGATTGGGCGGAGGGGACGGGGTGGCGCGGACGCGGGGCAGGGAAAGCTGCGTCTCTTGCTAGGAGAGTTGCGCGAGTCCATTCAGGGCCGGCGGAGCCTCCCGCATCTCCTGTGGGTGGCTGATGTTCATTACTTTTCTTTCTTTCATCCGTATTTCTTAATTCTCCGCCTTCCCCCCCCCCCCCCCCCCGCTTTGTTGTTGTTGTTTTTTTTTTTTTTTTTGTTTGTTTTGTTTGTTTGTTTTGGCTTCTCCGTGGCAAAATAGAAACCTGATGTTGCGCCGTTCTTTACCATGGGGCGGGGGTTGGCAGGAGCCGAGGGCAGCCGTGGCTGCCGAGGAGGGCTCGCTAACCCTTCTCTGTGGGGCGCATCCCGGCCCCTCGGTCCCGCACAGGCTCTGCGTGTCTCTCTTCGACCATTTCAGCGCACCGGGGCGGGTTGATAGTGATTGGGGGAGGGGGGAAGAATGAGAAAACAAAGGAAAAGTTCGGGGTTTTGTTGTTGCCGAGAGTGGATAGCAGGGAGCCTCCTCCTTCGCCCGCCTTCCTTGCTCTCCCCTCGGAGTGGCTATAATAATGCGTTATTATTTGGGCCATTGAGTGTTGCCAGAGTCTCAGCGGGAACCAGGAGGAAGGTGTGGGGAATTAAAATTGAGTATGCGAGGGGGCAGCCCCGTGCTTGTAGCTGATGAAGGCTCGGCGGGGTCTCCTTTTGTGTGTTTTTGAGCTTTAGAAGGTCCCGTTTCCTCTGTGTACCTGGCCAGCCCTCGGGGACTGAGGTCAGCCTTTGGGCTCAGGAAACACTAGGACTCGGTTCAGCGAGCTCCACGATTGTTTTTAGGGCTGAATAAACTTATTAACATCTGACCCTGCACCGTGGCAGCGGCAGCGCGACTGCTGAGCAGTTGCCAGTTTGTCTGGCATCTCCGAGGCGAGCACTGTGATTTATAGACCGTAGGGAGCCTGAGTTTGGAAAGCTGCGATGGTCTAAGAGTTACAGTTCCCGCTCAAGAAGTGGCATGAACGCCTTTTTTTTTTTTTTTTAAAAAACTTTTTTCCCCCTCCCTTTTCTCTCCCCACACGCCTTAAGACGTATGTTGCTTTCAGACCAGGGGGAAAAATAGGGAGATGTAGCGTTTTCGTTTTCCTTGGGATGTGAAATGCTTTGAGGAGGTAGGAGCTGCCGGATTCAGCTCTTTGATCTTTCGTGAAACCATTCTCCGGAAAATTGCCTTCTCCCCCTTTGCAGCAGATAAACCTTACTCACAGACTCCTTCCTGGGGCGCTTTGCCCAGGGACTAGGGCAGGAGATGACAGACGGCACCGTTTCCATGCCAGGTTTGTAGCCCTTCCCGTGCTGTGCCCACCGGGCAGTGCAGGATCTCGGTGGGTAAGCAGCGCCTTCTGCTCCCGCCCTTACTGGCTTTAACTTAATTGCACTGAAGTGCAGGAGGAGACCGATGATGTCTTCAAGAAAAAACAGTAATGCTGAAGATTAGAGGGGTCTTGTTAATCAATTGCACGTTTGAAAGGGCTTTTCTTCCCTTTGTTGCTTTCCCTAATCCATTTACCTCTCCCCGGGAGGTGACAGATGCCGATATTTCCTGTTATTCAGCTCCGAGGTCCTAGGTCTTGCCATTTGTTGCATTGCCGTGAAGGCAGAGGGTCAGCGGAAAGCGAGAGGTCTGGGGCTTTTCCGGGGTGGGAGCAGGAGGCGACTGTGTTACAGCTCGCGGATTTGGGGTCAGTCCCAGTCGCGTTTATTTTTCCTAGGGCCTTTATTGCTCCCTTTGAAGGGGGGGCCCACTGACAAATTGCGCGGCCTGCCCCGTCGGCAAAACCCTCCCTCTTGCAGGGTGCCGGGTTCCGGGGGTCTCCCGGCAGGGCGGGGGCGGATGATTCGAAGAGTCTGTGCTCGAAGGCATCTACTTCTCTCGGGGCTGCAGGGAAGGTGTCACACCCCCCCCCCCACTCCCCCGCTCTATTCCTCTTGCTTCTCCCTCCCCCCCACCCCACCCGCCCCGGGCACTGGATGTGAACGGAGATGCCGAACTTTCCGTTCCCATTTTCTTTTGCCTGAGCAGATGGATCTGTTTTTCGGGCGCAGCGGGAGGGAGGCGGGCAGTGTGTCCCGGGAGCTTCTTTTTTTCCTTCCTTTCCTTGGCCCCCTGCAGCCCCTGAACACCGCCACTTCTAAATCTGCAGCTGGCAGAACCCTTTCTGCCCTCCCAGAGCCACACTGGACTCCCCGGGGGGGAGGCGGGGAGGGGTCGGGTCCCGGGCCCCGCCCGGCCCAGCGCGGAGCTGCCGCGGAGGGAGGCTCCTAGCGCCGGGGAAGCGGCCGAAACGGGAATCGGGCAGCTCAGGCTGTGAGCGCGGCGGCGCATCTGCCTCGTCCTGTGGGCAGTGGTACTGCTCGCTAGTAGTCTTGCATGTGTCGTAGGACGTAGGTCCAGTTTGAAATACGAGAGCGTCGCAGCCTTCTCAGAGGCAATATAAAATCACAAAGTACCAATAGCAGCGGATTTGGAGGAATTTATTTATTTATTTATTTATTTATTTATTTATTTATTTTACTGTGTAAACGGCCTTGTGGTAATCGTCACAACAACCTGTGGGAGTGTGGATTCGCTGTATATCGATGGGCATGAAGTCTGAAGCTCCATTTTCTTCACTGAATACGTAGTACACTGGTCGAGAGTCTATAATTATGGCAATAAATAGTTTTGTATTTCTATTAAGTTGCATTCTTATGATTATTTACATTTGCTTAATGTTAAACAGAATCTTTGTTAAGCTACATTTAATTTAAACATTTATTGTTGAAAATGTTATTTAAGCTTTTTCAGTTTTCAACTTACCATGTGACCGAGTGAGAAGCAATAAACTAGGATGGCCGTTTGTTGAAATTGGTGATGCATAGTCTACTCGACTTTTTCCCCCCTGTTCTTAAGCATGGAAGGGTCATTTAATCAGCCTGAAGTTAATATTCATGTCACTTGCAAAATATGCAGCGTATTGTGCTTAAAAATACCCCCACACCATAATTCTGTCAACAGAATGTCTGGGAATGAAAACATAATTGTAACTTTGTGCTATGATTTTGCAAGTCCTGAACTTTGTAAACTTCTACCTAATTTTATAAAGAACACCCTTTCCCCCTTCCATTTCTTAAAGTACAGTGTTAGTGGAGAAATGAATGCAAGTATGAATTAATTCTCAATGTCTTTAAATGCTTACCTACAAAAAATTGTAAAATGCTTGGATATATAAAGTTGCTTGAGATTTAGCTATAGCTCCTTCATGACTGTGGTAAATGAGATTTTGCTCTGGAAATTGAACATAAGTCACCTGGTAAAAGTTGGTACAACTTCGAATACGAGAAGTCTTCACGTAGCTCTCAAAAATGACATTGAATATATTAATTATTTTTAGGTCTAAGCTTAATCAAACATTTTTAGTGTTAATTTAATTGTTAAATTGTTCAGTAGTAAGATTTATTCTTGGATGAAGGTTTGCCACTAAGTGTTTTTTTCCTCTTGTGTCTTAATTATATCAAGCATTTGTAATGGAATTGCAGTTTTGTCCTTGATCTCTTTTCTGTTGTAAACAGCACAGAAATGCAACATTCAGGAAGAAGAGGATCAGTTGACAGACAAAGCAAATTAATCCTGTTTAGTGAGCTTCCTGGTTGCTTTCTGGAAAGCAGGTATTTTTTCTAAACTCTCTGCACTTTGTGTAAGGTGTGAACAGCTTTCAGAACTGTCACTGGTGTGGAAATACAAATGTATTGTTTGTGTGACCACAAATTAGTGAACTGACGAATGTTAGAATGAGAATGAAATGTAGAGAAAACAACAGTAATAACTAGGGAGTTTTGTTTGATAACCACCAGAACCAGAATCTTCTATATAGAATTAGACTCCTATTCATGGCTTAACTTCAGAGTCTTAAATTCACATTTTATATTCCATAAAAACACTATCTAGAAGCAGCCAGAATCTGAAGTTTTTAGTCATACTTTTGATTGAGTTAATTTATTTTAAACAGCCTCTTTGTATTCTGAACCATTCAGGTGGAGAAAAAAATATTAAGTAAACTTCCTTTGCTTTTTTATACGTAAATCTTTCTGTAGATGTTTTGTGTTACGTTGCTCAGAGGGAAGAAATGCTACTTAAGAGTATTCCATCTAATTTATAGCATCTGTCACTATGTTCTTGGTGCAAAGGATGGCTTCTTATTTAAGTTTGTTTACTCAGTGTGAGACTGTTGCTTTGTAATGGAGTTGTCATTAGCCTCAGCTCCTCTGGAAAGTATGCAAGTCCTTAAGTTTTCTAATCCAGTGACTACAAAGTAGTTAAAGCTTCAAAGAAAAGGAATGACAGGATTTTGCTGCACTGAAAGAAGATGCATTGTTTGTTAATCCTGCTTCTGGTTGTTACACATGCTGCAAACTACTGCAGCATTGCTTGTGAACATTCAGGACAAACAACAGTTTAACTTAAATCATCGTTTTTCCTCTGGATTTTGTCTAAACATGTAGGTAGTTTGAAGTTAAATGCCCCTTCCCAGCTTTTTGCATTTACTTTTTCCAAGCCTTTGCCATTCACCAGTGTTCGTTTGCAAACATGCTGCTAGAAGGGTTTTCTCATGTTCTCCACAAACTTCACTCACAACCAGTCTTCTTCCTCTTTACATATGTTTGTCCTTCTCATCTTCCTTTCCAAATGATGCCAGATGGTGACCTCTCTTGAAAGTAAAAATGGCTGTATGTCACTTTGCTGGTGGCAGTAAAAGGTGGCATGCCTTTCTCTGTGATGGTGAAGTGTGATTATATAACAGCTGATGGAAGAGGAAGGATTTCACAATACTCAGTGGAAGGTATCTGAAGAATGAGCATGGTCTCATGTACCTGCTTCCTCTGAGCCCAGCGCTGAGCCAGCTGATTACCCCTAACGGTTCTGTGGTTTTGGGGAAGCAGTTTCAGGGGCACTTGGAGCTCTTTATTCGTTAAATCAGCAAGCTGACTCTCCTGGAAAGTAATCATAGGAGAAAAGGATTTTGCAGAGTGAAAGACAATGTGGGCAGAAGTGGAGAATTAGCAGAATGGAAAGACGTATGACGTTTTCCACTATACTGATTTTAATGGAGCAACAAGAAGTTTTATGAGGGTGCTGCTTGCCTGAACAGCAAAGTAAAATTAATGGGGTAACTGTTTTGGACCCTAGTTTGGCCAGTGCCTAGTTTTCAAATGTGAATAGGCCAATCAGCAGGTAAGATTTGTCCCCATAGGTATTTTGTCACTGAGCTCTCAATCTGAGCTGTTACATTTGATACTTCCACTTTGTGTGAGGTGAACTTAGAAAAAACAAACACATGTTCAATATCTTTTATTTTCAATAACAAATCTCTATGTGTATATTGTCATACCTATGAAACCTCTATTGAAATTACATTTGTCTTCTAGTTGCTCCGTTTGGGCAGGTTTTTTTTATATAAACAGCATAAACGTTTAGTAAGTGTTATTTTGAGACTAAGAAGCTTCTATAAATTATTTGCCTTGCTTTTGGTAGTTTAATGCCTTAACATTTTTCCAACGACACTGCCTAGGTAAGTAAAATTACTTGTCTGGTTGTATAATAAGAGGATAAATTCCATTAAGAGTTCTCCTAAAATTGTGAAGTCCAATTTTTCAAAACAACATACACAACTATCTGGTTGAATGACAAATCAAACTATCTATCACCTAATTCCTTAACAAAGTAGTAATGCAGTCACACATTCAATTATAGAGTAGGTAGAAGACAGATAACATACATCAAAAGACAGGAAGAATTTTACCCATGTATATTTAGAAAATAAAAGTACAGAATCTCAGATGATAAAAAATAAGTTTTATTTCTACTAGTCAGACCCACTGTCTTCTTCTATATCATATGAACTATAAACAAAAATAAGTTCATCAGATGTGAGTCTAAAAGAGGATTCACAGAACTGTACCCAGTGCAAACTAATGAAACTTTTATGCTTTCTTTACTTACTACCTACAACAGGATTAATAGATGTTATTCCTCTAACTTGCATGTAAAAGGGACACAAAACATTTTTTTCTATACAAAGTTCAGGGGCAGAAGTAACTAGCACAGAAAAATCATAGCATTAGGCTAACCCAGAGAGCAGCTCAGGCATTTGAGCTCTGTTTCACAGGAAGATCTTAAAATGACTCCTTACATACATTTCTATTTGTAAGACACTGATCTTTCACTTCTAAGGGCATCAACGAACTGTAACTGTTTTAATTTTTTTCTTGCATGTGATCAGGCATCATCCATATTGAAAAGTACTATTAAAGAAAGATACAAGTATATAAAGAAATAGTAATCTGTTACTGGTACAGCTAAATCCATGTGAGAGTGCTAAGATAAAACTAGTAAGTTATTCTGCCACTGTTGGTAGAAGGGGATGCACACTGGTGACAGAAGGTCTGAGTCACAGTAGTGCCATGTTAGATCAGATGAAGATGTGGGACCTCACTTGTCTGTTCTTTTGGATGTAGAACAAACAAAGGTCTGATGCTAGAAGAGTAAAAGAATCTCTGAAAGGAAAAAAAGTAAGAACAGTTCTGGAAACATTCATAAGATTTGTCTGGATTTGTGCAAGTAAATGCACTTAGGAGTGTATCAAAAGTCTAGTTGAATAGAACAAGATCAGAAATTCAGAAAAGTATTACTTGACAGCCAAGGTCTGTAAAAGTTGAGTTACTTTATAATACGTTTTCTGAATCTCTTGTATGAACTAATAATAAACAAAACTTCTTAAAAGCTTAAGAGGCCCCAACAACGTATAAAATTTTCTGCATGCTTGATCACAGTAAAGTTTTAGCAACAAGTTATACAATGTAAAGAGAATGTTGTGATTTCATAACATTTAAAATGAGAGAGTGCGTAGTTTGGAAGGTAAGTTAAATGTTTTTAGTGTGGTTGTTTCTAATTGAGAAATGTGGCATGGCAGAAATGTGTTATATAAAAAACCCAACAATCCTTGAGCTAACAATGTGGCAGCAGTGTTTCTGTATATAGTATATTTTATTTCTTCTTAAAAACCAAAAAATACAAAAGAAGTGAAGGCTAAGCCAACAAATTTTAGGTAGATAACCCAAGTACAATAGTGTATACTCTTAGTTAAGGCAATAACAATTCTGTTCTGATTCTATATATGTCTTGGTTTCCACATTTTGCTAATATATTAGAGAAGCATTTTTATTCATTAAAAATTTCCTTGAGGTGCACCTATCTTGAGATGTAATTGTCTAAGTAGGGCAAAACTACCCATACTGTGTACTAGAGAATTGACTGGGCAAAAACTAATCCTGAAAAAAATCATCTCTGTGCTGTCTAGGCTGCCTGAATTGTCTTATCTCCTGTCCCCAGGAGCACCAACACTGGCACGGTTATGAGGCCACACTGGCTGGGGGGCTGGGAGGGAGAGCACATGACAGCCCTAGCACAGAGTAGCTTAAATTACTGTGGGACTGTATGTACTCTCTGAGATAGAAAATGTGATATGCACAAGTATTAACATAATTGTGTGGGCTAGACATTTTAGGGAAAATTTCACAATATTGTTATAACTGATGGCTGTCTAAGATTTGGGTTCTACAGAGCTGAGCCAGATCTGTGCAGTCTGAATAAGAAAAATCTCACCTGGATTAAAAGTCTAGTCTGCAAACAAGTGTTTACTTGGTTATTCTCATCACAGAAGTCTTTGTCATTTGTCTTTGTGTTTGAGCAGTTCATTCTCCAACAGTTGTTGCTTAAACTGAATTTTAGGATTCCAGTGAGTTTCATATTTCATTGTACTGGGTAAGAAAGAATGATCTTTTGAAATTAAATGTATTAATAAAACAAGGGAGATATTTTTTTCTACAAAAAACAATGAAATGGATGAAAGGAGAGTTTTGTGAAGGCTTTGAAGATCTAGTAAAGCTTTCATCATGCTATTTAAATATTTTAATATTCTAAGTAAAAAATAATGAGGAACAACCTCTAGCCACAATTACTTTTTTAAAAATCTTGCACCTTGCTAGTGAAAAGTACAAATCATGCTTCTTTAGAACAGACATGAACCTCTTTTTTTTTTTTTTTTTTGTTTCCATAAAGATGAACAGAATAAAAGGGGGAGATTCTACAACATGTGAGAGATTACTGGGGAATGGGAAGTAAAAGTAGTTTTTGATACCCTAGGAATTCAATAGTTAAAGAGTAACTTTAACCATCAGAAAATATTTCGAAATTGTAGTTATATTGGTGGTTAATGATGACTCCTTTCATGATAGACCAGAATTTCCTACAAAGGAGAAAGTGCTATTATGTAGATAAAATTACAAGCTTGAACAGGATCTGAACCAAACCAACATGAGGAAAATATATCTGCTGTTGCTTTAAAAATAGCTGTGCTTCCTAAGTCTGCCTGGAAGCAATTTAATGTAACATTTTTTTTTTTAAGTATTTTCAGCCAGACCAGAAGCAGTAGTTAATAAATATCTTGAGAGGGTGAGTCTGGTTGTTATGCTTGGTTTTGCAAACTCAGTTAATTTGGGTATTGATGTCTGAAATTGTAGACAGGAATTCAACTTGGTTTTCTAAAACTTATCTCGCATCTACATAGACTCCATCTATGTAGAAACAGAATTTAGAAATCTGTTCTTTAACAGAGGTAACAGAAAATCTGTTGCAAAATTCATGATACTGTGGTTTTCAAAGCAACATGAAACTCCCTACTGCTGCTGCCCCAAATTTCTTTCAATTCTTATGTCTAGAGAGCTTTTTTTGGATAATACTGATCTTGGGAGGGAGGGGAAAGGTACAATTTTGTCAATGTGTTATTTAAGAACATATCAAGTGTAGAAAATGCTTTGAAGAGGATCATGCCAGTCAGAGAGAAGAGCATACAGAGTTAAGAAAGATTTCTGAAGTTATCCTGTTTTATAACTGAAAGGCCAAATTTAAAGCTAGGAGCAGATTTTGTTCTGGGTCCTCACAAGGATGCCAGGAAAGGATTGCAAAAAATAGAGACATTGATTTACAGCACATTTTCAAAATTACAAAAGGTGGAAAATGTTACCTCACATTTACTGAACGCTTATTGTGCCCACAGATGTAAGTTATGAGAAAGTACAAGTTTATTTTGAAACCACGAAGTAAACTAGATGTAGTAAATTCTTCAGACAAGTCTTCAGTGATAAGTGGAAAACCTGAAATGTCATCTTTGTGCTGGCCGTTGGCAACTGATTTATCATTTCTAGAAGTAAATGGAGAAAACTCAAACCTCAGTAACTGTACTGTTAGGCTATGTAGGTCTGCTTGAAGTGTCTTTGCATCTGTTTTCAAGGAAGATTGAGAACTTCTCTAATGACAGTATGATTGGGGGGAAAAGGGTTGTGAAGGACTTTGAGAGAAGTCATATTATCTGTTCTTCAAGGCAGAATCGCGTGTAGCTGGCATAATTGGTTGTCAAGAGGTAATAGCAACAGATATTCAGTGATTTCCACAGGCAAGCATGTAGGCTTAGGTTTGCTTGTAATTTAAGTACATTACTTCCCGTTACAGTTCTTTCCTCTACTCCTTGTAGTTGTTTGGGTTTGTGTTTTGTGTTTTGGTTTGTTTGGGTGGGTTTTTTTGTTTTCTTCTGAAACAGCTTCTTCAAGCTTTGAAACAAACACTTGTCAAAAATTATGTTGTTTCCTTTTAGACATCTCTCCCTGAAGACCTCCTTCCCCCTGCTGTTTTCCCAGCCTTTCCTCTTACATCATGTTTTCTGAATCTTATGGCTGTGCTCATTTCTCAAGGCTGGACTTGATCCAAACCATCTTTCCTGGAGTGTGCTAACCAAAACTGGCATATTCCAGTTCAGGCTGCACCAGCATTGGTTAAATGAAAAGGATTATTTCCTGTGTTTACAAGATGACGTTGGTTTAATTTCCCAAAGTGATGTCTGACTGTTCCATAGCAGGATGACATTGCTCAAGTACTGATCTACTCCAGATCTTCCACACAGAATTGTTGCCAAGTCTCTATTTGGTACCAGCACAAAACCTTCTGCCTGTATTCACTCAGCTGTGTGTCTTTATTCCCACTTGTTCTGTGCCATAGTTTCCTGACATTTTATTTAATTGGACAAGATCCGAATATTGCCAGTACCGAACACCTTGATATTACCTGTTGAGTTCAGTAAGAGAGGTATCCATGGAACTGAAACCTGTGAAGCTGTCATATCAGCTAACCACTGAGAGTTAACTCTAGTTATGGCTTTCCAATGAGTTGACATTCCCTAGTATATTTTTTTTCTTTTCATATTTCATCTAGGAGAATGTCGTGTGGGACAGTTGCTCCTCAAACTAATTATCACCTTAATTTCCCATAGGTGCCTCAGCTTTATGCTAACATTCAGTGCAGGATAGGAGCTGTCATATTACGCTCCTTGGGAGCTAAACTTCCCTCAGCAGAAACTCTTCAGTCTCTGCTTGTATTGTTTGTTCTTAAATAACTTGCATTTCTGCAACTCAGCTTCCTGTAACTGGTAAAATACCTTGTTATACTGTGCCAGAGAATGAGATTCATCAGAGTTTAGACCTGAATGTTTTCAAAGATTTGGGGTTGTTTGGTGTTTTTTTTTTTTTTTTTTTGAGTTCGATAGAGTTCATAGAAAACTTTGCAAATGACAATTTATCTTGTAATATAATATCAATTTAATGGATTAAAATTCCACCCTTTAATCTTGTGCTGGTTAATGTATTTCTGATTCTTTTGCTCTTTAAAGTCCCGCATTGTATGCGTAGTTGTATATTGCATTCATTTTTAAGCATTAATATTAATCTGAAACAAGTTGTATAGATACGTATACATGCCATTGTCTCTAAAGGGTTTTCTCTGTTCTGGTAGCTGCCTTCATCCTGTCCTTATCTTTCACTTTGCTTTATGGTTCCTGTGATTTCATTTATTTCCCTACAGCTTTTTTCAGGTTTATTTTCCCTTTTGTTTTTTCTTTTAACTTTTTTTTTTTTTTATTACCTGGCATTTTAGGTCTTAGAAACTCACAGTTATGCTGTGGCTGCCTACTGATGGTAGGAAGTACTTCAAAGTGATCCACAGTTGCTGCCTGGGAAAAAAAAAGCCTGAGCAACAGGCAGGAAAAATATATCCAAACAGATGTTTCTGTTTAACTGAACCACTAGTATGCTTCTTCATAACTTACGTTGCCTGAAAAACTGCTGGTATCAGCACCTGTACTTTTTTTTTTTTTTTATGGAATGTTAGAGTAAAGGGTGAAATTTGAAGCATAGTTCTGATGAGGTAGGAGCACGCTGAGCAGAGGAACTGACTCTGATCCAGGTTATGCAGAAAATAAATGCCCATGGGGTGTGGATATGGGATTAGGGTTCTGAGAATGCCTCTTAGCAAGCACAGAGGAGGTTAACATGAGTGTGGACTAGCAGGGAACCATCTACTGCTGCCCTACCAACATGGATGATGGTAAGGAGGCAACACGGCACCAACACTGCACTTGGGAACACTGTGGTTACTTGTTTTCTTTTTCAGGACTTGCACTGTAAGTTTTTCACCATGGGTTGCACAGCAAATGTTACTTAAGGAAAAGGAGGGAGGTTCAAGTTGTCTGCTGCGATGGTTGGATATTTCAAATACCTTGCCCAGTTTGAAATGCTCATAGTGGATAATGACAAGATGGAAGTAATTGGTAGTTTTACCCTCTCAGAGACGCAACAGTGTAGAAACAATAGTGAACTTTTAGAAAAGACAGAGATTTCTTTTTCTCAGGTCAAAACCATAGTTAGGAAACCATAGTTAGGAAAATTATGACCTGCTTGATCTTTTCACAAGCCTGATATATGGAGGCCTTTTGTGGGGGTTTGCCCTTTTCTCCCTCCTCCACCTTTTCCTAGTGTGGTTGGTTGGTGGGTTTTGTTTGTTTGTTTTCTCTCTCTCTCTCTCTTTTTTCCCTCCCCTTTTAAAATTCCTTTGAACTAATAAAACCACTCTCTTTTGCAATTCTGAGTCAGTAAGGTCAGTCCTGGGCAGCAACTGCCACATTTTTCTGAAATACATGGTAGTTTAGGGATTTAGATGAATGTCCAAAAGGGACCAAGACTTGAGATCTCCAAATGGCTTTAATTTAAAATCATGATTTGGAAAGGAGCCGTCCAGAGTCCCAAGAGAAAAAAACTCAGTGCTATAATTTATACTAGTAGTTATCATTCCCTCCAACATTAGGGTTCTCCTCCCTTCTGAAAAAGCTGGTTTGTTTTGCTACTTTGACAAAATGAGTTTAGTTGATTTAATGTTCTGTTTTGTGACAAAGTGTCTTACCTAGGTAATAGTTTAGCTGTTAACAAGATATTTATGAAGTGGTAAGAATTCACTGCTCTGTGGTGAATTTATTCTCTGGAGTAGAGCAAAATGCTATTTAACTAGCAAATAAAGTAGTTCAGATTCAAATTATATGTGAAGTTAAATGCAACAATTTTAATCTTTTAGTAGCCCCCTAAATAAGTAGAGTATCTGGAACTGCTCAAAACTTGTGTAATTTGACCTCTGCTCTACGAGAAGCATTTCAGATAGATTAATATTGCAAGAGGAAGATTTTGGATTTAGGAACCATATTAAATTCATTTCAGTTCTGTTCTATGTGCAAACTATAAAATATAGCTGAAGACTAGGAACCTATTCCTGAGCTCATTTATTCAGTACTCAAGACTCATTTCACTGACTTCTCAAATACTTTGCTAAATTCTTTAAAGTATTTGAAACTGGCATGTGTGATACTCGCTTGGGAGTGTGTCGTCTGTCATGTACCAAGAGTGTTATCAGCAGACTTTTCTCTCATTTTTCCATAGTTTTTCTTGATGTTTAACATGGGTTAAAACTGAAGTAGTTAAGACTCAATCAGTACAAGCCTTCATGTTCTAGGTGTTCTGCAGATACGTAGTGCAATGCAAATACAGTTATTTTTAAATTAATTCTGTATGTATTCTGTTCTGTAATTCTGTAACCACAGAGTTAACCATCAAAAGTTTTGAAAAAACATCATTTGGGATTTTAGTTATATCTGTGAACCAGTAGTGGCTTATCTCTGGCCCTTACATGTACTAAAAAATATGTAAAGTTTGTATGTGAGCCCTTTCTCTGCTCAGCTGTGTATCAGCAGATTTTATATACCATTTCCTGCAGCAGCCATCTACTGAGATGAACTTTGAAAGATCCATTTTCATTAACACATTTTGCATTTTATTTCTCTTGTAAACCAGTTATCTTAACTGATTAAACTCTCCTAAATGTATCTCTCATAATTAGAGAAACAAATAAAACAGTTTTGCCAGTAGCTTGCACCGTTCATGCACACATACAGATTAGAGGCCTCTCTCTGTATAAGAGTCGAGCAGTTAATGCTGTGTCAGAGTGGAGTAAGTGGGGAGGGATTTTCACCTGTCTCTCGTGTAGTGGGATTAGAATCATAGAATAGAATCACAGAATCAACCAGGTTGGAAGAGACCTCCAAGATCATCCAGTCCAACCTATCACCCAGCCCTAAACAATCAACCAGACCATGGCACCAAGTACCTCACCCAGTCTCCTCTTGAATGTCTCCAGCGATGGCAACTCCACCACCTCCCTTGGGCAGGTGATTCCAATGCGCAATCACTCTCTCTGTGAAGAACTTCTTCCTAATATCCAGCCTATACCTCCCCTGGCACAACTTGAGACTATGTCCTCTTGTTCTGCTGCTGGTTGCCTGGGAGAAGAGACCAACCCCCACCTGGCTACAACCTCCCCTCAGGTAGTTGTAGACAGCAATGAGGTCACCCCTGAGCCTCCTCTTCTCCAGGCTAAACAACCCCAGCTACCTCAGCCTCTCCTCATAGGGTTTGTGTTCCAGGCCCCTCACCAGCTTCGTTACCTTTCTCTGGACACGTTCCAGTACCTCAACATCTCTCTTGAATTGAGGAGCCCAGAACTGGACACAGTACTCAAGGTGTGGCCTGACCAGGGCTGAGTACAGGGGAAGAATAACCTCCCTTGTCCTGCTGGCTACACTATTCCTGATACAGGCCAGGATGCCATTGGCTTTCCTGGCCACCTGGGCACACTGCTGCCTCATGTTCAGCCTACTATCAACCAGCACTGCCAGGTCCCTTTCTGCCTGGCTGCTCTCCAGCCACTCTGTCCCCAGCCTGTATCTCTGCTTGGGGTAGTTGTGTCCAAAGTATATAACCCTGCACTTAGCCTTGCTAAATCTCATCCCATTGACCTGTGCCCACCCATTGAGCCTGTCCAGGTCCCTCTGCAGGGCCCTTCTACCCTCCAACAGATCTGAATTGCATGGGAAGCAGTGCTGTTCTGGAGGCAGTCTCTACCTGTTGTATAAGACAGATAGTGAAAGTTTATTAATTCATTTAGTATTTATATCTCTGATGAAGGCAATAATGAGTTTTCAACTGTGTAAGAAAGTAGATTCTCTCAGTGAACATAGGAGAATTTGTCTACCTGAATAGAGATATATTAGAAAAAAAAGGTCATGCTTAAACGATTATAGTATAATTTTATAAAATTGGAACTAAAAAGCATTTAACTTGCTAAACGTGAACTTCGGTGTTGCTTCTGCAACCATTAGTGTTTAACAACTAAAACAGAGCAGGGAGTTGCAATTTGCTGATGCATTTGCAGGTGTTAGCCCTATAATGTTTTGTGGAGTCAGTAACACCTCCTGAAAATCATGTCGCAAAGTGAAAGATCTTTACAAATGCTAATTAATTTTCAAATTGCGCAAGCGAGTGAGATGGTCATGTTTTATAAAAGGGCAGACTGAGGAACAAGGAAATTATGTGAAGTGTGCTGAAAACAGAAACGTTTTCACATGATTGAGAGTTTCTCTATAGTGAGACCATGTGGCACCAGGCATCTATATAACAAGATGTTTAATGGAGAACTTGGTAGAATTCTAATAATAATAGTAATCAAAATAATCAAAATCCTAAAATAAAACTCCTATATCAGAAATTCCTATTGCTGATTTGGATTCAAGCAGAAGTAAAGCAATAATCTTGCCTACATTTTTATCAAATGAAGTATGAAATACAAGCTCTTTGTATTGCATTTAAATGTCTTTGTATATATGTACCCTACTGCATTTAAGTAGCTTTGGCCTACTGCTGTGGTTAATTCTTAATGATCGGTGGCTGAAAAAACAGGGGACAGACCCCACATCATAAATGACATTTCCAGAGCGATGTCATGAGCAAGTGCCAGAATTATAGAGACATGTAAAAAGTCTGTTTGCAGTAGATTTAGACTAGATATTAGGAAGAAATTGTTTACAGTGATGGTGGTGAGACACTGGAACAGGTTGCCTAGTGAGGCTATGAATGCCCCCTCCCTGGAGGTCTTCAGTGCCACATTGGATGAAGCCTTGAGTGACTTGGTGGGGGGTGAGGCTGGGGTTGGAACTACATGATCTTTAAGGTCCCTTCTAACCTAAACCATTCTATCAAGCTATGAAAGAATAAGCATGTCATAATTAAAGAAATTAACAATTGTTCTAAAACATTTGAGTCTTAGATATTTTGTTAAGCTGGCTTTATTAGGAAATAGGTGTACCGTTGGAGAACCATTGTTGTAGATGCTTGGAGAAAATAAGTATTTTTCAAATTGATAGATACAGTGATTAGACATTTCCTGGCACAGTTGCTTGAAATAATTCATTGAACATGACAAAGGAAATCTGGCAAGGCTTCCATCCTCACAAAGATGAAGTTAAAGTACTTGATCTACTTGATTCCCATTGGCCATTATTTTCATATGACATATCTCAGTACACAGAAAGCTTTCAAAGTCTTTCTGTGGGGGACAGACTTTAGGGCTTGGGAGGAAGCTGAAATTTTTGTCGGCATAGGAGTAGGGAAAGAAGAAACTGGTGGAGAGTTTTGCTGGGACCAGAAAGCTATGATGTCATCCAAGCCTTCATCCTGCTGCTATTTAAAGAAACCAGGACCTGCAGCAGAAATTTAGAGAAGTAGTTTCCATAGATGTGTAGGGTACCTTCACAGATGTGAAAGTATCAGCTTACATTGAAGAGTTTGCTCACAGTAAGTGCACACCTTTAAAGGAAGTGGCTGGATAGTTCCTTTTCTCCAAATGGGGTTTTGCATACTGCTGACTACAAAAGGAGTGCCGTATACTACCAGGTTGTCTTACCTGCAGCACTTTCCTATTATTATCCTTTATTTAACAAGGAGGTTGCCTGACCTTGGACCACCCACTCATTATTATCCACTGCTGCTGTTTCAAGTGGGCAGCAATGACACAGCAGTAGCAGCCTAAAGAGCATCAAGAGGGACTACAAGGCACTGGAAGAAGCAATGAAGGATTTGGGAGTACTGATAGTCTTCTCATCAATCCTCCTGGTTAGGGGGAAGAGTTTGAAAGGGCTGACAGAATAGGAAAAATCAATAAATGGTGGAGGGAGTGGTGTCATTGGCAGGGCTGTGGATATCTAAGCCATGAAGCTTACTTTCAGAAATCTGGTCTTCTTGGGGCTGATGGTGTCAGTCTTGGGAATAACATCTTTGGACATGAGCTTTCCAGTCTGAGGAGGGCTTTAAACTAGAGTTGCTGAGGGAAAGGCTGCTCAATCTATCCCACATCAAAGCCGATGACACTAATAAGCACTTTGTGCCAGAAGTAGGATAGCAGGCTGTGAAGAGAGCACTTGCAGAGCAGGATAAGGGAACCCAAATCAGTAAATCAGCTTTGATAGACCTTCAACTTAAATGCCTCCATGCTAATGCACAAGACATGGGGAACAAGCGAGAGGAACTACAAACATGCCCATGCCTGCAAGGGCTACAAGGTCATTGGTATTACTGAAACATGGTGGGATGGCTCCCACACTGGAATGTGCAATTAGATGGATATAGGCTCTTTAGGAAAGACAGGCAGGAGAGGGGATGTGGCATTCTGTGTCAAAGATAGATAAGTCCATGGAGTGCCACCTGGGGAAAGAAGAAGAGGTGACAGAGCTATGGCTGAGTATTAAAGGGAAGGCAAGGGAAAGGGACATCATAGTGGGGGTCTGCTACAAGCTGCCTGACCAAGAAGACTGTGTGGATGACGCCCTCTATAAACAGATAAGAACAGCTTTGCCTTCACAAGCCCTGGTCCTCATGGGTGATTTCTGTTTGAAGGACAAGACACTGGGGCACCAGCAATCTAAGAGGTTCCTGGAATGCAATGATCGAAATTTCCTCCTCCACAAGGAGGAGGTAAAGGAACCCACAAGAAAGGGTCCTATGCTGGATCTTGTCCTCACCAACAAGGAGGGACTGGTGAGCCGTGTGAAACTTAAGGTCAGCCTTGGCTGCTGTGAACATGAAATGACAGAGCTTAAGATCCTCAAAATGTCAAAGAGAGTGTGAAGCAAGGTCACTACTCCAGATGTCAAGAGAGCAGACTTCATCCTCTTCAGAGATCTGCTTGGCAGAGTGTCATGGGATAAAGCCCTGGAGGCAGGAGAGTTCCAAGAAAGCTGGTTAGTGTTTAAGGACCATCTCCTCCAAGCCCAGGGCCAACATATCACAAGAAAGAAGAAAACAGGCAAGAGTGCCAAGAGGCTAGCATAGATGAACAAAGTGCTCCTTGAGTTACTTGGGCTAAAGAGGAGAATCTATAAGCAATGGAAGGGAAAATGGATGACATGGGAGGACTATAAAGATGTTGTCCAAGCAGCCAGGGATCAGGTTAGGAAAGCAGAAGCTCAGATAGAATTAAACTTGGCCAGGGACATAAAGGAGAAGAAGAATAATTTCTTCAGGTACATCAGTGATAAAACAAAAAAGGCTAGGGAAGATGTGAGGCCTCTCCAAGAGGAAAGTGGAGATCTGGATATGGAGAAGGCCAAGGTGCTCAATTACTTTGCCTCAGTGTTCTCTGGCAAGGGCTCAAGCTGTACCCCCCAGGCCCTGTAAAACAAAGGATGAGGTTTGTAAAAAGGAAGACCTGCCCACTGTAAGTGAAGAGCACTTTTGAGACCATCTGAAAGACCTGAAGGTGCACAAGTCCATGGGACCCAACAAGATCCACCCATGGGTCATGAAGTTGCCAAACCATTGTCTATCTTTGGATGTTAGGAACAAGTTCTTTAGACCATGAGGGTAGTACAACACTGGAACAGGTTGCCCAGGGAGGTGGTTGGGGCCCCATCCCTGGAGATAGTCAAAGTGAGGCTCAACAGGGCTCTGGGCAACCTGATCTCGTTGAGGATGTCCCTACTTAACTGCAGAGGGGTTAGACTAGATGACCTTCAGCAGTCACTTCCAATGCAGACCATTTTATGATTCTGTGATATTTGAAAAGTCATGGCAATCTGTTGAAGTCTCTGCTGACTGGAAAAGGGGAAACATAACCCACATCTTCACAGGGAGAAAAAAGGAAGACCTTGGAAACTGTGGGCAAGATCGTGAAGCGGATACTCCTGAAGGCTTTGCTAAGGCATGGTGGTGACTTGTGTTAACATGGCTTCACTAAGGGCAAATCATGCCTGGTGAATTTGGTGCCTTTCTGTGATGGAGTTATAGCATAAATGGACAAGGGAAGAGCAACTGATGTCATCTGCCTGGACTTGTGTAAAGCTTTCAACACAGTCCTGTGCGAAATCCTGGTCACCAAATTGGCGAAGTATGGTCTTCACAGAGTTTCTCAATGTCCAAAAGGAGATCAGTGGCATCCTTCAGTGACCAGTGTTGTTCAGTATCTTTGTCAGTGATATGGACAGTGGAACTGAGTGCACCTTCAGCAAGTCTGTGGATGACACTAAGCTGTGTGGTCTGGTTGGCACTCTGGAGGGAAGGGATGCCATCCAGCGGGACTTGGAGACTTGAGAGATGGGCCCAAGCCAACCACATGAAGTTCAAACAAGGCCCAGTGCAAGGTCCTACACTTGGGTTGGGGCAATCCCAAGCACAAATATAGGCTGGGCAAGGATGGGCTCAAGAGCAGTCTTGAAGAGAAATACTTGGGGGTGTTGGTTGGAAAACTTGACATGAGCAGCAATGTGTGTTTGCAGTCCACAAGGCAAATCATGTCCTGGGCTGCACCAAAAGAAGCGTGACCAGCTGGGTGAGGAAGGTGATTCTCCCCCTCTACTCTGCTCTCATGAAACCCCACCTGGAGTACTGCATCCAGTTCTGGTGTCCCCAGCATAAAAATGACATTGAACGACTGGAGCAGGTCCAGAGAAGGGCCGTGAAGATGATCAGCAGCCTGGAACACCTTCTCTATAGGGTGCAAGAGTCGGGGCTGTTCAGAGAAAGCAGCTCTGGAGAAACTTTATAGTCGCCTTCCAGTACCCGAAGTGGGCCTACAGGAAAGTTGGGAGAGGGTGTGGTAGTTTCAGGCTATGCCTTTAAATTTTTTCACAGATCTTGAACAGAAAGTGGTAAAATGTAAATAAATCACTATTGGGTGTAAAAAGAAAAATAAAGATAGTTCTAAACAATCTAATTGGAGAGATATCTACCATAAGATTTGGTTCCCAAAACAATCTTTCTCTCTTCTCAATTCCTGGGGCTGGGAGATACTAACTTTGTGCTTCTGGTGGCTTCTGCTTGACCTTGGCTGCATTGTTTTGACTGGCATTAACTTCCCTGCTTCTGTCTCTTGTCCCTTGTGTACAGGAGGGTAATGGAGGAGGCAGGGAAGGGAGAAGCAGTTACAGCTTCCCCTGGTCTTTGGCCAGGGGGGGTCCTTGTGCTGTTCATTAATTGTAAATACCTGTAAATATTGTATATTTATACATATTCATTGCATGCCATTGTAGATTGTAGTTCTGCTTGTAAATACAGCTTTAATTTGCTACCAGCTGAGCTGGTCTGGCAAATTTAATGTTGGGGGGGAATTTTCAACCTACCACAAAGGCACTTTTTACATTTGCTTGTAGTGAAAGGATGAGAGGGAGTGGATTGAAGCTTGAGGAGGACGAATTCAGACCAGATATTAGGAAAAAATTCTTTTCAGTGAGGGTGGTGAGACACTGGAACAGGGTACCCAGGAAGGTTGTGAATGTTCTCTCCCTGGAGGTGTTCAGCACCAGGTTGGACATGGTCTTGAGTTACCTGGTCTAGTGGAAGGTGTCCCTGCCCATGGCAGAATGTAGAGCCTGATGCTGACTAAAAGGTAATACTACAAAAAAGTGTAATTATTGCAGTCGGTGAAGTCACACTGGGAATGTTAATAAACATTCAAACAAAATTAAATTCAGAGTCTATTAGGCTTGAAAGATGATGTTTCTAGTTCCTGAACATGTTTTAGATTAGAAAGCGTGTGCAAACTGGCCTCCCCTAGAAGCAGTCTAGATGTAAAGAAAAACTTTCCTCTGGCAACTGATCAAGATGCAGGAACTCATTTAATCTTGGACTTTTGTACGTATCTGCAGTTGCTTATTGGATTACAGAATACCTGTTTTTTGTCTTCCTGTTAGCATTTAGGTAAGAGATGCCTAAAAGCTGTTGTTTGGGTTACTTGATTGTAACTCATAACCATTCATTACTTGCTTTGGGTTTTTTTCTAAGAGTAAATCAGAATAGCGGGGTATTTTAGTTTTCTAACAGAATAGAGATTTTTGACAATAAAGGAAAACTGGTGAAAATGAAAGATAATTATAAAAATTGACTTTGTGCCTTTAATTTGAACTATCCTGGTAGATATGTTAATGAATGTGTAGATTATAATTTGCCTAAAGGCCATTTTTCTGGCACAGTTTAGTAGTGTACTGTCCTATACATCTTGCATCCAGGTTCACTTGTAAGTATGAGGCATGTGGAGACAAAATTTAAAACTAGATCTTGATTTCACTTTTTACTTTACTGGATCAAGTGTCACAGGAAATTTCTCTCGAGTCTGCTTTAATTTAGGTCACTTTGCTTATGTTCAGGTTTATCCATGCATTTTTACTGAAGAATAGTCTTTCTGAGAGTGCTGGAGTGCTCAAATGGTGAGCCTGGCCAATGGCCATGTGTGGAGTTATACTTGATGGGTTGGATTTGCGGCAGTGGTTTATCTGAAGAGGCAAATGTTCAACTGTGAGATGAATTGATGACCAAATCTAGTAGTGAAAAGAATGACAAAAAGCTAAAACAAGAGAGCATTATTTAAGCTATACACTGAACAGACAAATGAAGTGGAAATACATGCTGTTTAGGATAACCACAGTGGGAAAGGCCCATTGGGTCCAGGCCCTTGCTCAGAACAGAGCTAACCATATTAAATGTTATATATTTTGGCTGTATTTCAAAGGTACCTTTTCCCAGACACCTCTTCTTACCATCCACAGTTACAAGAGACAGCAGAAGTACTGATTTCTGCAGGTTTAACAAAAGCCTAAATTCTATGACAGTCTCTTAGCCTTGCCTTTTCCCACATCTTCTTGAAGAGAAGACAATAACTGTAATGCTGGAAAAACATACATTGTATCTCATTTATCTTTTTTTGGGGGGGATCTCAATATTACAGCTTTCCTCTCAACTGTGGACATCTTCCCATATGACCACACTGCCTTTTAAGTTAAGCACTGAAAGAAAGTACAGATTTCAATAAAACAGTGTCAATTTCAGCAATTCTGCTTTATAGTGTCGTTATGCATCTTCTGTTTTTCTGACCTTTCAAGAGTTGTGATTTTGAATTCAAAGAAGTTAAATTTCTGCCTGTAATGCCTGATTTCATATGCACTGAGGTTGCCATCAACATGGCAGTGGAGGCCAGTGACAAGTGCCTCCACAAGTGACAAGTGACAGGGATCAGTCCTGGGACCAGTCTTATTCAACATCTTTGTTGGCGACATGGACAGTGGCATTGAGTGCACCCTCAGCAAGTTTGCTGATGACACCAAGCTGTGTGGTGCAGCAGACACGCTGGAGGGAAAGGATGGCATCCAGAGGGACCTTGACAGGCTGGAGAGGTGGGAACAAGCCAACCTCATGAGGTTCAACAAGACCAAATGCAAGGTCCTGCATCTGGGTTGGGGCAATCCCAAGCAGCGATATAAGCTGGGCAGTGAGTGGCTTGAGAGCAGCTCTGAGTAAAAGGACCTGGGGGTGCTGGTGGATGAGAAAATCAACATGAGCCACCAGTGTGCACTTGCAGCCCAGAAAGCCAATCACATCCTGGGTTGCATCAAGAGAAGCATAGCCGGCAGGTCGAGGGAGGTGATTCTCCCCCTCCACTCTGCTCTGGTGAGACCCCACCTGGAGTACTGCGTCCAGTTCTAGAGCCCCTGTTACAAAATGGATCTGGACGTGCTGGGATGTGTCCAGAGAAGGGCCACAAGGATGATCAGAGGGCTGGAGAACCTCTCCTATGAGGACAGACTGAAAGAGTTGGGGCTGTTCAGTTTGGAGAAAAGAAGGCTCCGAGGAGACCTTGTTGTGGCCTTTCACTATCTTAAGGGGGCCTACAAGAAAGCTAGGGAGGGACTTTTTAGGGTGTCAGGTAATGATAGGACTAGGGGAAATAGAATAAAAATAGAAATGGGTGGATTCATATTGGATGTGAGGAAGAAGTTTTTCACCATGAGGGTGAAAACTGGACGGCAGTTCCAGTGGAGACACTGGAACAGGTTGCCCAGGGAGGTGGTGGAAGCCCCATTCCTGAAGGTTTTTAAGGCTGGGCTGGATGTGACTCTGGGCAACATGATCTAGTGTGAGGTATCCTTGCCTGTGTCAGAGGGGTTGGAACTAGATGATCCTTGAGGTCCCTCCCAACCCTAACAATTCTATGATTCTATTTTAATTTCTCTGTGCATAACTGGAATAGTGTTCATGAGTCAGTGGCAAACTGAGCATCCTCATTGTCTAATGCTTTGAAGATGAGATTATATAGCCGTAATTTTGGATTAATTTGTGACCTAATCCCTTTCCCTTTAACAGGCAAAGCATCCTTTTGTGATTTCTTCTATTTGCATTGTATGCTTTAACTACCTTTCAAAAAAGAGTTGTTAAAGGGTTGTCTAGCCTCAAGAAACCCTGACTGTTTAAGATATGCTTCCTAATTACCTTAAACCTGCAGGATCTAAGCCTCCATTATAATTGCCTAATATAATTTAGCCCATCTGTATTTCTTTGAAAGGTTGAGAAATTTGATAGTTATTTCAGGTATATCACTCTAGTCCTTGGTCTTTTGTAAGAGGTATTCTCCCCTTTTTCTGTTACCAGCAGACAATATTTAAAGTTGTGCAGTTCACACTGTTCTGTGCATTCTAGTAAATATGATATGTTGTAATTTAATAGAATCATAGAATCATTACACCCATATGCTGTGCAGTTTGGCCAGAATTTTCCAACTTAGATGTTTAAAGTTGCTTGTTATATTTAAGTGAACCAATTTTCAGAACTGTGGAGTATCTGCAGCTTTCACTGGAAAAAGCATATGTTTTGGAAAATTTTAAGTATACTCTATGGGTTTTTCTCTCATTGTTGCACATCATGTACAAGAAGAATATTTCTAGGAGAGACATTTAGTCTACACAGAAATCAGTATTCATACTCTCCCATCAGAAAGATGAGTCAATTCTAGTATACTGCTGCAACTGTGGCAAACTGTGGGGATTGGAGAAAATGAGTCAATGACTTTTGAGTCTGAAACACAGTGTTCTGGTAAAGAAACAGACATGCTCATTAAAACGAAACCTCAGGAGGCACTAAGGTAGAGACAAGATAAAGGACATCTGTTGTTGACCTCTGTAGTGCACATATTTGAAATGCTTAACCAATGACTGTTCCAATAAGTTCTGTTTGGCTAGGATGGAACAGTACTGCTAGAAACAGGCTTGCTTTTGACTGCTACTACTGGTATATGAGCTGTGTGTATTCTCACAATAAACGGATCCTGACCATTCTCTGAGCTATCCGTAAGTCTCCTCAACTCTTCTTCAGGTCCCCGTGGCCTTAATATGCCACAAAAAGGTGCCCGAACTGGGACTGAAAGACTAGCTGTCTCCGGCGGCATAACTCAGCCGAACTTCAGGGTAAGGGCTGAAAGCAAGCACATAGTGTGTGCACAATTACCTCTCACTGATGAAGGTAAGTGGCTGAGAATGATTGGAAGTAATCTAACTCAGGAACAGAAAACTGTCCTGGAAGCCTTTCAGAGAATCTTTAAGCAACAAGTAACTTGGCTCTTCAACAAATGCTTTTATGGGCTACTAAACACCACCCCTTAATATAACACAGCAAGCAAATAAACACTAAATAATTCCGCCCCCCCCCTTCCTTCTCTTCTCCATCCCAGTATATTTACTGTGTCACTGTTTAGATACTGATTTTGAAACTATTTTCAGACTCAAGATTTTAGCTTTGAATATTCAGACTCACTTGGAAACCTGTCTTGCTGATTCTTAGCCAGTTAATATTTCAAAGTGGATGCAATTTAGTAACCCTTGTGCTGTTTTGATTGCTTCCCACACCATCTGGTCTTTGTCTTTCTCCAGCTCTTTTTTATTTTTTAATAATAGTATTTTTTTAAATAAACTTTCAAGCATGTCGTCTGAAAATGTAGCTTGCTCTGAAATTTCCCTGTGCAATGTGCCTTTTGAGAAGAAAGGCTTTCTGTGTACAGAGGAAAAAGAACATGAACAGGAACCTGTGGACAGGTTGGAATGCCAGGAATGTACCGTACATTAAAGATGTTTGTTTCTTCATACTGAAACATTATTTAAGCATGTTTAAAAGGTAAAGTCATTTCATGGTTCTGAGGTCTTCTGGATGGCTTTCTGTGTTTCTCTATTGGCCTCTACAGCACATTCAGATATTGGAGAGCAGTGAGAGTTGTTTTAGATATCCAAAATTGTTCAGGCTTTGCTGAGATGGAACTTAAGTGCCGTGAGGAAACTTGTGGTCTGTTAATCAGCCTTATTTATGCTTGATTTATTAGTGATAACCTAGAGTGATGCTGCCTGAGTTTAGCTCTGTTTGTTATGCTTGGAAAATACTTGGTGAAAAGTCTGTTCATGTTGTGTGAAGGTGCAAAGTCTTGACAACTTTCTTTTAAATATTGGAGGATTGTTTGCCTGCATAACCTGAATGCTTGTCCTTTAGTCTTTCTATATATTCTATGTCTGGTTTATGCTGGATTGATATCTTTGTTATATTGAAGAGGTAGGTTGTGACATGATTCTTTTCTGGCCCATGCTATGTGTGTTGCCCTGGAGTAGCTGCTAGGGAAGCAGCAGGTGAAGTAGGGTGGTAGTAGGTGGTTGCCCTGCACCGACACCCACAAGCAGTCATGTGAGGAGAGAAGGGAGAGATGAATCTGTCCATCTGAATTTTGGCTGGATTTGGCACGCTATCTTCACAGCAGTTCTTGAGACCTTCAGTCCAAGTTGCACCCTCCCTTGAAAAGGTGGGTGATGTCTGGCTCCTATGTGGTGTGGGGTGTTGGTTGTAGGCACAGCCCTGTGGATAACTGTGCCTGCTTGATTTGTGCCTATGTGGAAGCTAATTCCTCTGGTCGGGAAATGAGCTGTGGTGGATCTAGGTAGCGTGTAAGGCACTGGATTCTGCTGCCTCAAGGATTTCACAAACTTGTTGCCCAGGTCATCTTAGTAGATGCCTTCTGGGCACCCCCTCTGCTCATATTCACATCTGTGTTTCAACACCATTACGCAAACACTTATTTTGTACTTGCAAGCCTTGCCTTTCTCTTCATCAGATATGCTGATGTTCATGAACTTCCCTGATAACACTTCTTGGTGCTCTACATGTTTCAGTTTTAGATGTATTTCTTTGCCCCACTGCTCTCACTGTAATGACCAATACATGGTCTTAAGGCAAAAAGTCAATATATACATATAACTTCCATTTTGCCTAGCTTATTTGGTCAATCTGGTGACATTTGGATGTGGTTCCACCTACTTTCTACCTCCTCTAGCAGCCTGGTTTGCCTCAGCAAAAGACAGCTTTTAAGTCTGCCAGACTAGTTCTCCTTGTCTCCATATTCAGCTTGTGTAAGATAAGGTTTGGCTTCCACTTCTGCTTCAGTCAAGTTAGTTTAATCCCAAAACACAGATCTTCAGATTCCAAAAACTACACCTGAGCACGTCATTCCTGTAAATTTCACAGGGACTAAACACAAATTATTTTGCTATCTGAATAAGTATTTTATTTCACTTGTTGCATAAGTCATGAGTTTGGGGCATGTTAGCAATATTAAAAAGAACAAAGCATGCATAGTTTCATATAAATCTATCTAGTAATTTTATGAATTGTTTCATGTGCTGTCTCTAGGAGCTACCATACTTTTATCCAAAAGAAAGAAAGAAAGAAAGAAAGAAAGAAAGAAAGAAAGAAAGAAAGAGAAACCCACTTCCAAATAAGCCCCACAAACCCCCAAAAACACCACACAAAACACCAAACAAACAATGCAACACAATTTCCTACCAGTTTTCTGCTGTAGCAACAGTGGTAATTTCAGCTTGGTTGGGAAAAAAATCCTAGTAAACCTTTCCAAAAAGGTTTTCAAGTTGACTCATCCTGATAGATTTCACCAACTAGTCCTTCTTTAAGAGTACATGTGGGATTTTTCGTTTTGTTTTGTTCCATTTTGAAAAGTGAGTTAGGATCTTGCTCTTTTCTCAGTGTTTTTCTTCTGGTGATTTTTAAACTTCTGCTTTTCAGAACGGTGGCTTGATTGACTTTTATTCCATATATGTGCCCTTTGTTGAGAATCTGAAAGATTCTTTTCTCATAGTTATATTAGTGTTTCGTTTCTCTCAGGTGTCTAGTAAATGTTTAACTTCAAGTATACTAGCACAATGTGCCTCTGTAAAATGGCATTTTAAGAGAATCTCTGTTCCAAAAGACTTTATAGCCTCACCTTAAATTAAATTTGGCATCCTGGTTTCCATAAGTAAAAGTGGACTATAGCCTAGTTAAGGTTATCTGAATTTTCTGCAGTGCCAGTTATTTTCATCCTTTTTTTTTTTTTTGCATTGATGTCTTCGATGATGACCTGTTGGGTATTGCAGACTTGTGTGCTTTGAATCCATGTCATTCCTACATACTTTGTTTCCTTCTGGAAAGATACTTAGGCTCTTGAGCAAGAAAGAAATGAAGATGTGTATCAGGTTCTGTGTTCTGGAGACAGGTTGCTCACAGCCACAAGGTATTCTGCAAAGCATTCATCCACAGAATTGTTGGAGTTGGAAGGGACCACGAGGATCACCTTGTTCCAACCTCCCTGCCATGGGAAGCGACACCTTCCACTAGATCAGGTTGCCCAGAGCCACATCCAGCCTGGCCTGGAAGGCCCAGGGACGGGACTTCCACCACCTCCCTGGGCAATCTGTTCCAGTCTCACCACCGTTATGGTGAATAACTTCTTCCTAATGTATAATCTAAATCTCCCCTCCTCTAGCTTGGATTCATTTCCCCTAGTCCTGTCATTACCCAACACCCTAAAAAGTCCTTCATCAGCTTTCTTGTAGGCCCCTTTCAGATACTAGAAGGCAATAATAAGGTCTCCTTGGAGGCCTCTCTTCTCCAAACTGAACAACCCTAACTCTTTTAGCGTGTTGTCACAGGAGAGGAGCTCCTACGCATAGGAGATGCATAGGAAAGATCACATCTCCTTCCTGTGAATCAGTCTCTTTACAGGGGATGATGGGGCATTTATGTTGCCAGTGAGAGCCACAAAAATTTTTAGAATCTTGATAAAATAAAATAGTAGTTAAAATAAAGATGTATAGGATGCCCATGCTTGACTGTGGCACTGTATCATGATATATGTTGATGGAGTTCTTGTAGCAGTGGACCATCTTCAAGGTTGGGAAGGAAAGGGAATTAAACAAAGGAATTCTTGGCACTGATCTGATTTAGAAACAGCAGTTTTTCTTGTTCCGTGAAAGTCTATTAGAAAAAGCTTTATTGACCATTTATTATCATTCCGTCGTCCACTACCTCCTCTCATTCCAATTATTGTGAAGGGATCAACACTTAAAATGTACTTAGCAACTGAATTACTGTGAGGTTTTTATCACCTTGATAATCAGGTTGCTCCACTCCTAATGAACTCCCAGTTTCAATTTAGCAATAGATGTTACCTAGCAACTTGTGGAGCATTTTGAAGAGAAGAATTTATTGAAATTCTGAAGAAACTGGTTTGCTGAGGAATGCAGTACTCTACACAAAATAAAGTATATCTCTGTCTTCTTTTCTGTGATGAAGCACTGGATCTGCTCTTCAGAGACTGTCAGGCCCTCCTGTTAGTGCAGGAGATGGAATAGTGCCCTTCTCTCTTTTTTGACAGGCTGTCATTTGAGGCTGGGAGTTTTGCCAGCTAGTGACCTGGTGTATTCAGTTTCTAATTTGGGGGAAATGTTATTGAGAAGGTGGTGGCCTGACAACTCTGGCATTTCCTGGGCTTCTCAAATTACTATGACACCATCTGGTTGGTTTTTCAGGCTGAGTTTTACTTGGATTGAACTACTGGTATTGCTTGCTGTGCTGAGAGATCATCTATGATTTGGAGACATTATATTATTTTTTTGTTTGTTTGGGTTTTTTGAAAGGGCTTGTTTTTCTGTTGTTGGTTTGGTTTGGTATTGACCAGTTACTAGTTACTAGTTGTGTTGCTGGAGTTTTGGGAGCATGGTAAAGTTTAGGTATAGATGTGACAGCTCAGTACCTTCTGAAGAAAGCTCAAGGGAAAACATGAAACATTGCTTGGTTACCAGAATTTTATCTGACTTCTCTTACTGTTGCCATAAATATTATTTTGGTTTGAGTAATACATATACTGAGCAAGATGCTTTCGAAACATGAGATTCCTCCATCATTTTTTGGTTAGCACATTGTTGATGAGGTACCACATGTGCTGAGATGGTCATGAGGGAGTGAAATGGGTTGGTGTTTCTTTAAGATCTAATATAAACAAAGCCTGTTTTTTCCAAAGGATCATTTGGAAAGAGAGAAAATAGGTGGTCAAGTAACCTTAATGCATTGATGTGTCATGGGGGAATCTTCTGAAGGTCTACCTAAATCTTCAGATGGATGAGCATTACCTTGTTTTCATGACCTTTACATCTGAAACTTACTTAGCACCTCATGGATTGCCCCTGCTGTTGTGTACTGTGATGCAGTGTACTGCATTATGTACTGCAGTGTCTGAGTATCCAGCTAGGAGGGAAATCTCATGCCCAAAGCATGTGTGGCAACAGCTACATGAGTGTTTCCCATGTTACCAGATAACACTGAAGCATAAAGCTTTAATATCACTAAAGTTTGATAACTGGTGGCCCATGGGAGCTGTTTGAAAAGCACATTCAGCCTTCACCATTCTACAATAGAAGTATAAATGGCCTTAAGGTCAAAACAGAGAAAAGCTGACAGGTTTGCTGTAACAAGCGTGTGTGTATTTGTGCAAGCCATGGACTACTGATAGTTTGTGAGCTTGCTAGCTATTTCACTTTGCAATATATTTTGCTGACATTTTAATGATATGTTTGACATATTGCTTTGAAAAAAACCCTATCCCCATGGAGTTACTTGTCTCTATTTGCAAATAATACTGCAATATGATGTATTTTCCCTCTTAAGAGGAAGGGAAGTCTTGAACAGGCCAAATTCTTTGTGGCAATCATTGCACCATTCCATAACCAGTATTGTCATTATCTTACCAGATGCATGCAGGTTTAAGGACAATATGAGCTTATTTCAGTCTTCTTTATATTTCAGTTGTGATGGCTAAAGGAAAAGCTTACTGTCAAAGTATGAAAGCAAACTTTGTCTTCAGGAGAGATGTTTGGAATCAGTGATGATTCACACTGACTGCTAGAGGCTAGGTGCTTAAACTGCTTATTGCATTACTGACCATAGTACAAAAGGTGTTTAACATAACAGTGAAACTACGGTAGGTAGTTCTTCTGTATTTTTGTCCATGAAAACAATTTACTATATTGGGAATTCAAGTTTCTTTTATTTGTTATGTGTTAAATGTTTTCTTGTTCTGCTTTGAGTGTGTTTTATCAGGATTTTTAGTGACTTTCATGTAGTTCAGAGCAAATACAGTGTATTTTGTATTGGCATTTGCTTTCACATAAAACCTGCACAAAACATTAACATAAATTGGCACAAGAATATTGCCTATCTAAGTCCTCTGGCTGGTCCTACTGATAAAGGTCAAACACTGGGCTTGGAATTTTGAAACTTTTATCTGAACAAGAGCTGTAAGGTTTATATTTGACCTGAGTGAAAAAAAAAACAGTGTTCTCTCTTGGCAACAAGGCAAACAAAGTATTGAAGATTTTCCTGAACAAAAGAGCTGAGGTGTGCCTTGGTGGGTTTATATAATTGAATGAAAAAAATTAAAATCCCGTTTTCCTTAGGTTTCTAAGCATTTACAGTTATTTAACAATATTGGTGATAAGATTTTTTTAATTGACTTCTCAAGGTGAAAAATATTTATTGTTCTTTCCATTATCTTAACAAGAACCCATAATATGTCAGTTACTGGTAGAAAGGCTGTGATCAAAAGAGATTTCCATTAGGCATCAGACTGAAGTTTGGCTTGTCAAATATCAAAATCGCTTTATTTTGGAAAGGGCTACAAATAATGTTGCCCTTGTAAAGAATGGGGAGCTTTCTCTTCTATTCCAGTGCAAATATTATTTGGTAAAAAAAACAAAATAAAACAAAACAGGTACAAGGCAATGATCTGACCAGGCCATGTGACATGCTGACTCCACACGGCTTTGCTTGTTCAGCTAGCTTCTGTGTCTAATGTGCAAATGCAGTACCAACCTAACAAGATGTGTGTGGCTGTGAGCTTGCTTCAAGGAGAATGAAATCCTACTGGAAAGATATGTGCAGCTCAAAAATAGTAGTTCCTTGTTGCAGTCCATGTTGCCTGGGGAAGGTTTCTGCCTCGTCTGTCAACATCTTGTGGTGTCAATTTTACCTGTCTGTTCATTGCATTATTCATAAAATGTGCATGCTTGCTCTTGTGGCCGATGCACATTCTTTTGCTTCAGTAACAACGTGAAGTCTTAAACATGTTAGCCACAGTGTTATGTAAGTGTTAGCAGGAGTAGACTCTTTGATCCCATTTTCTTGGTAAACACTTCATGAACATCGCTTCCTAGGCAGATGAATACCTTAAGAATATTTGAAATACTTTGTTTTTAGTTAATTGTTATGCAGAAATCTAATTAAATATGAAAATAATTATGAATTGTTTGTAAAAGTCAGAACTGCTCTGCAAACATAAAGACATTCTAGTTTAGAGAAAGAAGAGATTTTGTATTTGTGTCTGGGATAATCCATTGCATTTTACAATACTCTGTAAAAGTCTTCAGCCCTAAGCAGCCCACAACTGTTTCTTTTCACCTGGAGGTGCCAGCATGTAACCTGCTGAAGGTATGAGTTGCTTGTGTGCTCTAGAGTGCTTTGGTGGGATAATGCCCAAGATCACATTATATTCTGTTCCTATACAAGTTCATGAAGAAGTGATAAGATTAATTCCTTCATGGTTGTGAATTTTTTTGTATGCTTGGTCTGCCATTCTCCTTCTTGCCTCCTGCCATCCAGCTGCTGCTCTTGCCTTTAGCGCAGGTATCACAGGCTGTTCTGACTTGGATCAGATATTTTCAAAAATTTCTGCTGATTCTTCTGCCTGCTGTGATGTATGTTTACCAGCATGACTGTGTCTAAACTGAGTGTGAAATGGCACAATATGCTTAAATTACAACTTAGTGGATGCCGTCTCTCTGTCTTGTCCTACTTGGTGGGTGACAAAGGAGGTAAGTCTTTGTAATCCCCTGAACGGGCTATGCCTGCTTGACAAAGATGCAACAGTGGTAAGGGTCATGGCAATGACTCTGAGGAGCAATAAAAAAGTTCAAAGTCCAGTGTGGTCATCCTATTCAGTGGACAACGAGGATTGTCCCTGCTGAGCAGGAACCAAACCAGTAGTATAGTTCAGGTGGGCAACAGAGTAATTAAAACAGGTGGGCCCTTTTTGAAACTAGGTGAGAATGTTCAGGGGGGAAACTGTAGAATGAAGTTTCACCTGTCACCCACTGCATGCTCAACCTGATGTTTTCCAGTCCTGCAGGGGTTGGGGTTAAGCTTGCCATGCTGCCTCCACGGGGCTTGATCTGTCTCTGTCCCAATTCCTCTCTTAAAATACTTCCTGCTCTGGTTGTTTGAGACAAGGCAGACCTTCTTGGTCTTAGACATTCTCCTTCAGTGGAACAGCTTTCCAGAAAGAAAAGAGAAGTCTGAAGGAGACATTTCTGTTACTTATGAGAACTCTGTATACAAAACAAACGTATAGTCAATATTTTCCTCAAGAGAAGAGAACTGTAACATGAAGTTAAGGTTGCATCTTTAGGATTTCAACATGGAGGATGAAAAACAGAGCCCCAAAACTGCACATAATTCAATATGTTACAAAGGCTACCGGCACTTCATTTAATGTAAGAGGCAGAGTAACTCTTTTTAATGGATTTTGGATCAAATCCATTGGTCTAGGAAAGTTATATATAGTTGTAAGTATTCCTGTTCTCTAGTTCTTTAGGTGTTTGTTTTGTTTTGTTTTGTTTTTAATGGCAGAAGCCTCATACTCTGCAAGAATGTGCCTCTGCACGTTATTATAAGCATTATTAGAAAGCTGCATGTGAGTCTTCTGCTTTGCCAGTGGTGTGGTACTGGAAAATTGCTTTCTACCATCTTACTGATGCTGTTGAGCCAAATTCCCAAATGGTGATAGCTGAAGTACAAGTAATACTGGGACTTGTTTTGTTTTGTAATCATTTTTGTTAAATGCCATGTAAGAGTTGATGAATTTGAGAAATCATTGATCCTGGAACGTATTCTTTAAGCTTTGGTCTTTTATATAACAATGAAGATTTCAATAACAGGCTATGGCAATTGATTGAGAGACTCAAGCTTACTTTGGAAGCTGTTTTGGAAAAAAATCAGACTGAAGGAGAACAGTGTTTGTGAACTAAAGCAGAATTCTGCTTGTGCATCAATTATTCAGCCTCTAGTTTAACCCTTACAGAAGTGTGGAGTCTCTTGCTCTGTGGTGGAAGGTATGTTTTGAAATGAAGTATGTTACCTGAAGGAAAAGAGAGGTTGTGGAGAGAACTGATGTGTAGCAGAGCACGACTGTGTTTGCTGGGGCAGGGCCAAGTAAAAAGTAGACACGTGTCAGGGCTGATTAAAGAATTCTATGTTGTAAAAGTACATTTTTTTTAGGATGATAATGGAAGGATGGGAAAATACTGAAAAGAATTGAGGTTTGACTGGAACATTGTTTGTTTTAATCAATTCTAAGTCTAAAGAAAAATAGAATTGCAGAGGGATTAAAATAACTTTTTTTTTTTTTGTCAAAGGGATATGCTATCAAGCTAGTATAGTCTAAAATTAAACTATCTTATAATAAGATGGTGTAGTATTTCTTTGCTTCTTACATGAAAATAACATGGTGGTGGAAATGACAGGCATGAATGGAGGAAATTTGGTACTATATGAAAGTCTTAATTTCTTTGTTACGTTATGCTCTCATTAATAATCATAGACTTCAATATTTCTGTATGTAAAATGAAAGCAGCTGTTGGAAATATTCTCACTTTAGAAGAGTTGCATTATTCTAAACATACTTTTCATAGAAGAACTGGCACTGACCTGTGATTGTAATAGAGATGCTACCTCTGATTTGGCATCTGCATTTAGTTCCTTAACCATCCTGGAGATTTTCCAGAAACTTTGTCCTCCTTTTAAAGTGTGGTTCTTAAATACAGGTAATAGCTAACTTAAAAACAGATAAAAAGCACACACATCCCCCCCCCAAAAAAAAGCCAAAACCAACTAACCAACCAAAAACAAACAGCAAAACAAAAGAAACCCCTCCCAACAACCAAAAATGCACAACAAAACCAAATCCTGCCCCCCACAATCCAAACCCCACAAAAAGAAAATCAGGGAAAAAAAAAAAAAAGGCATTTCTATTCACTACAAAAACAAAGCCCATATTTGGTGTCAGTAGAAGGGCTGCAGGGGGGTTGGACTAGATGATCTTTCCAGGTCCCTTCTGACCTCTTACATTCTGTGATTCTGCATGATCAGACCTTGAAGATTCTGCACATCTTTTTTTCCTGTGCAGCAACATAGTTAAAAGTAGTAGGAAATGCATGTATTTCTGTGTAAATAAGATTACTATGGAAACCAACTGAAGGACAACTGCAACAACAACAAAAGATCAATACCTCAACTGCATTTCCAGTTTCCATTACCTTGATAGCTGAGATAGCCAGAGTGCTCATTTCTGTCAAGTTCGGTGCTTGCAGAAGTTAGTCATGCGTTCGTGTCAGCCCATGTAGTTTTTCCTTCTAAGTTTTCTGTGGTTTGAAGACTGCTTGCTCTGTGCCTGTGTAGCAGAACAGATTCTTGCATTCACTCATTTGCTGCATACTTGTTTTTCCTTGTAGAAGTTGCTCAGTCAATCCAAGGTCCAAAGGCAACTTTCTACTAGCAATCACTTGGAAAAAGAGTTTTCCAAATTCAACTTGTTTATGTGGCTTCTCCCTGCAAGTTTGTGGATTTCAGAAGGAAACCCTATGTAAAGCAAGGATGAGATAGGCTTTTTCTTTCCTATGTATATAAATGCACGTGTTCATTCATTTTATGAAGGAGGGAGTCTCTGGCACCTTGAGGTATCACAGTGTGGATCATTTTGAATTTTGCACCATGCCACATTGAGGGAAGATATTGTTAATTTCAGAAGGTATTGCTGAGAGCTGTACGCCAGGCACAGTTACTGCTTACTGTGTGGTGTGGCCAAAATCCTGTATTCTCTTTTCACGTATAGCAATTATGGCATATCCAAGAATAGCAACTGCTGCTTAAAGAGAACTGCTGACATTATCTCCCTGCAAATATCTTGTAGGTTCCTCACATATTTTTTTCAGATTTGTCAATCAGTACCACAGAAGCACAGAGCTTTCAGCTGTTCTCCAAGTCACTCTTTTAACTGACCAAACAAGGCAAACTGATTCACTGCTCTTGCTGTGGGCCATGAGCTGCATGAAGGGAGTTGGACCAATGACACAGTGAGGCTGCTTGCTGTATGTTGGGTGCTGGACCTGCGAAAGAAGAGCAATGGCAGAGCTCTCTGTGGGCTCCACTGAGGGTTGGGGAAGGCCCCTGTTTGTGGGGACCCAGAATTTCCTTCTCTCTAAAGCCTACAGCAATTGAGTGTTTAAAGGAGGTTTCTTCAAAACCTGTTTTACTCTGCTTCAGTTTTTTGTTTTGCTGACCTGATGCATGTGCTGTTTAAGCCTGCTGAATTTATACTATATGGGATCTGCTTTTACAACAGAGAATGAAACTGTGAGTATAATCATGTGTGAAGATGTGTACGTGCTGCTTTTCTTTTTAGAGAATTCATAAAGTTACACTCCAGTATGAATTAATGACTTCTCAAAAATAACAGTACTTGGCTTCTAGTTCTTAACACTGGAGTGTCTATTTCTTCCCCACTCCTCCACACCCCTCACCCCCCTTACACTACTTTCTTTTCTATATGAATCTTTCTTTCTGAACACCTATGAACTATAAATAAGAAAAATTTGTTTATCTGATTGCCACAGGCTAAATCATTCCTGCATCTGGTGAGAACCACGTAAAAATTTTTTTGTTCATGGTTTGTGGGTGTTGAGGTTTTTTTTCCACCTCCCTCAAAAGAAAACTCAGTCATGAAGGGCTGAGGGCTTCAAAGAGCTGGAACATACAACATACACTTCAAATGAATTTTCTTTATATGCAATTGGAGAGAAAGCTTGAAATACAGTTGTGAAAAGCTGAAAGGATTTGATTTTGATCAGGTTCAACCTTACATGGATCTGAAGGTATAGAAGACATTTTTGCAGGCTGGTTGTGACTTCCTCCTGCTCCTCCTCCTCTCTCCCATCAGCCTCATCACTTTTTATTCCATGATCATGTGCATTCCTGTTGGATGTTGGTTTCCTAATAAAATTGTGAATACTAATTCTGGGCTGCAGGTTTCTGGCAAGAAACTATATCCATCTAGGTGAGTGGGAGGTTGTATGGTTAGCTGGCTCATGTTGGGTATTGATGAGATCTCACAGAAAAAAACCCATACTGCTCCCACCTTCTATCTTTTGGGTGCTTATCCTTAAACAATAACTGGAGCTCCTGATATTATAGAATCATAGAATCATAGAATCAAGAAGGCTGGAAGAGATCTCAAAGATCATGGAGTCCAACCTGTCACCCTAAACCTTATGACTATCTAAACCATGGCACCAAGTGTCATGTCCAATCCCCTCTTGAACACCTCCAGGGATGGTGACTCCACCACCTCCCTGGGCAGCACATTCCAATGGCCAACCACTCTCTCTGTGAAGAACTTTCTCCTCACCTCCAGCCTAAACCTCCCCTGGCGCAGCTTGAGACTGTGTCCTCTTGTTCTGCTGCTGGTTGCCTGGGAGAAGAGACCAAACCCCTCCTGGCTACAACCTCCCTTCAGGTAGTTGTAGACAGCAATAAGGTCTCCCCTGAGCCTCCTCTTCTCCAGGCTAAACAGTCCCAGCTCCCTCAGCCTCTCCTCATAGGGCTTGTGCTCAAGGCCTCTCACCAGCCTCGTTGCCCTTCTCTGGACATGCTCCAGCAATTCAACATCTTTCCTAAACTGAGGGGCCCAGAACTGGACACAGTACTCAAGGTGTGGCCTAACCAGTGCTGTGTACAGGGGTACAATGACTTCCCTGCTCCTGCTGGCCACACTATTCCTGATGCAGGCCAGGATGCCATTGGCTCTCTTGGCCACCTGGGCACACTGCTGGCTCATGTTCAGGCGCCTGTCAACCAGTACCCCCAGGTCCCTTTCCACCTGGCTGCTCTCCAGCCACTCTGACCCCAGCCTGTAGCTCTGCATGGGGTTGTTGTGGCCAAAGTGCAGCACCCGGCACTTGGATTTGTTGAATGCCATCCTGTTGGACTCTGCCCATCTGTCCAGCCTGTCAAGGTCCCTCTGCAGAGCCCTTCTACCTTCTAACAGATCAACATCTGCTCCCAGCTTGGTGTCATCTGCAAATTTACTGATGATGGACTCAATCTCCTCATCCAGATCATCAATAAAGATATTGAACATATTTCTCTGCAGCTTTTACAAGCTTTGGGAAATTGACTTGGTTAATGGTAATTTTACTGCCTGTGAGATTGCAGCCAGCCAGTTGTAAACTTACTCACAGTGCTAATACTGTATTATCCCAATTGTGAATTTGGGATGAAAACATTTCTTTTGTTTTTTGAGTATTATCTTTGCAACAGTAAGGGTGTTTATTTTGCAAGGTGATGGGAGAAGGAAGAGGCAGTGCACTTCAAAATGAAGGCATACAACTAAGTTAAGAATAAACAACGTTTTTCAGGCTTTTTTTAAAAATTGGTATGAAGAATTTTTGGGACAGAAGATTATGCAATACATGCTTTTAAAAAAGTGAGGGCTGTTGTTCTTTATTGCTTTTTTGAGTGATGGGTTTGTGTTTTCCATCACTGTACTAGAATTAACTTCTTTGTTCCAACCACAGGCTTCTGAGTGTTTTCCTCACTGACAACAGTCAAAGCTTCTTTCTTCTGCCAAAAAAAACCCCAAACAAACAAAAAAACACCCCCAAAACAACAACAACAAAAACCAAAACAAACAAATCTTGCTTCTAATTAACAATTTGTCAACAAGCAAGGGTAGTACCAGATTTGTCATTGTAATCTCCATTACTTCTTCCTCAATTAAGTGAAGAAAAGGTGGCAGACAGGAATTTATATTAAGAAATAGTTAAACAATCTTTTAATATTGGACAATTCTTAGCTAATTTTCTAGAAACAGTTGTAGTAGTGTGTATGAAGAGTAGGTTGGGATGATTAAAAACAATAGGGATGTCCATGAGCATTTTCTTTTTGACTGTTTCTTGAGGATGGATGCTCAGCAAATACTGATTCAGACTTGACAGTTCTAGTCATTGGTCCCTTTTGTTGCAAACCAGTATTTTATCTGTCTGTTGTAAACAAAAGTTTGTTTGCATCTGGCTCTGCTGTATCGATGTTACAGGTAGAAACACTCAATATCTGCTAAATCAGAGGACTGGTACCTCTCAGAAAGTGGCTGAATAAACTAGTTAATTGTTATGCCAGTAAGTTTGCTGCTGATCTGTATCTAGCCTTTAAGTAAAATTGAGAGGTAAGTGCAATGGCAGGATGGTCTCCATCACATCCCAATGGATGTGATAAACAGAGTCTCCACCATAGCAAATCCCATCAAAAAGAAGGAAACTCTACGTTTCTTAGGTACAGTGGGATTATGGAGATTCCGCATTCCTGGATACGGTCAGATTGTGAAACCTCTTTATGATGTGACTCGAAAGAAAAACAGTTTCCAGAGGGGTCCTGAGCAACAAGCAGCCTTTGACCAGATAAAGCAAGAAGTAGTCCGAGCAGTGGGTCTGGGACCTGTCTGAAACGGTCCAGACAGTAACATTCTGTACACTGCTGCAAGTGACAATGGTGCTTATGGCAGAGAGCTCCAGGTGAGACACACGGACACCCGCTTGGTTTCTGGGGTCGTGGCTACAGAGACTCAGAGGCAAATTATACTCCAACAGAGAAAGAGATTTTAGCTGCTTATGAAGGAGTAAAAACTGCTTCTGAAGTAATTGGAACTGAGTCACAACTTCTAGCTCCTACATTGCCAGTTTTGAATTGGATGTTCAAAGGCAAAGGTTCTTCACCGTATCATGCAGCAGATGCTACCTGGTCTAAGTAGATGGCTCTGATAACACAGAAAACTCGAATGGGAAATCTTGAAAGACCTGGTCTTGTGGAAGTGATCATACATTGGCCAGAAGGCACTGACTGTACAAAACCTCTAGAGGAGAGAGTAACTTATGCTGAGGAAGCTCCTCCCTACAGTGATCTGTCTGAAGATGAAAAGGAATATGCTTTGTTCACAGACAGTTCCTGTCATCTTGTTGGAAACAAGCAAAGGTGGAAGTCTGCAGTGTTGAGTCCAACACATGGAGTTGCAGAAGCAAGAGATCGAGAAGGAGAATCCAGTCAATTTGCAGAGGTAAAAGCCGTCCACCTACCTCTTGATGTAGCTGAACGTGAGAGATGGCTAAAGTTTTATCTGTACACCAACTCATGGATGGTAGCCAATGCCTTGTGGGGTTGGCTGAAAGACTGGAAAAAGAATGGATAGCAGAGAAAAGGAAAGCCTATCTGGGCTGCAGATCTGTTGCAAGACATTGCTGCTCACATTGAGAGAATCCCAGTGAAAGTGAGACACATCGATGCTCACATTCCTAAGAGCAAAGCTACTGAGGAACAACAACACAACCATCAGGCAGATCTAGCTGCAAGAGTTTCCCAAGTGGGCACGAACTCTGATCTTGATCCTGATCTTGACTGGAAACACCGAGGTGAGCTGTTCTTAGCCCGGTGGGCCCATGACTCGTCAGGACATCAAGGCAGAGATGCAACCTACCGATGGGCTCGTGACAGATCCATTGACATTTCCATGGATGCTATCACACAAGTCATCCATGACTGTGACATTTGTGCTGCTATTAAGCAGGCAAAGCGGATCAAGCCCTTGTGGTACGGTGACCGATGGTCCAAGTACAAGTATGGTGAAGCCTGGCAGATTGACTACATCACTCTACCTCGTTCTCCATCTGGTAAGCAGTATGTGCTGACTGTGGTAGAGGCAAGCACTGGATGGTTGGAAACTTATCCAGTTCCTCAATGCACCTGCACGTAACACCATTCTTGGTCTGGAGAGACAAATCCTGTGGAGACACGGAACTCCAGAGAGGATTGAGTCAGACAATGGAACTCATTTCAAGAACAATCTTGTAAAGAACTGGGCCAAAGAGCACAGCATCGAGTGTATATTCCACATTCCCTACTATGCACCAGCTGCAGGGAAGATCGAACGCTACGATTTGTTGAAAACCACTCTCACAGCCATGGGGGGAGGATCCTTGAAAAACTGGGAGAAACATTTAGCATAAGCAACCTGGTTGGTGAATAGTAGAGTTCAGTAAATCAAGCTGGACCTGCTCAGTCAGATTTGATATGAAAGGAAGAAGGAGATAGAGTTCCTGTTATCAGAGAAAAGAAGTTGCCAGGCAAAACTGTTTGGGTATTTTCTCCTTCAGGAGAGGCCAAACCTGTCTGAGGGGTGGTTTCTGCTGAAGGTCCTGGTCACACCTATTGGGTGATGCAAGAGAATGGTGAAATTCAGTGTATTCCACAAAGAAATGTAACTTTGGCTGAAAGAATTCAGAGTGTAGAGATACAACACCGCGCCCAAAGGAAGAATCCATGAGGAATCTGCAGTACACGAATCCTAAGAACCCTGAGAGCCCTGAGTCACCTGAGTGTCCCTGTTCCTTTTCTTCACTCCATCTGTGAAGAGACAAACTGTTTTCTCCTGTTTTTTGAACTTTTGAATCATCAACATCTGAGATAGCTGGAGTGGACCATGAACTTTATTCACTCATTGTACATATTGTTTTAGATTAGATGGATAGTAGTAGCAACCAATGGAATTTTAGAAGGGGTGGATTATGGTGGTTTTAAGGCTATGCCTTTGATTTCTTTCCACTGAGTTCGAGCAGAAAAGTAAAAGAATATAAATAAATCACAATTGGATGCAAGAAAGAATTATTATTCTAAACACTCCCATTGGAGAGAGAGAGAAACCTTTAAGATTCAGTACTCAAAGTTCAGTCTGTCTGATGTTTTTCTGCTGGGCAGTCTAGCAGGGTGCTTCTGTGTTGCTCCTTTTGCTTTCTTTGCTGAAGAAGATAATGTACTGACATTGAAAGCTAAGTTCTAACATCCTCTCTGCTTCTTCTCTTTTCTTCCTTTTGCCAGGGGGGTCTGGAGAAGGCAGGGAAGGGGGAGGCAGAGGGACAGCTTTCCTGGCTCTGTTCAGGAGGGTTTTGTGCTGTTCCTGTTAATTGTACATATCTGTAAATATTGTAAATACTGTATATTTTGTATCTATTCATTGCATTCCATTGTAGACTAGTTTTTGCTCATAAATGCAGCCTCATTTGCTTCCAAACTGAGCTAGTCTGGTGTGGTTAATGTGGAAGGGAAATCTCAACCTGCCACATGCGGTAAAGAAGTGAAGATTTTGGTCACTCTCACTTTGCAGTTCTAATTCTCTCTGTAGTGTTTATGCTAAATGTTTTCTACAGCATTACCGTAAAAGGCATAATCATATCATACTGATGCAGTAGCCTCTGTTCCATGGGTGATAGGAAGAGAGGGTGGAGTACAAGTTTTCCATGTTTCTGCTGTATTAGACTGCTACTTTATTAACCTAATGATTTTTCAAACATTGTTCACTAACATCTACTCGCTTCTTCCAACTTTGCACTTTCAGACTGTGTAATACCACTTCTGTCTAAGTAGCCAGCATATTTTTTTTTTTCTCTACTGGCAGGCTGAAGTTAAAGAGACATTAAAGAGCAGGATTTCTCTCTAAAAGTTACTGCTTTCTATTTTGGATCAAGCATGGCTTAAATGCAGTTATGTTCTATCACACAATAAACAAGGAAAAAAAACCCAAGGAATTCTGCCCATCAGTAAAAGTAATTGTGTGATCTTCATTCCATTATTTGGAAGATCAGGTGTGGGGACAAAAATAATATGTCTTTTATCTCTTAGACTTTACTCAGTCTGCTACGCTTGTGATCCAATATTGCAAATTCATTAAATGAAGGTGAAAAACCAGTTTTATAAAAACCAATTTTATTTCCAACTGCAATGCCTAGATCTGCACCTCCCTTATCTTGCACAATATTAATTGGAGAAACGTTGTCAGACAAAGTCACCTCAAAAAAAGAAACCAAGATTTAGTGTTCACTTCGCTTAGTTTGGGCTTCTAAAATCAGCTGTGGTTATATATAAATGGATAAAATGCTTCAAGATTAATTGGTCTGAAACTATTTTTATAAATTAAATAGTGCTTAAAAATTTCTTGTAAATTTGAACTGAAAGTTGTAAGAAATGTGCTTACTTGGAATTTTATATTCTCATTATGCCACGCAATTTTTTGGACTAAAGATGTGTTTTAGTTAGCAGTGTATAAGGTTATAAAAAGATTTTAGGCAGCGAACTTAGGACATTTTTTCAATCCTAACATTATATGTTTTGGAAAATTATGTTTCCATTAAGATGATCTCAGAATAGACCTGTATCAAGTTTCCCCAGAAATAATTAGGATTTTTATTTTTTAAATCTGTCCCCTCTGACTGTAGTATGTTTTTCATGGAGCTCTGTAATGATTTTTGTGGAAGACTTTTTCTTAGCCTACCTTTCAAGGTGGCCATTGCAATTTGCCTCATCTTGGACAATCTATGCATGTAAAATAAATATCAAGTTAGAGTCAGGGAAGAATGGCATTGATCATGTAGTGTGGTCACTAGGGAAAAATAAATAATAGGTGTAATTTTATAAGACAAAATGGAAGTCTTTGTCAGAAGTAATTTATAGTCTGAGCTCTTTGAGAAGCATTTATTTCAAGGAATGTGTGGCTAAAGAGCAGGGCAGCGTTGATGATGCGCTAATGATGCTTTTTGACATGTCTTGGAGCAGCTGTGCTCCAATGTACAAGTTGTGATTCCACCAGCAATTCAACTTTTACTCTTGTTGAGAAGGAATACTTTTACTTGGCTAGGAGAAACACCCGTGTATGTCAGTGGAGACTTTGTAGATGCCATTCAGAATGCAGAAGGCATTTCTTCAGTAGAGCTTTTACAGACTTAGTACCTTACTACCTTAGCGGATTTTAATTATCTCAGGATTAGGAAGGTACCTAGATGCATTTCTGTAATAGAGACATTCTTTAGTAGAGTTCTTTTACAAAGAATGCCCTCTTAACATATTGGGGGAAGGGCCAGTATGAACTGTTATTTAGCTCTGAATGCATTTGAAGTGCTGCCATATTTTATTTTATTCCAGGAAAGAAAAAAAGAAAAAATATCTGTACCTTAAATGGCTGAGATTTCAGTTGCATTAACTAAAACTTCCCCAGTGTCTCAAATGATCTAGTAGTTAGATGCAGGAGCACACTAATAGGAACAGAGTGATGTTGGAACTGCATGTCAGCAGAGGGATGTATGTCTATATATTAACCTTTCTATATAAACACAAAAATGTTAGTACTTTAAAATGTCTGCTTTCCTGATAAGGAAGCATTTCTGGTTCCATTCTTGATTCTGTACAGCATCAAATAACCTCAAAGTCCAGCATTTGAATGTTGAGTTACTGCAGAGCTGTTAAGGGATATCATAAAGCTTGTTCTGGAGGAAAAAAAATGGTGTGCATTAACCCCTTAAATATATGTTTATATTTTAAAATTACTGAATACCAAATGGAGAAAAAACAAATAGAACATGATGCACGTAAATCTGAATTGTCATTGCAAAAATTGTGTTGAAAATATGTACTATGAGAGGAACTGTGTAGTAAATTTGACCATGTTGTGTAAATATCCTATCAATATAATTCTTCTGCTAAGTTTTGGTTATAAAATTTAAAAAGAAGCAGCTAGCTTAAACATCTTAAACATCTGCTGGTACTTTTGAAGATTCCACTGAACATGATACAAGTGAGTATTCACAACATGTTTGGTGGCCACAGATCTGGCTGTTGCTTGGATAAATATTTTCCCCAGGTGCACAAAATATTATGCAGGCCAACACCAGTTTTCATTTAAAGTCTACTCTGTAACTATAGCCAGAGGCAGTTCCACACTGCCTGAAATAATGCGCTCCAGACTGGCCCCTAAAAACCCCCAGTAACCCAAGGAATTTCTCTTCCTTTTGACATCTGTAGTTTGAACATTCAACATTTTATTCAGCTTCAGAGATGTCTTTAACTTAAGCAATGAAAGAAATATCTTTAACCAATTAACCAAGCCTGTCTTTTTCATATAGTGACACTGTGGTCTTTAAAAGCTTCCATCTTGGTCCTAGTTATATGCAAAAAAGGTATTAACTACAAACCAGACATGACTTCAGAGACCCAGTGGGGAAGCTCAGTGTGATGATTGATGGACCTTGTCATTGATAGTGGCAGTTACTGCTGCTTATGGGAGGAACAGAGCTTTTGTGTACTTTGCAGGGTCTGCACACTGTCCTTGTACATAAACCTCTGCAATTCCACCTGTTTTGTCCACCAAGGTCTTTGTGTCTGGTCCTTCCATTTCTCCATAATTAGGGGAATCCATATGACTTCCCTAGGTTACCTTTAATGGTGATTTTTTAACTCTATTGTCTTTCTCCAACATCTATCGTGTCTTCACTCCAGTATATCCATATAGGATATGTCGAGTATAGGATATGTCTTTACCATAAAGGAAAAAGTATCTAGGTTGAAGCTTAGATGTCAGCCTGCAGTGGACTGTGGTTTATTGAGGAGCATGCTTTGTGTAGGTCTAACTCTGGCAGTGCAGGAGTATAATGCGGGGGAAGAACATGTGGCAAAGTGCAGTCCCAGGGTTAGATTTGATATGGCCAGCCTATTTGAGACTTAGAAAAGAGATTGCACATATGTGGGCATGACCCATGCTGTTTTGCTTGACCTTAGGGCCAATGAACTGCCTCTGGCCTTTTCTGCTCAGTAAGATTCAACACTTGTTCAGTTTGACTAACTCCTATGCACCCTGTCCACATTTCCAGTGACTTTCACATTACTGCCTTCAAATTGCTTACCCTTACTCTGTCCCCTTTATGTCTAACAACATCTTATGCCTCCATCCCAAAGACATCTTAACTCCTTAGTCTGACATACTGAGATCTCTTCATGTCTTTCTCTTAACTCCTGCTTAGCTGTCCCTCCTGATTGCAGGCAGGTCTGTTGGTGAATGTTCTCACTTTGCTCCACTGAGTCCATTTAAACCTTCTTCCACTATTCCGGATTCCTAAGAGGTGAATTATTTGGGATACTTGCATATTCAGCTTCTTGAGATGGGTGGAGGTGATGTCCTACTTGAAGGTGTTTCATTGAAGTGGGTGAAATTACAGGCAGCCTAATCAAAGCCAAAGTAAGTGATGGTTGTTTCTGTGTGAATGGTCATGAGTTCTGCTGCAGTTTAACCGGTCAACATGAGTTTTATTTTCAACAACTTAAATCAAGTCAAAACTGGAATTTGCTGTGCAGCATTCAGTGAGAATGCTGACTGTACTCTGAGGATGCTTATTATTGTCTTCGTATGGATCTTGCCTCTATTAAACGTGTCAGCTAGCCCCACTGTGAAGGTAGTATCTTTGCCTCCTGGTATCAGTCCCAATGTCTTAATTTTTCCCCACCTTCTTTGGCAAATTGAAGTGCTCGTCTTCAGAGTTTCTGAAATAAATAGCATATTACCAGGAAAATGTGGTTGATTGTGCCTTTTTTTTTTTCTCCCTAAAAGCACCAGTGTTTATGGTTATGCTACCGGAATGAGAGCAAAGGTAATTTTATAGCTGAACAATTATCTTCTAGGAAAAGCTTGTTAACTAAAATAAACATAACTGCTGGTTTCTTTAATTTTCTAGCAATACTGGTTCAAATCTGAGGAATGAAATTTTTCACTTGTCAGTGCTTTAGTGGTATATTATCTAGAGTTGTAATTGAGAGGTCAGACACCTAACTTTTTGCCTCCAAAGGTAACCCCTTTATTTTCTTATGTTCACTTGAACAGGATTTATGCTTGATTAAGTTACTGTCTTTTATTGTAATTAAAGAAAAAAGTTGTGGAGGAAGAACTAAAAACTCTGTTCGATGGAAAACAAATTGTTTGTGCTCAAAATGAAACAATAGAGACCCTGTCACACACAGTGCCTTTTTTCCACTTGTCAGAATAATCAGCAGTCAGAAAGATTTATCTGCTGTGAGAATGATTCAACTGTCCAGAGCTAAGGGTGTGTGAGGCAGGAAGCATATTTAAGCTTTCCAGAAAGGAAGCAACATGCTTTAGAGTTTGGTTGAGATCACAGGAATGGCAGCTTTAGCAACAGTTCTTTATAACCTGTATTTGTAAACTTTCTTGCCTGTTTGCAGTTCATGCCAAAAATGGATTAGTGGATTTAACAACATCTCTCTTCAGTACTTGTAAGTGAATTACTGCGTTCTGTGTGCCTTTGATTTACAAAGGGTTTCTTCTTGTGGTGCCTTAAAGTCTCATTTTAAATAGCATAGCATGCTTGCAAAAAAAATTCTTTTTTTCTAGAAGCTTACTTCTGGCAGTGAAAACTCCACTGTTGTCAGCTTTCACCTATTTGAATATACTTTCAGGTGGTAACACACTGGATAGAAATGTGTAAGAGAACATTAAAAAGCAAAAAGCAAAATGTAAATCAATCACTGTCAGATTATTCAGTCTTTATGGCAAAATAGTATGTTCACCTTTAATCTGTCAAACCATAATAGAACTTCTGTGGTTGATAATAATTTGTTATGGTAACTTACAAAAATCTTTTGTCCTGCTATTCTTCAAAGTTTGAAATGTTTCTAGTTCAGTCATGGAGAAACTGGTTTCGAGTATCAAATCAGGGAAGACCTGAATATATTACAGGCTGATGCAGATTTGTCACCATTGTTTGTACTTACGGTACAAGGAAATATAAATACAAATGAATACAGATGATGCATATTTTCCTGAATGTAAAGAAAAATTTGAGTGTCACAGTGTCATGGGTTCAGTTCCATGTCATGGGAATCTGCTCATGAGTATTTGATACCATGCAGATGTCATGCCAGCTTTAAAATGAAAATGCAGGCTGGAGCAAAGTGTCATGGGGCTTGTAGTTCAGATTGTAATATGAGAAGATTCCTGTTTATGATTTTTGGTTTGGGGTATTGGTCTTTTCCACAGGGCTGACTGTGGGCTTGGGGAGTAGGGGGGGATGTATTATCCCTGCCTTCTGCTGCTGCTTCTGCTTTTGCTGTGCTTTTCTACAAAACAGGCTAAGGTAATTGTACATCATTTCATCTCACTGAACTCCTTATTTCAACCAAGGTCGGGTTTTTTATGTTACTTTCCCTCCCAGTCTGTGTGTGGGTGGCTTGTGAGAGTGGGCTGTCTTAAACCAGGACAGTTTTTTTCTGTACCCCAATGTGCAGCAGCATAGGGTTTACATAACAAGAAGAGAGATAATAAGAAGTGAAATAATGACAGGATTCAATTAAGGCTTGTGGCAGTTTAGGCTTGGTGCCTCCTGTTACTGCCACATAAGTTACACCTCCAGTGTCCTGAGTGTCCAACTCAATAAGGTGGACACAGGAAACGGCGTATTTCTACCATAAATCCTGCACCCTATAAATTCATCTGCAAAGTCATTCTCTTTCTCTTTCTTCCCTCTCTGCTCCCCTGGGAGATGCTTCCTGTCAGGTAACAGTGGGGGAGTATCTCAAGGCCTCTTAGGCCTGTCTAAGTCTAATGCCAGGAGGAGAGGGAGGGGCAGTCTCAGACCTGGCCAGCCTGAGGCTAGCCTAGCAGTGTGGGGAGAAGAAAGAGCCCTGGGGATTTGGATATACCCTCAGGTGGGGAGAAGGGAAGAGTTGGGAGGCCTTTGGGTGTTGTGTAAGGGTCTCTGTACGCTTTGGAATTCTTTGCTACTATGTTTTGTAGTTTTTGTAGTTTAACCAATTGCTTTTCCATATGAATTTTCCATGACTCTCCAATCCATTTGTGTGAGTGTCATTCTTCTGTCCCTCTTGGGGCAACAGAGGATCTGTCTGGCCCCAAAGCAGGACAAGGCTTATTAAAAGAGTTTTGTATATGTCTTTTTTCTGTACTATGTTTGCCACATTGATGCTTTTGCTTTCCAGGGGTGGCTGCGGCCGATGTGCTGGGGCCAAACTACCACAATCCTTTTTTGGTGCGTTGGCCGGAAAACTATAACTTAGTTGCATCTTTGCTTTAAGCCTGTTAAGATGCAAGCTTCTGTGGTGGCCAAATTCTGTGCTAGCAGCATTGCTTTATTTTGGAATACTTCGTATGTTTGGTGTGGTGGTTTGGCCCTGGCCTGGAGGCCAGATGCCCACCAAAGCTGCTCAATCACTCCCCCTCTTAAATGGACAGGGGGAGAGGGGAAAAATATAACAAAAGCCAAAAATAAGATAGAAGCAATTTTAATAACAATAATAATAAAAAAAAAAAAAAAAAGGCAATAGACCACATGGAAGCCAAAAGCAGAGAGATGTTAGTCTCTGCTTCCCATCAGCAGGATGATAGTCGGTCTCTGGAACCAGGGCTCTCTAAGCTTGGTGGTTACTTGGGAGGATAGACACCGTGGACAAATCCCCCCACTTCCTTCTTTTACTTCATTCTTATTTCTGAACTGACGTCAGATGGCATGGAATACCTCTTTGGCCAGTCTGGGTCAGCTGGCTCAGCCGTGTCCCCTCCCAAGATCTTGTCCACCCCTCAGTGTACTCTTGGGGCAGGGAAACATTGAAAAGACACAGCTCCCAAAACCCCTGACCCAAAATTACGTACATAACTGCTAAAAAATTATTTACAGGTTCTATTCGGTTGTGAATTCTTCCAGGATTCTTAATTAATTTTAGTACAATTTGGAAAATCCAAGGAATGGAAGGGCTAAGCCACAAATAGCTTCACCCCACTTATAAACCAAAGGCCAGCCAAGAAACTGCTAGGGAAGTATGGGATGCTGATTTTTACTCATGAGATCAGAGTAGGAATTTGAAGACGGTCCCTAGCTCTCTCTCTTTCTTGCTGGCACCCATCCAATTCAGTGGGTGACATGGCTCAAATCCAAAATGGGGGGACCTGCCAGAATTCAAAAGTGTCTGTAGACATGACTGCCATGAGGGAAACTCATGCAGTGCAAGGAAAAGCCGCAGGATCGGTCCCAGGCAGAAAGGATCATGGCAGGATCGCTCCCAGGCAGGATCATCCCAGGCAGATGGGATCATGGCAGTGAGAAGCCAGTCAAGTGCCAGTTTCTCCAAGGTAGCCACAAGTCCAGCACAAGGTGAGTAGAGTCCAAAAATGAGCACTTAAAATGGCAGAGCCGAAAATGAGTGGGCTCCCAGGAAAACGGTGAAAGCAGCAGAAAATGAGAGCCCTGACTGCTCCCTGCTTACCCTATTTGAGATATTCCTAGACAATTGTCCAGGCCAAAATGTAAAGTACCCCCCTTACCACATTTCCAAATTCCAGCAGAATTATTATTATTTTAAATTCAAGTTGTTCCTGAGAATTTGTATGGTTGAGTCTTGTTTGGAGGAGATAAGATGGAATGATCTGGTTGCATATGCAAAGATTTCATTGCTGTTGCTCATCTGCCATGTGTTCTGTCAGAAATCTGACATCAGAGATGCTCAAGGAAGAGACAACTATCTCTTCTGACCATGGAAGAGCAGAATCTCACCTTCATTTCTTTCATGTGTTAGGAAGGCTCTTAGACTGTGTTTCTGCTTAGGAAGAGAACTCTCTGTTTAGCTATCTGGTTAGCTAGGTGGCTAGAGAAAAAAGGTGTAATATTGACCAGTGCTAACATACTGGGTTTAGATTGGAAAAAAATATTCTGGCTAATAATAACAAAAAGTGATAGATTTTTATGTACTATTTCTTCATGTTCTTACTAGTATATAAATGTCATTAGGACAGGAAAATGGCAATAGGAAAAGAGGTTTTTTTTTATTACTCTTATTTTGTTTTAAATTTGGTTGGCCCAAATTATTTGGTATTTATTCTGATTGCCAAGCAGATGTTGCACACCAGTTTTCAAGCCATCGACTCGGAATACTGTAAAATGCAGAAATTTCACATACATGAGTCCGCTTTTCTTTTTAATTGTGTATGGCAACAAGGAAATAGATTATTTTTTCTTTAAAGCACAATGTTATGTATTTCATATTAAGAAAAAAAATGTTTCTGCATCAGCAGCAGCCACCATCTGGTGAAATTCAGAGAACTGAACATGTCAGCATTACCTGCCTGTTTTGTTTGAAGTCACCTGGTTCAGCATGTATTCCTCGTGAAATCAGTTTGAGCAAAACCTGTCTGGCTTTGAACAGTGTCTTACACACAATCTGTAGTCATATTGGTTGCTCCACTTGAGCCACGAAATACAGCTTACACTGGTGAGCTTCAGTGAAGAGCTGGATGGAAATTGCGATGCTTCATCTAGAAGACATCTGCCACACTAATACACAATTATAATGATAACATGCTAAACTTGTAACTCTGTCATCTGACTTTATATTCCTTCCTAATGGTTCATCTTTCACCTGGTTTACGGACAAGGCAGCAATGCAGTTCACTATGCTGATGGAGAGAATAGATTGTATGAAATGTCACATATGGCAGAACTTCACTTATGTTTATTCTCGATTTTTATACAAGGAGGAAGTATTGCAGCTTGGTGATTGGATTCTGAGCCAAATTTGCAGAGGTCCAATGTAAACTAAGCACACTGCTTTAGAAATCACTGAGGGAATAAGCTTGTAGTACAGTGATGTCTCTGGTGAAACTGCTCAGAGTGGAACTATAGTGTGAAAATGGGAAGATTTCAGCAAACCTGCTCATAAGTTGGAATTCTATTTTTTTTTAAAGTTGGTCCACTGATTAGTTGATTTGTTAACTTGCTCTTTCAAAATTTGCAGAAGTGTCATTAGATTTTTGTAACAATTTTGGTGGATATTTTTTTTGTTGGTTTTGGTTTTTTCCGTTCATCACATGCACAATTTTAATATCCATACTCAGATATCATTACTGGAGAATGACAGGTGATATGTCAACATTAGTTCCCAATTTTTCTGAAAGATTCCATGATGTAAATAACTCATTTAAACCTCATCTGTTCTGCATTTAGTAGAGACTTTATATATTATCATGAGATGTTAGCTTCAGAGTTGCAGTGGAAATATGAGTGCTTCCCTTCTTATGAATTAACTAAAAAGCAGGTTTCCATCAACATCAAGGGAACTCTGACCCATAGAGGGGTACACTGGTCACATTGGGATATTCCCTGCAACAGTTCTTCACTAAAGAAAAGTAATACCCTCTTGGTGATGTTTACATGTTATCACTTAGGGGTTCACAGTTTCTTTTTGAATATGTTTTCTTACTCACTGTCACGATCAGATACAATAAGTCAACTTGGGGAGGAAAAATATCTTCTGGCTTATGTTTGACTCATCTCTCTATGTAAACACAGAGTTATTTTTAAAGTATAAATTAAGAAAAAGAAAGAGGGAGCTTGATTCTCTTCTGGAGTGGGTGGGAAAATAAATTGCTTCTTTTCCCTGCAGTTCAGGATAATTTGACTTGGAAATTAGGACAAAATTAGTGATTGGAAACACCATCTGGACTTTTCATAATATATGTAAAAAAAATTTCTATCCTGTTAAACCTTTTGTCCCTTCTGGAAGGTGGTGGTTAAGAAAGTAAGTTTTACTTTCTCTTTTCTTCCTCCTATATCCCTTCTTCACTGGCTCCCATTCCCAGGAAGACTGATTCCTTTGAAGTAAAAGCAAAAAAGTTGTCTTGTTCCTCCAAATATTTTGCTAAAGTCTTTAAGATGTGCTTTTTCTCCCATAGGCTGTGGGATTCTGCAGTTCAGCATAAACCTACATTTCATCTGTTAGCTGCCAGGAGTGGAAGACCTGACCTGTGTCGTCTTCACTTCTCTGGCCCTTTGCTGCAGAGAGGGGAATCAGTTTTGGTGAGGCATAGGTAGCTTCATCCCCTACTGATCTTGGAGGGGCTGCGGAAGCTGAAGCAAGACTAGCCTAAGCCTATGTGGTAGAGGTCAGGCACAGCTTTAGCACTGATGATGGGGTGCAGCAGTACTGCTGCCCAGCAGCAGTGGTAAAATGACTGTATACAGTTTTAGGATTAGGTAGGCAGAGTTGGCTGAAGAATGTGATTTTTAAGGTTGGTTTCCTTATTTATGCTCTTATATTATAATTCTTTTGTAGCTTAACGTAATGTATTTGAAATGCTTAGTAACTTTTTTCATCTTCACATTATTAGTAGGCAAGAAAGGTAAAAATGTATGGATAGTAAATGCACAGACAACTTCTGGTGTTTTACAATGCATAGCCAGTCTGCAGAGTTAATTTCTTTATTAAGAGCAGGATTGCACTTAATGTATAGCAGGGACTCTGTGGGAATAAAAACAATAATAACTCTCTCAAGCTCTAGGTGTCTAGACGCAGCAACTGGAATTACATGATGCTATCAGCTGCAAGCAGACAAAATGATCAGATAAGTAATGTCTTTATCTTGGGGGTGGAAAAAGAGTATGTCATCACTTCAGGGTTACCCACACTACAGAAAGTAAGTATTCTAATATTTAAGTGCCTTTGACAGTGAGATAGTTGTCTCAGGTGGGGAGAGAAATTGAACTAAAAGCCAGTAACTTGGGCAAAACGAAAAATCATAATTATTATTTCCGTGTAACACACACACATGTGTACACACCCCTAGACCCATACTCCACCCAATGAATAGAATAATTTTTCTACTGTACTTCTTCATAATCAATGAGATCTGTACTGAAATTCTTCTACTAGCATTACATTCAAAATGGATCAAGGGTCAGTAGCTCATGATATGAAAATAATGAAAAGTTACTGGAGAGGAAGAAAAGATTCCTATCCTCAGATTCATTCAAGGTTTGTGTTTCAATCCATGTTTCTTAGAAACAGATAGGCTTCCATTAAAGTGTTTTCAGATTGAAAACACTTTCAGTCCATTTTTAGAAATCTCAATTAATTCCAAAGAAAGCCACAGGAAAACATTACAAAAGGTGTGTCAGCAACTGAGAGAACTAAATAGTATTAAAAAATGGTGAATGGCAGCAGTCAGGTCACATCCTCCCCATTCTGGCTCTCCACCTTCCAGATAGTTCTGGAATATGCTGTCATGTAGCTCAGCCACCCAGCGTTCAATCAGATGTGCAGAAAGCATACCTTAGGAGCACAATACCTTAGGAGCACAAAAAGTATATGCATTTCTTTATGTTTGGATAACCTAGAAGGAGGGTCCTAAGACTGAGTAGCAGCATAGCACATTTTTTAGTGGTGGTTTAGATGAGATTAATAATTTTAGCTGAAAATTACCTGAAGTTAATTTCAGTGCCAAAAAAACTGATTTAATTTATAGGCTCTTTTTTTTTTTTGACGGTTAATTCTTTTATTACTATGGAAACTATCAAAGTATTAAACTAGATTGTGGAGGAATCTGATCTACAAAACAGATACTTTTGATAAAATAGTACTGGCAAAAGAGTACTTCTATTAACAGGATAGTAGGATGGACTTAAAACAAACTTGGGTCTTCTGTTTTTTGATGATAATGCATGTGTAATGACAACAGAATATTTGTTATAGTCAAAGTGAATTTATTGAAGTTATTTACCATTTTTTAAGGAGGGTACCAAAACACCAGAATGATACTTATTAATGTGAGTGCAGGTTAAGGATCTCTAGATGTTAATATTGGGCTATTTAATTACATAACTCAGTTAATGTTTTAAATTTTTAACCACTTACATAGAATAAAGCCACAGTTATATTTCTGGTTTAGCACTGTTAATTGCGTTAGTTTGGCCAATCTTTTATATTGGCTAGTGAAAAAATTCTTCGGCAATATTCTGCCTCTACATTTTCTTATAATGAGACTTAGTAGTGTTTTCTCTTTTCTACAGCATTCACAAGCCTGCAGTTTAAGACTGAATGCTTTTTCTGAAAGTTTGCTCACATGCTTAAACCTATTTTGCAGTATATTGACCCATCTTTGAAAGTTTTCCAGCTTCACTTCCTTTTCAATGCAAAGATGAACAGAAAAAAACCTTAAGTTCAGGAATTGACACTCCTCTCCTTTCTCCCGGATTAAATTGGCCTCTGGACTGTGATCAGAATTTACTTTCATCTCCTGCCAGTATGACTTCAGGCCTAATCTAGGCTCACTGGGTGCCTAGAAGTGACAACTGCCTATTAGTTTTGCTCTTTTAGGTAGGGTGAGGGAGTGGAAGAGACAACAGAGTATCGTTTATTGGAAAAGATAACTCTTGACAGCACATCTTCAACAGCTATGAAAACCAAGCACGTTACGTCAGAAAGGGCTTTAGAAGAAGGATATTGGCTTCAAATGTGAAAAGGATGAATTCCAGGTTCCTCTTGTTGTTCTGTTGTTTTAAAGTGCTTCTTACTGCATAGGTTTGTGTCCTTTCAATGAAAGCTTATTCAGTGTAAACGCGAGAACTTGGGGAATAGTGCCTCAAACCTGCCAGTACCACAAGTACTTTGCATGAGCCATAGCTCATTTTGTCTGTTACTTTCATTTTGCCTTTTACTTTGCCCATGAGATGACTATTTTGTGTCCCGCAAGTTTTGCATATGCCTCCTTCCTCTTCCATCCTCTTTCAAGACACGTGTTGGTACCTGTTTCATTTCTATCAATCTTACATCTGAGAACAGGGGTTTCATATAATAATAATCTAGGATTTTTCTAGGAAGGAACGTATAAAATTCTGAACAACTTTTCTTAGAATGCAGAGCTGGGAGGGGAGTTTCAGTTCCTAGCAGATGTTTCAGTTGTAGGATAAAATCCACAATGAAGTAACTAAAGATTTAGGGAAAAAAATTACATTTAAAACAACAAGAGGTGAAGCTTTCAAGGCTATGTGGACTACAAATCTTACGGCTCTTTGTCCTTCTCCATAAAATCTCTAGTGAATGTATCATGTGTTCCTTTGCTTACTTGTCCAGTAAGATATGTTCTTGTAGTTTCTAAATTAAATCCTCTGGACTTGAAATTTTTGAAAATGATTTCTCCTTCTTCACGTAATAGAAATTAAAACAGATGTTACCTCTCCTCTTTGTAACAACCTTTTATACATTGGGATAATGCTTACTTAAGTCTTTTTATGCTTAAATCTGGTTGTTTAATTTTTCTTTATAACTTAAGTTTCCTGTTGCTTTTGAAGCTGTTGATTGTAGTTTTTTCAATGGTGTCCAAAGCTGGATGAGGATCTTGGCACTTAATCAGCAGAATGATTATTTCTGGTTTTCATCAAGATCTAGTAGAGGAAAATAATCTTCTCTGGTATGTTAGTATGACAGTTCTTGTGTGATTTCCTTGAGGGTTAATTCTGAGGCATCCACAGCCTTTGTTTTCTGGAGCAGCTAGAAGTTTTTCTGCAGTATCACAACTACTATTGTAGTTTTTAAATGTTGCTCTTTGTCATTTTGGGCTATGCTTGTTCCTCAGGATGCTTATTATACCCCCTACAGGGGAGTTGCTTGCAGTTTTGATTGATACTTAAACTCTAAACTATGATTCAAGTAACTAATTAAAATATTTTGTAGAATAAAATCTAAGACAATGGACCACTGAAATATAGAGCAGAGGATTGCTTTGTGGGCAGACAGGTTTTCATTAGTTATGAGTCCACCTACCTGATCATTTTGCCTATGTTCCAGCTCCCTGTTTTGAAGAGAAGGTCAGAAGCTGTAGCTAGTTGAGATACATTTCATGACTGCCATTTCATGGCTAAGCCACTCCGATTCCAACAGTTGCACAACCCTGCAGACGCAGAGCTGCTGGTCATCTAACCTTGCATGCAGACATGTGGTCCTGAGTTGGGATGATGTGTCCATTGTATGAGCTGGGAACTTAGGGATACTGAACACATCTGAAGGGCCCTTGAGAAAGAGTCTTGTAGGAGAAATTTGGTAAGATAGAAAATGACAGATCAGACCCAAGTGATAGCCTGAATAGTAACTCCAGTCTATATAGCGTTTGCTTGTCCTACCTCTCTTAAAGCTTATGAACATATTCCCTTGTTAAAAACACAAGTCACAATTAATCAGTATTTTAAAAACGTGATTAAAAAAACCCCTTCTTCCTCTTTTTTCTTTTGTTTGTTTTCTTTCCCAGTTAAGTACAGACCTTACTTTCAATATTTTCTTAAAACATATAGTTTATAAAGAACATGTTTTTACTGTCTTTTTTGTAACCCATTACATGCTTTGGTCTTTCTGATTTTACCCATATGTGTTTCTGCAGTTCCTCTATACTATGACTAATTATTCATCATAGGTCCTTACTTCTGGATTTCTTAAAAAAAAAACCAAAACTTTTATATTTTCTGATTTTAAAGAGACCCTTACACATCTGTGCTGGTCCATTTTCTGTGCCACTTTTTTCTTTTGACTTGGGACAAATTATTTTTTCACTTAGTTTTACTCAAGATTTTCATCCCTAAGCACTCTGCTTACTAGTATCCTGGTATATTAGCTTGTTTATTTGTATAAAATACATAACAAATAAATATATTTTTATAATATACAAAATGTAATAAATATATATAGTATCTATAATATCTGTGTTCCCATTTTACCACTGCTAATTGTCTTCTGTTTCTTGACTCATCTCTCCTTTACTTTGAGTTACATGTAAATCAACTTCGCCTAAGAAATCTTCTCAAAAATTGTGTTGGGCTGACTGTAATTTCTTTATTTGTCTTTTTTTTCTCCTAATCCATGGATTTCTTGCTGAGGCCCTTATTGCTATGAAATCTTTTATTTTGGATTCTTCTACTAGTTTCTTAACAGAAAAATGTCATGCATTTCTCCCTCTGATTGAGTGATCTCTAGCAGGTCAGCAACAACCCTCTCTTTTCACATTTTGTTTGCTCAAGGGATATTTAAAGATCTTCTCTACTTTTCCTGAGATTCAGAGCAAATGTATGAATTGTTGATTTACAATGTAAAATCTTCTATCTTTTTGTCACCCTGCTCTACTTCATCTGCAACTTCTTTGGACCCCTGCACAGCAGTTCCTGTCCTGCTATTTGTCCCCAGTCTTTGTGTGAGGATTCAGTGGTAATTTCAGCTGATGCCTAAGACTTGAAAGTTCTTCCTGTGTATTCTCCTTCTGACGTTTCTGTATAGATATCTCAGATGTTTGGCATGCTGCCCTTTTATTATCCCTGCAATCTCTTCTATGAGCCTCAGAATTTGTTTTGACTGAAAAATTATTTCTGATACTTGTCTAAGGGCTCTTCAAAGGAGCCAAGTTTCATGAAGTTGCTGAGTGCACTCACCAAAACTCAGGCCTCCTTAAGAATATGTCCTGTTGATTATTCAAAAGCGGATGTGTGCAACATTATTAGTTTTGAAATTACTAGCTACAAATCTGAAGTGAACTCCAGTCAGGTTTTTTTGCAGTTTAAGCATAGTATGAATCAGCATGGAGGGAAAAAACAGTTGTGGTAGGAATTTATTTTGGTGCTTGCTGGCTTTTGAATATCTTCAGGGGTTCAAGTTGACTGACTTGTGTTCTATGACATGTTTTCAATAACCATATTCTAATTTACAGTTTTCTGGGATATGATTTTAAATGTTCCCATGAAACACATGTGGTGACGTGTGAAACCAGGAGCATCAACAAGGCCAGAACAGCATAGGCAGAACTTCAGTGAATGTTCTAGCTTCTTTTCTGGGCAGAAGATAGAACATTTCTAGGGGATAAACAGTAATTCGCATATTGACACAGGGTTTTCTACTGACTCAAAGTACTTTCATGTCTTGTTTGTTACACAGCATTGGAAAGGAAAATAGATTTTTTATTTTTTTTTTAACTGCTCTTTTTTTCTCCCCTGATGTACTCTTTGGAGGGAGATTGTTCGTTCTCTTTGGAGGGAGATTATTTGGCAGCACAAGTTAAAGCTCTGGTATGTACAGAAGTAGGGATGAGTGGAAGAATAGAAGCCAGCAAGGGAAGTGGTAGAAATCCAAAAATCTAACTGCACAAAAACAGTACTTCTGCCAAAGGGCAGCCTTATCCTTTCTGCTCATAATAGCAGACTTCAGTCTTATTCATTGGGATGGGTCTGTATGGAACCTGGAAGTGATTACTTAAATGAGAACATAAAAGGACTATATTTGTGCTTTTTTAAAAGAAAAAGAAATGGAAAGTTTTCAGTATTTATAGTATCACATGCCAAGTGGGCTTGTCATCACTCTAAATTTTGGGGTTTTTCTTTGTTGTCTTTTTTTTTTAATTTTTTTTTCCTAATTTGGAAAATATTTATGATAATGGGGATTTAAGGATAAATCTTGATATGGAATAGCTGTTTGAAGGTATTAATCTCTGCTGCTTGTAGATTCCTTTATGACAAATCTAAGATTTAAGGCTTTTTGTCGTGATTTATGGATTGTGGCAGTGGCAGTTATTTTTAACCATGGTACTTATTTATGCCTTACCTCATTTTTCATGTGAGTGATTCTGTCTTTGCGTTAGGCTTCATGTGTATCTATGTATCTTCTTAGCTGAGGATGTCTGACTTGATTTTTCAGACCTATGAGGTTTATAAAAATTTGGTTGCATATGGTTTCCCTGTTCCCATTAAACTTTCATGAGGATCATGCATACCTGCATTTCTATGCTTATGAATACCTTTTAAAATATGATGAATGGTGCCTTTTCTCAAACACTATCCTACATCATTTTGATGCAAACCCAGGAATGCAGAGGTCCAGAATTGTATCTGACAGCAGGCATCATACAGCAATCAGTGATGCATTATTTTCCTTTTCTGTTCTTTATGTCTTTAGTGAAAAATAGACCCGTTTCTCTTCCTTGATCTCCAAGCTGGATCATTTTACTTCTTTCTGAGGCAGTTTTATGAGCAGTTTAGGGGATTTTACAAAGAGGAAATTAATGCAGAGTAATATAAACAATGTAATGAGAAAAATAAAAAATGTGAATGTGAAACTTTATTAAATGCACATAGCTGCAATGTGAAGTTTGTGGGGTGGACTGGGGCCTCACTTTACAGAAAAGGTTCTTGGCTCTTGCAGCACAATCTGGATAGCTTGCTGTAAATATGCTATGCTTGTGGTTCCTTGCTCAACCAGTGGCGCCAGGAATCAGTCCAAAGGGGAGGGAAAGTTCTGGCTTTGTTTTTTTTTCCTCCCTAAAAATTACTTGATATTTTATTACATTAAAGTTTTAAGTACTCTTGTTCCATATTTGAACCATTATGGGCTCTGAGGCATGCCTTGCTCTTGAGAAGTATGGATATCATCAGTGTGCGTTTTCCTCTCTGCTGAAAGAAGTTAATCTAGTTTTCACTTCAGAGCACACAGAGATACCTCACCTTCTCTCTAATTTTAGTGAAGTACTGTTGCAGAGCACACAGTGAGAGCAGTGTGATCCTGGTTTTGTTTTATTTTGTTTTGTTTTGTTTGAGAACAGAATAGTGTAGTCTTGTTTTGGTTGGCTGGTTGGTTTTGGTTTGTTTGGTTTTTTGTGGTGGTTTTGTTTTGGTTTTTTGAGTGCATGATATTTGTGAAGACAGGCATGATTTCTGCAACTATAGTATCAAAATGGCATTAATTACAGGCCCACTTTGTTAATTTTCTTTTTTATGCCTGAAAGATACTCTTTATGACCACATTTCACTTTTTAAAGAAACATTGAAAGTAGTCTAGGTCATACCAGGCTCAGAATAACTAAGTGGCAGACTAAGAATAACTAATAAAGCTGTTAGAAACCAATCCTACCAAGCAGGAGATGAATCTTCATGCCTCTAGCAATAGAGGTGTGGAACCAGTTGCCAAAGGATGTTAGTTTCCAAATTATAGTTTCAAGGAGAGCTTTGGTGAGGGTCATGGAAGACAATCAGTTGGGGGTTACTGAATTTCCACCTCAGGAACTTCACGAGCCCGAAAACGGTTTGAAGACTGTTAAGGAGAAGTGCCATGTATGAATCTGGTTGTAGCTATTCTAGACAGAGCATTGGGCTAAATAGTCCTTTGATCTAATGCAATGTGATCAGTTGTATGTTTTCATGTCTATGTTATCAATTTTCTCTCAAAGATATTAAGTGGAATAAGCTGTACATCTTATTCCAGGATCTGCATGTTAAAGGGCTATTAGACTTTCTAGAAGGTATTAAACACTAAGAAATGACCTTTAGCTTAGGAAGCCATTCAGCTGCAGGCTGCTAAATGGTGTAAGAAGATAACTGGAGAAAATCCCATTCAAGGGTTATCAGAGCTTATATAGTGTGGAGGTTTAACGGCATTGCACTTCTGGCAGAGCAGTTCTTTTTACACCAGGAGTTCTTTGAGGTGCAACCCTGTGAAGTAACCTCAGTTGAAGTGGCTACAGGTGGTCTGTGGTAAACATCGTCTCCGTGTGCTTATTGCCGTACAAGAACTGCCTGACAGCAGAACACATTTAGGAGGTAAAGCAAGACAGGGTAAATTTTCTGCCTTGTGACTCAGGTCAGTAATCCTTTGTGCTTTGTGATTAAGAAGTGCATATGATTTAATAGCTGCCAAAGTGATGCAAGTAGAACTGTCTTCTGACATTTTTGATGCAGTTCCTGTGCTCACCTCTTGTACCATGTTGAGAGTCTTACAGCAGTATTTTTAGAAACACATCTCTAGTTTCCATGCTCTGATTTTCTTCTTCTTGGAAATTACCAGGCTTGGAAGCAGTGTTGTGTTCAACATTATCTTAATCTCTTTTTCTTGAGCTGAAGGTAAGGTTTTTATACTCTCGTTTTCCTTTTGTGTTGAAATACTGTATTTTCTTCCTAAATTGGCTTTCGGTGGGTGATTTTTTTAATATGATACATTTAAAACCTAGAAATAAAATTTAATTGTAACACATCAAGTGAATTAAAATCCAGGTATTTCTTTTTCTCTGCATTAAAGGAAATACTTATAAAAATTTCAGTTTAATGTATTTCATCATAAGGTCTCAGTTACATGTTACATGGTAGCTGGCAGTCTAATAAATCAAACTTGAAAGAACAACTATAACACCTTCTCAGAAGACAGTTCTGCCCTGAACATGGTATTACAAAATTACAGCAGTACTTGAAAATGTAGAGTATCCCTTTTCTGGATAAATTTAAGGCACCAAACTAGAAACACTAGGCCTGTGGAGTTCCTCAAAGGCACTAACTGCTCACAGTTTTCTTGCGAAATTATTTAAATCCGTGTCAATAGATAACTATGAATACTTAGTCTGTAGACTTATGGCTCCTCCAAATGTGTATTTAATTCTTCAGACCATGGTAAAATAGAAGTCACGGAAATTACAGCAAACTCTAAATTAGCTCTAAATATAAGTCAGTGTTAAGTTCTGTCAAAAGTCCTTATTCAAAAGTTGCCTTCAGTATAGAAAATCTGTGTTCTATTAAGTACCATGTTGCATATGCTTGGATTATGTTGAGTGTGTGCACGTAAACACGTACACATCTTTTCCCTCTTACCTGCAGACACCCATCAGCATGGACAAAACCCTGCACAAACACCCCTATACTTCCTCATCTGTGCACACATCTTTACACCTCCCTATGATACCCCACTGCAAGTGAGGTATCATGTTGGACTCTGCCCATCTGTTCAGCCTGTCAGGGTCCCTCTGCAGAGCTCTCCTACCTTCTAACAGATAGACACCTGCCCCCAACTTGGTGTCATCTGCAAACTTACTAATGGTGGACTCAATCCCGTCATCCAGATCATCAATAAAGAAATTAAACAGGATTGGGTCCAACACTGATCCCTGGGGGACACCACTAAGGCTGCCAGCTGGCAGTGGCACCATTCACCACCACTCTCTGGCCATGGCCCTGCAGCCAGTTCCTAACCCAGCACAGAGTGCTCCTGTCCACGCCACAGGCTGACAGCTTGGCCAAGGGTTGGCTGTGGCGGATGGTGTCAAAGGCCTTGCTGAAGTCCAGGTAGACTACATCCACAGCCTGACCCACATCCACCAGGCAGGTCATCTGGTCATAAAAGGGGATCAGGTTGGTCAGGCAGGATCTGCCCCTCCTAAATCTATGTTACACTGGGCTTGATCCTTTGGTCATCCTGCAGGTGTGCTGTGATTGCCCCCAAGATAATCTGCTCCATAGTCTTGCCTGGCACTGAGGTCAGGCTGACAGACCTGTAGTTTGCAGGTTCCTCCATCTGGCCCTTTTTGTGGATGGGCATCACATTGGCCAGCTTCCAGTCATCTGGGACCTCTCCAGTGAGCCAGGACTGGTGGTAAATGATGGATGGTGGCTTGGCAAGCTCGTCTGCCAGTTCTCTCAGTACTCTAGGATGGATCCCATCCAGTCCCATGGGCTTGTCAGTATCCAAGTGGCTCAGCAAGTCTCTAACTGCTTCCTCATGGATTTCAGGGCGACTATACAGCTTCCTGTCCCATCAACTGGTTCAGGAGGCCAGTTATCCTGAAGCCCTCCTGTCTTACTGTTGAAAATTGAGGCAAAGAAGATACTTGGTAGCTCTGCCATTTCCTCATCTTTAGTTACAATATTCCCTTCCATGTCCAATGAAGAGTGGAGGTTCTTCTTGCCCCTCTTTTTAGCATTAATATATTTATAAAAATGCTTTTTATTGTCTTTCACAGCAGTGGCCAGTTTAAATTCTAACTGGGCTTTTGGCTCTCTAATTTTTCTTCTACATGATCTAACAACATCCTTAAACATATCTCAAGTCATCTCCTCCCCTTTCCAAAGGTGATACACCCTCTTTTGTTCCCTTCATTCCTTCAAGAGATGCTTGCCCATCCAGGCCGGTTGCCTTCCCCGGCAACTCATCTTCCAGCACATGGCACAGCCTGTTCCTGTGCCTTCAAGAGTTCCTGTTTGAAGCATCCTGGACCCAGGATGTTCAACCATCCTGGACCCCTTTGTTCTTAACAGCTGCTTCCCAAGGTACTCTCCGGGTTAGTTGCTTAAATAAGGTGACGTTTGCCCTCTGGAAGTCCAAAGTAAGGGTTTTGTTGTTGTTCCTCCTTGTTTCCCTGCATATTGAAAACTCCACTATTTCATGATTGCTGCACCCTAGACAGCCTCCTACCATCACATCTCCTACCACCCCTTCTCTATTTGAGAACACAGGTCAAGCAGGGCCTCACCCCTGGTAGACTCACACAGCAGCTGTGCCAAGAAGCTGTCCTCCATACACTCTGAGAACCTTCTGGACTGCCTCTTCTCTGCTGTGTTAAGTTCCCACCCACAAGAATAAGGGCTGGCAATCTTGAAACAACCTCCAGCTGCTTGTAGAATATTTCATCTACCTCTTCATCCTGGTTGGGTGGTCTGTAACAGACTCCAACCAGGATGTCAATTCTGTTAGCCTTCCCTCTGTTTTTTACCCATAGGCACTCAATCCCTTCATCCTTAACCTCAAGTTCTGTGGCATCGAGAGATTCCCTAATACACAAGGCCACCCCTCCTCCTCTTCTCCCTCATATGTCTCACCTAAAGAGGCTATAACCATCCAATGCAGTGCTCCAGTCATGTGAGTCATCCCACCATGTTTCTGTAATGGTGACTACATTGTAGTTTTCCTGGTGTAGCAAGGCTTCCAGTTCCTCTTGTTTGTTACCCATGCTGTGTGCATTGGTGTACATGCACTTCAGCTGGGCTACTGATTTCACCACTGACTCTACCTCCCTCTGTCTCCTCTCTGGAGAGACTGGCTTCATCACCTTCCCCCTTCAAACCTAGTTTAAAGTCCTCTCAATGAGCCCTGCTAACTCTTGTGCCAGAGTCCTTTGCCCTTTGTAGATAGATTCAGCCCATCTAGGGCCAACAGGTCAGGTGCAGTGAAAATCGCCCCTTGATCAAAGAACCCAAAATGCTGCTGCTGGCACCAGTCCTTGAGCCATTTGTTGATAATGTGGGCTCTCCTGTTCCTTTCAGTATACACCCCTGCCAGTGAGGGAACTGAGCAGAACACCACTTGGACTCCTGCCCCATCAATCAACTGACCAAGAGCCTTGAATTGCTTTTTCATTGTCCTGGTGCCCTTCTTATCAGTCTCATCACTGCCTGCTTGGATTACCAGCAATGGGTGATAGTCATAGGGCTGGATTAGCTTCAGTAGTTTTCTCATGATGTTCTGTACCCAGGCCCCAAGTAGGCAGCAGACTTCCCTGTGGGATGGGTTAGGGACAACATACAGGTCCTTCTGTTCCCCTCAGGAGAGGGTCACCGATAACAATTACCCTCCTCTTTTTCTTTATGATAGTAGTCCTGATGCAAGGTGGGGACTGATTTGCTTTAGACATCCCCTCAGGAGGTCGCTCTTCTGCCTTCTCATTCACATTGCCCTCAACTCCCCCTCAACTTGTTGTGCAAGGGCAATGGAGGAGGCGAAGAGGGCCAGAGTGGATTCCTCATCCCTCTCCTAATGGGAACCTGTATCCATTCCCCCCTGCTTCCTGGGTAGCCTCCCTTGACTAGGGAGGTCTGCAAAGCCTGCTCCCACATGTCTAACTCCCTTTCACATTCCCATATAGTCCTGAGTCTTACCACTTCTTCCATTAGCTCGGCCACCAGGTTAAGCAGATAATTCACCTGGTCACACCTAACACAGGTGTTGCCTCCATCACCCTCCATTTCAAGTGCCAGGCTCCAGCACTCTCTGTAGCTAGCAGCCTGGAACAGTCTGTGCCTTCATCCAGGTCACTGATGAATATATTGAATAGTACTGGTTCTAGTACTGACCCCTGAGGGACTCCACTAGCTACAGGCCTCCAACTAGATTCTGTCCCATTGACCAAAACTCTCTGACTTCTTTCCTTCAACCAGTTCACAATCCACCTCACTACCTGATCACCCAAGACCACACTTCCTTAGTTTAGCTGCAAGGATGCTGTGGGAGACAGTGTCAAATGCTATGTCCATGGGCAAAACTCTTCCAGCTGTTTTTCCCTCACCACTAGTGTGAGTGATGCCATGATGTCTTCTGATTTTAGTACCCCTCACTCTGCTGTCTTGTTTCAAAGGCACATCTTTGATCATACCAGGAACTTCAAGCAAAAAGAAGCTGTTTTTGAAAAAAACAGATTTAATTCAAAAGGCAACCCATCTTGAGCACTTTCCACTCTGTTATGAATGGCTTGAAATTTTTACCTGAGCCCTATGATTTTGTTTAAAAAATAAAAAGTAATTGGTCTCAGATTATGATGGTTGATGTTTTTAGAAAGAAATAAAATAATAATAATTTAAAAAGTCAATTTAGGAAAGAGGTATATCCTTTTCCACTTTAGTTTGTATGAAACTAAGAATATAGGTTTACATGGAGTTCTTTGTAAATTTTTGGGGTGTTTTTTTCGTCTTTTATATGGAATCACTGGCTCAAGAACCAGGAAATACTGGAGAACGGACACTGGGGGAAAGCTAAATTATTAAAATGGAAAAAAAAATTCTGTGGGATCCTGTATCTTAAAATACTTAAAATTCTGCTTAAAGATGTAAATTTACTTTTGTTTACATGATTTAACATTGTTATGTACTGGTCTTGCACTGGTTCTTATTTTAAATTCATGAAATTATGTCCCGTGAAAGCATCAGTCCCATGGATAGTTCTGCATTTGTTCTTCGAGGCATGAGCATGCAAACAAAGAGTTAACATTACTACAAAATTCTGCAGAAAGCATTCAGATACTGTAGTACAAACCAGTACCCTGATTAGGAAGAAGGCCGCAGAGGGCTTGGTTGGAATGGGACTCGTCTGTTTTTGTCCAGTGCTCTTTTACATGAAGAGGCTGCTTATCTATTAAGTTACCCAGGACTGAAGAAATCTGGTTCTGTAAGAAAAGTAAAGGTCACCTTTACTTTCAGTGCATCTTTATAGTATGTGTTCAGAAGCTTCATTTGTGATTCTGTCTTCTATGAACTTATCTTGGACTTCTCCTGTTGTCACAGCTTAACAGTGATACTCTGTGACTGGAGATATTATTGGGGATGATCTGTACGTGTCCTGAAGAGATGTTCAGGTTGTATAGGTTGGGCGTAAAGTCTTGCAAAAGTCAGTAGGTGTGCATCAGTATATACTAACAGGAAAACATGGACTGCATCACTGTATGCTTCTCAAATAAGTTCAGTGTCACAAATACAATTTGCCCCTCCAAAAAAGCCATCTGGCATCATCAGTGTATTATATATCCCAAAGGTGCCCAGCATTTTTGATTCTAACTGTAGTCCCGCAGGAGAATTTACTATGAATCATATGAAGTGGTGTGTATGGTCCTTCCTTCACATTTCTTTGCTATCTATTTCCTCCTTACTGTTTTCACTTGGTTTTTCTTGCTTGTGGTAAGATGGCATTATGAGGGAAAATCTTTATCAAACAGGTGGCTCTTCTATTTAAGTTTGAAATGCATTTCTTGTGACAAAGTTTTAGAAATATTCAATATTTGCTGAATGAAATTATGCAATTTTTTATTTTTTTCTTATTAAACTCTCAGTCATAACTTCAATTCTGAAATGAATAAGTAGCAGATGAAGTTCAAGGAACATTGGTACATTGGTATTATGTCTTTGTAACCATCTTTGCTGATGTGGCTAATGAGTTTCAAATCGTTGGTGGAACTGGTATTTATTATCAGATAAGCAAGATCAAATAATTAGGTCTAGAAATTTAAAATACTTTGATTTCAGGGGCAGTTTCTTCATTTCAGAGCAAAGGATATTTTCTTTTTTTTTTTTTTTTTTTCATCTAGCAGAAAAGCAATAGAAAATGTACCTGTGGTGGGCTGAAAATTCCCCCCAACATTACATTGCCAGACCATTCAGTTGGAAGCAAAGGAAGATGTATTTACAAGCAAAACTACTATCTATATTGGATTGCAACTAATATATACAAAATATACAATATTTACAGTATCTGCAGGTGTTTGCAACTGATAAACAGCACAAGAACCCCCTGGCCAAAAACCAGGGGAGCTAAAAGCTTTCCCTTCCATGCTCCCCTGCTTACCCCCCTGGTCAGAAAGAGACAAGAGAAAGAGAACAGAATTGTTTTTTCGTACTTATCCAAAGCAAAGAACACAGCCAAGGTCAGCAAAGCTAAGTAGAAGCAAGTTAGTGTCTCCCAGAGCAAGGAAGCCAAAAGAGAGAAAAAGATAATATATATACAACCCCACTTTATTGATAGTATGTCCAATGGGATTGTTTAGAACTTACCATTATTTTCCTTTTTACACCCAATAGTGATTTATTTACATTCTACCTTTGTCCTTGGTGAAGTTTGTCTGTATTGTACAGCAAGACCTAACAAGAGCTTAATCGTTGAATCATTTAGATCGGAGAAGACCCTTAAGATCATCATGTCCCACCATAAACCTAACACTTAGGAAGTTCGCCACTAAGCTCTGAGCCCAAGCACCATGTCTGCATGTCTTTTAAATACGTCCAAGGATGGTGATTCAACCATTCCCTGGGCAGCCTGTTCTAATGCTTGACAACAGTGAACAAATTTTTAAAAAACCTTCTCTGCTGCAATTTGAGGCCATTTCCTCTCCTCCTGTCACTTGTTACTTGGAAGAAAAGACTGACTGCCACCACACTATAACTTCCTTTCAGATAGTTGTAGAGAGAGTGATAAGAGCTGCCCTGAGCTTTCTTTTTTTCCATTCTAGATAATCTCAGTTTTCTCACCTGTTCCTCCTAAGACTTGTTCTCTAGACCCTTCACCAGCTCTGTTGCTTTGCTTTGGACATACTTCAGTACCTCTCAAATGCATAGTCAGTACCTTAGGAAAGTTTTTGGATCATTTCTTCTTTGAAGTAGTTTATTTCAGCTTTCCTCCCTGGGCTTTGAGTAGCTGCTCTTAGACTAATGTATATGGCCTCTGTAACACAGACTGTTTTTAGCAAGAACTGTGCTGGCTGAAATACAGACCTGAGCATCATCAAGATACTTCTCATACCAAGCAATAGTTCTTGCTTTGGGAGTATTTCTATACCCATTAATCAGAGAAATAATAGGCTGCTCTAATAGGATGATACAGCTAATGAAGCTGAGAGGAATATGTGAACATGACTCCTATGTATTATATATGTAGTATAAACATCATCAAATCATAGAATGGTTTGTATTGGAAGGGATATCTTGCACTAGACCAGGCTGCTCAATGCCTCAACCTGGCCTTGAACACTTCCATTAATGGGGTCATCCATAACATCTCTGGGCAGCTTGTTCCAGCATCTCACCACCCCCACACTGAAGAAATTTCTTTCTTATATCTTATCTGAATATCTCCTCTTTCACTTTAAAGCATTAGCCTTTTTCCAATCACTACATGCCCCTGTAAAAAGTCCCTCTTCATCTTTCCCATAGGCCCCCTTCAAGTACTGAAAGGCTGCTGTAATACGTGTATGGAGCCACCTCTTCTTCAGGCTGAACAACCCCAATTCTCTCAGACTGTCTTCAGAGGAGAGGTGCTCCATCTTTCTGATCATCTTTGTGGTCCTCCTCTGCAAGTGCTCCAACAGATCCATGCTGTTACAGGAGCACATTTTTGTACAAAAAAAGTCTATTTTTCCATCCACTATGGACAGATTTTTTTATTTTTTTGTTTGGGGGTTTATGGAGTTTCTCAGTGTTTTTTTGTTAGCAAAGTTGTTGTATGGGGCTGTGTAGATAGACATACGGTGCTCAACTGCAACAACCAGCAAACTCTTAACAATGTATCAGCAAGAAGTTGAGATTAAAAATGTAGGATATCTATAACCACTGGTTTTTGAACTGACATACCAAAGGACAGAAGGTTAGAAATCATCTTGTGAAGCTGCAACAAACTATTAAGCATGTGGCCACAGAAATCCTAAGCAAGGCTAGCAAACAAAATCAATTACGTGCACCCTTCAGTCTCCTGTACTGCTTGCCACCTTGCCAGAGCCATGTGAATGCGCTGAGTTTAATCTGTCGTGAAAGTTAGGTATGTTGAGACTGGAGAAAGGGATATTTCTTTATGTAAGTGTTCACATAATAGTTTAAGTCCTTCTTCTCAGTGCCTAAGTCAGTGATGAGAAGTTCCTGTTGCATGGCAATAAATTGCATGGCAACTGAAGCAAGATTCTGGAACTCCAGATTGTATTGCCTGAAACACGGTTTTATTCTGAAAAAAAAAAAAAAATTTCTCAAAGTGAAGAAGGCAATATTTGGGCACAACAATAAATGGGGTGTGACTGTGTAGCACAATTCAGTTTGTATTCTAAGCTGTTTGATAATTGCAGAAAGTTTCAGGCAGTGAAGTGTAACTGTGTCTTAAATGCTCTGACCTATACTATATTTTCTTCAGAATCCCTCAAGCCTGGGAAATTCCCATGAATGCATTTAAAATATATAGGTTAATGTTGAGGCACTTTGCTTTTGGTATAGTATAAGGTGATAGTGTAATTTTAGGTTTTACTCCATTTGTTAGAGATACAGGGAATACTGGCAGCATATCCCATCACAAGTCTCCCTGGTGAGAGCATGCATGGTGTCCTGCACAGTACCTCCTTAAGCTTGAAAGTAATTTTCTTTTTTCTTTTGGGAGAAAACGTTTTCCTTCTCTTCATTAAAGGGTAGTGCTGTGTACATTGCAAAACACTCACCAATTACAGCACTGGTTTTGGTGTTGCATTGATCAGGAAGGATCTTCTGCAGTAAGTCACAAAGAATTTTCTTGCAAGAAATCTATGAGAATACAGTGACTTTGATAGGAGAGTATGTGGGATTGTTAATAGAAAATTCAAACAATCCTAACTGCTTGTGGTTTCATTATTGTAGACCTGATTTTGACTTGATGTAATGAGTAAGTATAAGCAGAAGAAAAACAGAAGTTTAGTAAACTATTTAATATGTAATAGTACCTTCCTTGTTTGTCTGCTCCTCCTCACGAACCAGCATGAGAGATACGGTAAAATCTAGGAACAAATACTAATCCCAGCACCATTATCTGAGGCCTAAACTTAGCTTTTGAGCTCTCCTTTTTTTAGCCCACCCATAAACAGAAAAGTTGTTGCCAGCAGACATAAGACAGAGCAACATTCTTGTGTTGAACTGGAAAAGCAATCATTTCCTGGCAGAGAACACACTTGGTCAAGTTATAAAGTGGTTTCACTTGAACAGAGCCCATGCTATCAACTTTTATTAGGGTACTGTTTATCTTGGACCTCATGGGAGTAAAGAGAAATGGAAATGTTAGGTAAACCCTTGTGCTGCATCAAAAGGCTTGTGCTTTTATGAAGTATAGGATTGGGGAGAAATGTTTTATTTAATTTTGAAATCACTTTCTTTTCAATTCAGAAATTGTCTCTTGTCAAAACAGTGTTTAAAAAAAAAAACAGAGAGGGGGGGAAAAAGAAAAAAAGGAAGAGTAGTTCCATTCCAGAAGCCCAGTGATGCATGGGTAGATGGGTTTAAGAATTACGTGATGCATGTTTCTGAAAGGTAAACTGCATGCTTTTATAAAGAAAAAGGGGCTGTAAACAGCTTTTATTACAACACTAAAATCTATGATCAATGTGGTCTACAGCAGTGATTTTATCTTGCTGTGGCCTAGCTGAGAATAAAAGCGGTCTTTAAGATTCACAGGGTCTAGCTCTTCTTCTTTAGCCTCTTCAGTTCCATGCTCAAATGCTGTCACCCCCAGCCAACGATTTTCATCTTCAAGTGTATCTTCACTACCACTAGATCTGCACCAAGAGTGTTGGAATCAGCTCATAAACTCAGCTGGTATTCAAAGTGTTTGTATGTCACTGAATAACACTCCCCAGAGCTCCAGTGCTATAAGCACTAAGCAGAGCCACCCAAGCTGGTCTTGCAGTGAATTAATCCTCATTGAGCACATGTTTAGGTTTGGTGCTGCAGTTAAACTGATGTAATGATGCTGCTAAAAGGGGCAAACACATTCCCCTCTGTCCCCAGCTGTTTGGTGCTGGTTTTTGGACCAGTGTTTTTTCCAGTCTCACATGAAACTCAGTCAAACCAGGACCCTGTTGCTGGAGTGTCATGCCTGTCACCTTCTCAGTCAGGCAAGACCCATCCTGCTTAGATGATCCTACACCTGCAAGATGAAGTGTGAAGCACATGGCTGGCTTCTTACTTCCTCCTCATTCTGGTGTTAATCACTATGGCTTTTGGTGGTCATATTCTGTACTGTCTCAGGGACTCCTTTTACACAGCCAATAAGTTGTAACAGAGATCAGCTGGAAGGGAAAGAGTGGAAGTCTAAATTCTTTATGAGCTGTTGAACCAAGGTGGGGAAAAGCAGGTTTCCTGGGACTATAAGGAGCCTCCTGCATCACTGAGCAGTTTTCTGCAATTGAAGGCACTGTGCCATATTAACCTCTTTCTTAAACAGTTAATGTTTTCTTGCCTCTGCTACTCCTCTTGGAAAGGCTGTTCTGAGATGTGATTGATTTAACAGGTAGGAATCTTTAGTTCCAAGTTTGTCTACTGCTCGTTGATACTTATTTAGTTTTGTGCAAGCAGTTATTTTTCATCTTGGGCTTAATTACATTGGACTTTACACAAAGGGCAGGCATGAATTCTCTTTGATTTCTTTTGCTATGGAAAACAAGCAAGGGTTGTTTCCATGTATTCTGTAAGCACTGTCTCTTAGTTCCTTTTCTGCATCCTTTTTCTGTTTCATTCTTTAATGTATGTGATATGTAAGATATACAGCAGTGCTAGCTGTCCTTTACTGTTGCACTGTCTCACCTGATATGTTAAGGGTTTTATTTTCCTGTTTCACATCTGTGTTTTACTGGCATCAAGATCCATCTTCACCTCAACTAAATTATGAGATCTTGGTATACTATAAAATTTTGCCTTATTCCCTAACTCCACGATCTAATGATTTTGATGCTGATTTATTCCGTCATGGCATCACTCTGCATCGTGATTTAGTGATTTCAGCATTAAACTTGTAATATTTCTTCCAGCATTATCAGTAAAAATATTAAGACTGGGCCAAGCACCAGCCTGTGTGGGACCTCCCTAACAATCTCCTGGCAGTACAATAATACTTACTGTCATCTCTCTTTTGGTTTGCTCTTGTAGTATCTGATCATTCATCCTGCACTGTCTATAGCTTTCCATTTACCAAATGCTATCCTTAAGATAGCAGGCATTTTCTACACAGTGAGAAGGATTATTAGAGAAGGATATTGGGTAAAAATAATAGAACTGTTACAGATCCTGTGTTATAATTAGTTTTGTTTCCAATTTATCTGCATGCTAATTATTCTTTCCTTAAAAATCTCTTCAGAAGTCTTGCCCAATAATGAAATTCTAGCCTGGAGTTGCCTGGATTGCATTTTGATTTTTTCACACTTAAAATTCTACCTGTGAAAGGCAAAGTTCTATCAATTACTTCTTTTGCATATATGATTGCTTTTTTCATCCAGTTTAGGGCTTTGCTTTCCATCCTTTGCTTATGGATTATTTTTTTACCTATCGATATAATCCTTTCTGCCTGATTTGCTTTTTTTTTTGTACAAGCTGTAGAAATTGCAGATGTATCTCAGCCTTTCCCACACTGCTCAGTGTAAAACTCTTCCTGTTAGTCACACCATCCTTACTCAGAGAATACTGTTTCCCCAGATTTTCACATGGACCTGAGCCTCTTGTTCTGTTTATTTTAAAATGCACCTAGCTTTTCATGGCTGACTTCCTGTAAACACAAAGGTAAATCTAAATCTTAGAATACTTGTGATTTTCTTTCCTGTACTAGGTTAATTGCAAGGCTTCTTTGTCATTGTTATAGCTTGCAAAATGAAGGGGATTAGTAATGTCTGCCAAAATAAATTTGATCATAATAAAGATTTTGCTGCATGGTGGCACTGCCTTTGTTTTATCCTTTGAGATAGTGCTTTGATAACTCAGTCTGTTATTTCTTGAATTGCTGTTTTCCGTTCCCAGTGTCCTTTAGAGAGAGGAAGAAAAGTGCCTGGAGTGTAGGTAGTGTTGCCAAAACTGCAAAATGAATTTTCACTTACTGTGTTAAGGCAAATACTATTTTAGAAGAGAGAATTGTAAGACATAGGTGAGGAACCACGTACAATGAAATCTTCAAGTGTTCCTTAAGAAATTGTCAAAACATGGAGCACAAAGCACAAAAGAAAGCAGTGAAGATACTTGCAGGATCAGCAATGAAGCCTTTGCAGTCTTTTTTATCCGCAAATTGTCAGCAGTGTGCTATGCTGGGTCATGACTGGATGATTCATCTGCACAACATTAGGTTCAAAGTGTTTGCCTTCTATACAATACAGAAAAGGTTTTACAATGAGCACAGGTATGTTTTTATGACGTAGTTGATGTTGTGCTAAATAATCATAAAGCTCTTTCTGTAATGTTCTTTCATCTTTGGGTGAGTGAGGATGTATTTCATGCCTTTATTAGTAGGAGATAAAGCTGTTGCTATGTGTTATGCTTGGATCAAAACTGAAGATTGTTTCAGTTGATGCAAAATGTAGTTATTTAGTTCATGGACTTTTCATCAATCTTTTTTATGTATTTCGTCATGTTTATTATCTATTTTTTCAACAAGCTCCCGGTTCATGTCATGTTATCATTTATCTTTGAACATGTATTTTATCTCTGCTTTGAATATCACTGAATTGGTGTTGTGGTCGAGGGGGAATTATTAATAATTATTTACCCTCACAACAGTAATAAACAATATGAGGTAAAGAAAATAATGGCAACTGACCAAGTTAGAGAGAATATATGTAGTGACATTTCCTTCTGATGGTAAATTTGCATTTTGTGGCCTTCAGGCTACATTTTTAACCTTATAGTAATGAGAAACAAAGGAGATTCTCAGGCCTTTCTCAGGTTCTGTTCTGTTTTACAGGTTGTGTTTTATTAAAAAAATATTAAATCCATTGTGATTTATTATAGTTTTGGTGTCTCATCACTGGAAAATATTGTCTCTGTCAGAGGTTCACTGTAACCAATACAATTTGTAGACACCTGGATCCTGATTAACAAATATATACCCATTTTAATGAATCATGGGAAATATTTTTTTCCTTTTTTCAAGGTTTTTGTTCTATTTTTAGGTCATAGTTATTAAAAGATGAGATTTTAAATGAAGAACCTCTTTTCTAAAGGCTGGGACATTCATAAGTCATTGGATTCTGCTTGCATGACTGTAGATGAAGTGATGGAAAAATGCCATGGAGAGAAAGGGTAGAAATCCTTACAGTGACCTCACTGGTTACAAAAACATATTGCTTTGTTATTCTTCTAAAGAGAAACATTACTTTATTTGGAATACAGAATGAAACCAGACCCTCTCACCTGATTTCTCCTGTGTCTTGTTTACACCAATGCATGTTTCTTTGCACTCATCACAGTACAGGGCTCTCTGGACAGGTGATGAAGTGCAGTTCCAAGCGCTCTGGAAAGATTTTCATAGGAAAAGGGAAGGCCATATAGTTTCATGGTCATATCCTTGTCTGGCAGTGCTATTCTACACTGAAGCCATTGCTTTCTGCTGTTTATTCCAACTTCCAGAGATCCCTTCAATCAACTGGTAGGTGTGCATCCATGTAATGAAATAGATCAGAAAACTGGTTTGCCTTAAAAACAACTTTTTTTTTTTTTACTGGAATATTTTTAGCCTGATTTGTTCCTTGATCCAAATCACAGCATGGACATATAGACAGATAGCACTGCCACCACAGACGAACAGAGAAAAAGAGGTCAGGACAAGAGAGGTAAAGACTGCCACGCTTCTGAAGGAAGGGTCTCTGAACACACAGAGTCAGGCAGAACCACTCTGTGGTTGGAAAAGACCTTTAAGATCATCAAGCTGAACCATTATCTGACTCCGCTAGGGCCACTACTACACCATATCCTTGAGCTCCACATCTAGATAGCTTTTAAATACATCCAGGGATGGCAATTCAAACACTTCCTTGGGCAGCCTGTTCCAGTCTTTGATAACCATTTCACTATGGAAGTTTTGCCTAATGTCTAACCTAAACTTCCCCTGGCATAACTTGAGGCCATTTTCTCTTGTCCTGTCAGTTATGACTTGTGAGAAGATACCAACATTCTACAACTGCCTTTCAGGTAGTTGTAGAGAGCAATAAGCCTCCTTTTCTTCAGACTGAACACCACCATCTTCCTCAGCCACTCCTTGTAAGACTTATTATCAAGATCCTTCACCAGCTTTGTAGCCCTTCTCTGGAAGGAGTGCTTAGCCTTGGTGAAGTCCATATGATTTGGCTCAGCCCAGCAATCCAGCCTTTCCAAGTCCCTCTCTGCAGAGCAGGATGAACTAGAAATTTGGGTGCAGTCACAGGGATATGATCTTGTTGCAGTTACAGGGCTGTGGTGGGACAGCTCCCATGACTGGAATGTGGTTATAGATGACTGTGTACTTTTCAGGAAGGACAGACTGACAAGGTGAGGTGGTGGAGTTGCTCTCTATGTGAATAGGCAACAAGAACGTGTTGAGCTTAACCCATGGGGAGATGATAAAAGCGTTGAAAGCTTATGGGTAAGAGAGAAGGATCATGCAAATGTGACTGATATGTTTGTGGGTGTTTCCTACAGACCACCTGTGCTGGGTTACACCCATCCTGGATGGGGCTGAAAGAACTCAGCCCCCTGGTGGACAAAAGAAACTCAATCCAGGTGGGACATGGCTCCTCCCCTGCTGGGAGAAGGGGTCCCCTGACTCAAAGGTGGTCTATTCCACTCCCCCTTCCTGTCTAGCAAGCCTATAAAAGGTTGGACATCTCGCTGCTTGCACTCTTTCCTGCCTCATCCTCTCGAAAGAACATTGTTGCTGCTGCTGCCTCCTGCACTGACCTTGCGGCTGGAACCTACTTCTTCCAACTGAATCCACTCTCATCCAGGGGAATACAAGGCCATCGAGGATTGGTTTTGTATATTTTCCCATTTACCCTCATCCTTCACCTTTGTGAACCGTCCTTGTTACTGCTATACACACACACAAACACACACATACATATCTATATATCTATATCTATATCTATACACATATATTTTTTCTTTTTGGTAAAAATTAAAAAAAATTACCTCTTCTACTTCCAAACTGATTCCAGACTATTTCTTTGGTGAATTTACTTCTCCTCTCCCCTACATTTTTTTGGTGAACTTACTTCTCCTCTCCCCTACCTTTTTTTTCTTTCCTCCCTCTCCAACTTGCTGGTAGAAAGGGAGAGGGGGGAAATCTCAATTTGTTATCATTTAAGCTCCTAAACTCCAGTCAGAGCTCAAACCACCACACCACCAAACCAGGAAGAAGCTACTGGTGAGGCCTTCTACAAGCAACCGGAAGTAGCCTCAAGATCAAGTGCCCTGGTGCTCATGGGCAACTTCAACCACTCTGATATTAGTTGGAAAGATCACAGCCAAGCACAAGCAGTCCAAAAGGTTCCTGCAGTGCATTGATGACAACTTTCTTCTGCAAGTAGCTGAAGAACCAACAAGGAGAAGTGCATTGCTGGACCTGCTATTCACAAACAAAGAAGGACTGGTTGTAGATGTCAAGGCTGGGGATAATCTTGGTTACAGTGACCATGACATGTTAAAGTTTAATATCAACAGACAAAGAAGCAGGGTAATAAGTAAAATTTCAACCCTGGACTTTAAAAGGGTGGACTAGGGCTCTGGAAGGAATTGGGACCCAAGAGAGTTGGTTAATATTCAAAAATAATCTCCTCCAAGATCAAGAGAAATGTATTCCCTTGAAAAAAAAATCAAATAAGGCAGACAGAAGACCTGCATGGATAAATAAGTGACTATTAGTAAAGCTCAAAAACAAAAAGGAGGTTTATAATATGTGGGAAAAAGGACTGATCGGTTAGAAGGATTATAGAGATATAACCAGAAAATGTAGAGATGCAACAAGGAAGGCGAAGGCCCTCTTGGAACTGAATCTCACCAGGGGGTGAAAGAGAACAAGAAGAGTTTTTTCAAATACATCAGTGATAAAAGGAAGAGCAGGCAAAAGGTGGTCCCACTGCAGAATGAGATGGGAGATATGGTAACTGGTGATGCAGAGATGGCAGAGTTGCTGAATGCCTTCTTTGCCTCCGTCTTTGCTCCTAAGACCAGCCCTCAGGAACCTGAGAAGCAAGGGAGCAGAACTGGAGAGATGTGGACATTCCACTGGTCAGTCAGGACCAGGTTAGAGATATCCTATACCATCTGAAGACACACAGATCTATAGGCGCTGATGGGATGTATCCACGAGTGCTGCGAGAGCTGGCTGATAGTGCTGCTGAGCCTCTTTCCATTATCTTTGAAATGTCATGGAGAACAGGAGAGGTGCCTGATGACTGGAAGATAGCAAATGTCACTCCAGTCTTTAAAAAAGCCAAGAAGGAAGACCCAGGCAAGTACAGACCAGTCTGCCTCACTTCCATCCCTGGAAACATGATGGAGCAGCTCATCCTGGAGGTCATCTCTAACCACATGGTAGAAGAGAAGATTATCAGGAGTAGCCAACATGGATTTATGACGGGGAGATCCTCTCTGACTAATCTGATGGCCTTCTATGAAACTATGGTCAAAATAATGAGGGAAGAGCAGTGGATATCATATACCTTGACTTCAGTAAAGCTTTTGACACTGTCTCCCATAACATCCTCATAGAAAAGATCAGGAGATGCGGCATAGATGGCTGGTCAGTGAGGTGGATTGAAAACTGGCTGGACAACACACTTCAGAGGGTCATCATCAGTGGCACAGAGTCAACTTGGAGGTCTGAGGCAAGTGGTGTCCCCCAGGGACAGTACTGGGTCCAGTTTTGTTCAATATCTTTATCAACGACCTGGATGAGGGGATTTAGAGTACCCTCAGCAAGTTCACTGATGATACAAAACTGGGGGGGGTTGGCTGACTCCCCGTCAGGCTGTGCAGCCGTCCAACGTGACCTGGACAGGCTGGAGAGCTGGGTGCAGGCAAACCTCATGAAGTTCAACAAACATGAGTGCAAGGTCCTACATCTGGGAAGGAATAACAACAGGTGCCAGTACAGGTCAGGGGCTGCCTTGCTGGAAAGCAGTTCCACAGAGAAAGACCTTGGAGTGCTGGTGGACAGCAAGTTCTCCATGGAACAACAATGTGCTTTTGTAGCCAAGAGAGCCAATGGGATCCTGGGATGCATCAAGACAAATGTGTCCAGCAGGTCAAGGGAAGTTCTTCTACCTCTCTACTCTGCCCTGGTGAGACCACACCTGGAATACTGTGTCCAGATTTGGGCTCCCCAGTTCAAGAAGCACAGAGACCTGCTGGAGAGAATCCAATGGAGAGCCACGAGGACGATTAGGGGACTTGAGCACCTCTTCTATGAAGAGAGACTGAGATCTCTGGGGCTGTTTAATCTGGAGAAGAGAAAACTGAGAGGGGATTCATCAATGTGTATAAATACCTGAGGGATGGGTGTCAAGTGGAGAGGGCCAAGCTGGTTTTATTTGTGCACAGTAACAAGACAAGGAACAATGGGTTCAAGCTCGAACACAGGAGATTTAACCTTGAGGAGAAACTTGTTTACAGTGAGGGTGACAAAGCACTGGAATAGGCTGCCCAGAGAGGTTGTGGAGTTTCCTTCTCTGGAGACTTTCAAAATCCTCCTGGATGCACTCCTGTGCAGACTACCCTAAGTGATCCTGCTTTGGCAGAGGGGTTGGACCCAATGATCTCTTGAGGTCCCTTCCAACCTCTAATGTACTGTGATACCCTCCAGCAGATGAACACTCCCCACTAACTTGGTTGTCATCTGCAAACTTACTGAGGACACACTCAGTTCCCTCATCCATATCATTGATAAAGATATTAAAGAGGACTGGCCCCAAAACTGAGCTCTGGGGAACATCATTTGTGACTGGCCACCAGCTGGATTTAAGTCTGTTCACCACCAGTTTTTGGGCCAGCCAGCCAGCGTTTCATCCACCAAAAGTATATGCCCAGCCAGCCTTAGGGCAGCCAGTATGTCCAGGATTATACTGTGGGAAACAGTACCAATGGCTTTATTGAAGTCCAGCTAAACCACATCCAGAGCCTTTCCCTCATCCAGTAAGTGTATCAGCTTGTCATAGAGGGAGATGAGGTTGGTTAAGCAAGACCTGCAGTTCGTGGACCCATGCTGATTGGGCCTGATCACCTAATTGTCCTGTAAACAGCACTCAAGATAATTTGTTCCACGACCTTCCCTGGCACCTAGGTCAGACTTGAGGGGCTGTAGTTTCCACAGATCCTCCTTCCAGTCGTTCTTGTATATGAACATTGTATTTGCTAATCTCCAGTGCATTGGGATGTCCTTGGTTAGCCAGGACTGCTTGTAAACATGAAGAGTGGCTTGGTAAGCACATTGCTAACTCCTTCACCACTCTTGAGTGTAACCCATCTGGCCCCATACACTTGTGTATGTCAAGGTGGTTCAGGAGGTCAGTCACCATTTCCTCTTCAATTATGGAGGTGTTCTTCTGTTCCCCGTCCCTGTCTTCCAGCTTGAGGTGCTGACCACCCAGCAAACAACTTGTCCCGCTGTTAAAGACTGAGGCAAAGAAGGCATTAAGTACCTCAGCTTTTTCCTCATCCTTAGTCACTGTGTATCTCTCTGCCACCAATAATGAAGATTCTCTGTAGTCTTCCTTTTGTTGTTAATTTATTGATGGAAGCATTTATTCTTTAAGAGTAATAGCAAGATAAGAGTTCTAGCTGGGCTTTGGCCCTTCTAATTTTCTCCCTGCATAGCTTCACTGTATCTTTGTAGACCTCCTGAGCAGCCCATCTCCTTTTCCAAATACCATAAACTCTCCTTTTATTCCTGAGTTCTAGCCAAAGCTCTCCCTTCATCCAGGCTGGCCTTCTTCCCCACTGACCCATCTTTAGGCACACAGGGATGGCCTGTTCTGCACTTTCAAATTGTCCAGCCTTCCTTGACTCCTTTGTCCTTCAGGATAGCATCCAAAGGGACACTGCCCATCAGGCTTCTGAGCAGGTCAAAGTCTGCGCTACAGAAGTCCAAGATGGTAGTTCTGCTGACTGTCTCCTCACTTCTCCTTATTTCCTGATCATTAAGCACAAGATAGCCTCTAACTGTTACATCACCCGCAAGCCTTTCTCTGTTAACAAGCAGCAGGTCTAGGAGGACATCTTCTCTTGTTGGCTCCTTCACCAGCTGTGCCAGGAAGTTATCTTCCACATGCTCCAAGAACCTCTGGGGCTGTTTTCTCTGATGCATTATATTCCCAGCATGATATTCCCAGTAAGAGGTTGGGGGGGCTGGGCTGGCAAGTCGACTGCACAGAAACAGTTTTGTATAAACAATCTTTTCTGTAAGGTGTAAAAACACTTTGTTAGGTTGTTGAGGATGTGAATTTGCCGTTAATAGATGTTAATCAATTAAAAGGAGCTAAGAGGAAAACAATAAAAATTACAGAACCTTTGTGTATGTGCAGAAACACATGTAGAGGATTGGCTAAATGAAAGTGTTTTGGGTAAGTGATGATGGCATAAGAACATGGAAGCACAGAAATACATAGTGTAAACATCACTGGTAGTAAAGGGTATGATAAAATAATGAACAACAGCAAACTTCAGCAAGTTTGGTTTCGGGTTCTGGTGGGGTTTTTTTGTTGGTTGGTTGGTTTTCTTTTAACTATCAGTGCAATACACTGTATTATCAGAAGGGTTTTGTCACTGTCAGAAATGATTTCTCAGGGAAGGTCCTATTTCTTGGAATTCATAAAACTAGGCTGTATAAATACCAGAAAACATACTTTATGCAGTAATTCTCCATTGGCAGAGAGATGAATGGCTGATCTGTTACATATTTACATCTCTTTGCAACTGTGAATCATAGGTGGAAAATGCTGTTGAAGACCACAGCTGAATTTGAGGAGGGAAATTCAATATAAAAGCAGTGTGCTATATTATTTTCCGTACCTACTACTTTTTGTCTGCTTGTTTGTTCTTTCATATTGCAAGCATTCCTTCACTACAGCAAACTGTGAATCAGATACTGTGCTGGATTCTAGTGAGGCTTAAAGCTTACTCTGTACTATCTGCTTATAAAGGAAACCTTCTGTAAAGAGCTGCTGATAATTGGGAAATTTCAAGATAGGAATTTTCAGCAGTTTTCTTGGACAATGGTGAAACAGTTTGTAGCCTTTCTGCTGTTCATAATAGAGTGGACACAGGAGAGTATAATCCTGTACTGACCCAGCAATACAGGTTTTCCATTGTTGTTCATAAAACAAGCTACTTGTAATTACAAGACATAGACAGCCCGATGTATAGGTTGCTGTGTGATGTAAAAGAATAAACAGAAATGCAGTGTTTTGATGTGTGTGTATTTCTTGACATGCAACTGGTAGTGTATTAATGGGGCAAATACTTACAGGTCTTGGAGAGGAGTACTTAACTAAATTAATTTCTTGATTAAACACAATGAAATTTCAGCTGAGCAGATGTTAAAAACTTCCCTTATTGCACTATATTGAGTGCACTCTAAACGCTACATCAGCTAAACCTAGCCTGTCTTAGTTGCTAAACAGTACTGCACAAGTGATTTCTGTGGACCTGTAGATCTAAAGCACATCCAGTTTTTGCAAGAGAAGGTAGGTAAGCTCTTCCATTTAAAGTGGTGTTGATATACATGTACAGGCCCCTGCTGTTTGGCTGTGTTCTTATTAAACATGCTAACATCAAGTCTTGATTTTGCAAAGAAAAAAAATAACCAAAACCAAAAAACGACGACTGGAAAGCGGCCTTCAATAACCTTTACTGCCAGAATGGCTCACTAACTAATTGCAAACACATGGGAATATTGATGAAGAGCAGGGCAAGGGCACAGAAAGTGACTGATCTCCTGCTCTGGTTCAGCATATATGAATGACAGCCCTTAGTAACTCTGTTCCATGTCAAAGCAGTTCTGCTTCATCAAACTGTGACAAAGTACAGCTGCTCTGCAGGCATTGAGCACCCCGAAATATTTAAATGAAAATAGCTTCTGCTAAGGGGAACAGACTTGAAAAAAGTAGTTACCTTGCTAAGAATTTCAAAGGACGCTTTTACTTTATGTTTCTGTCATCTATCAGAGCATTGCCTGCATTTGCAAACTTGAGAAGAAAGACTGAAAAACTTCTGTATTTCTGTTATCTTTCCAGTGTTACTTGATGCTTAGCAAGAAGAAGCAATGACTGTAATACAAATGTTAGTCTATGCACAGCAGGGCACTGACACCATAGCCTTAAAGCATAGAACATTTTCTCTTCCCTGTCAACCATTCTCCTCCAGAAGGGTCATGTTTCGTATAAACAGTACATAGCAAGAAGAAAAAGAAGACTGTCAGGTTTCGAGTTCTTTTCATGCAAATAATATTTTATTCTCTTTGCAAGGGCTGGATTTTGTGGTTTCATTTTGCTGCTGTTTTTTTTTTAATGTGAAGTGGCAAGTACAATACAGATGTATAATTAAAGTTATTTGCAACATCACTGTTGCAGAGTGAATACGACAACCATTTTTAGAGATAGTAGTATCTTCTGAGGACTATTTTAATTCATTTTGGGGAAAAAAAAATCACAGATTATTACCAATTTGTTTGTTTGTCTGCTTGGGGTTTGTTGTATTTTGCTTTTTAAACTGAGTGTCCAGAATCAGGTGTTGTCAGGAGCAGCACTCCAGCTCCATGAAACCTTTTGGTGTTTACAGAACTATTTCTGAAATCTTGGAAGGATTGGAGATTTTTGAAACAATTCTTAATGGTATTTGGCATTTGTTCAGCTACCTCTGTCATCACCCAGAAAGTACAAAGTTACTTTCATGTGCTTAAAAACGGTCACTTTCACAAGCAAGAAAGGTTTTGAGAGAGAGATTCAAGCTGTTGCTTTAGTGAGGACCCTTTATCCCTGCTGAGGCTATTACTGAATTTTCTTACTTACACTGTACAAGTACTATGTCTCCTATTTTGCTGAAGATGTGAGTGTATGCTTTCAGTCAGGAATATGAGTAGTCTATTAATCAGCTGCTGTTTTATTTCATTCTCTGTTTGCTGTTATTTTTTCAACACGTATGTGATACTCATGATGCAGTGAATGCCACATTTCCTGCAGGTTTGAGGCACTGAGAGAAAAATGGCATGCAAAAGCTTGAATAGAAAAGAACACAGTTGTCTTGTAGCTCTTGTGATAGCTCCCAGAGGTTCTGCCTTTGTAATGGCACCTTTCTTAAGAGATGTACGGAACCACTTCTGTTCCGACTTCAGGCTTGCAACTTTGGCTGAAGTCAAATGGCATCTGTTTGCATATACTGCTTGTGTTTCAAAAGCTCTGGAAAGTACATCATTCCAATGAATATAAATATTGGAGCTTGAGAACTTAATTTATTTGCTGTATGCTTACTCTGTGTGTTATACTTACTTTCCTTACAGTGAAGGAGCACTACAGTATCAGGAACTGTAGTGTCTCCTAAATAGTCACTAATAGTAAATTATTTTATTATCATTGATTATTATCATTGATTATTTATTATTATACTTTGATACACATTGCAACAGAGAAATTCCCATCTGTCTTCCAGCATGGCTAACTTTCCCATATTGGAAAAACAAAGTGATGCTCCTGTTTCCTTTTCTTCACACAAGTGATGCTTGCATGGGGCACCCTCAACTATGTAAGGATCCTCATCAGTATTGAATGGGAATCATCTAATGCTACTTTAATTTTGTTTGTTTTGAGCTTCTGATTTTGTGTTTTTCTTAAGAGTATTTAACTGATTGAGGTGCTTTTTTCCACATTGCAGACAAATTGACTACTGCTGATGGTTTACTAGAGGTTGTTTCCACAGTGCACAGAGTCAACATGCACATAAATACGGGGACCTAATTAGCAAGAATGTTTTATCACATTATCCATAATTTATTAGTATTTTTCTGTTGTTTTCATTTCCCACCTGCCTTCCTTTATGGCTGTTAAAATTGACTAATATTTTAAAGGATTGTTTTTCTGAAATGTATAAGGCATGAAGTCAGAGGTGAGAAAGACTGGGAAGAGTGGGAAAAATGCAATCAATGTATAATTTACATATTTAGAATATAGAAATAGATTACTCTGCAGCTTTAGAAACAAAATCAGCTTTCACATTCCTTGTGAAATTTGTTTTTCTTTTTGATTCTGAATTTTGTAGTTCACCTAGATGAGCAGATGTATAACTCTATTGCAAAAGATAAGAAAATTTTCCCTTTCTTGTAGAATAGGCCTTCTGAGTTATACTGTCACTTAGGAATAAACAATATTCTGATTTTTTAACATTTGAAATTAAAGAAAAGAAAAATCCAAACATTTTTAGCACAGTCTTATTTTTTAAGTGTTTTACAACTGTTCAAGTGTGAAAGAAATATTTTATTTGAGAGTCCATGTTCCTGATTAATTTATACTTCCACTCAATAGTTCATGTAAGGGAAGAGTAAAATATTTCAAACATCTGCATAGTCAGAAAACTGGAACATTCTTTTGAAACATGACTGACTTTAAGATTTTAATTAAAAAAAAAATCACAACTGCTGTTTTTCAAATATAAATATGGTAACATTCTATACTGCTAAGCAATATTTGAATATCAGGGTCATCAGCTGTATCATTAATTGATATTATCTGTGGCAAACTAAAAAACCCAACAAACTCAAACAAACAAAAATAACCAAAACAAAACCCACCACACAAAAAACCCTAACACAGACATACACACACTCCTTCCTGAAAAAAAGGATACAGCAACACCATTCCAGAAGAAATGAGTGCTTGTTTTCCTAGTTATTGAGTAAAACAAATTTATTTAGATCTGAAAGTTAGGCTCTGTAACACTAGCTTACTGTTGTGACACACATCTGAACAGTTAAGAAGAATTAATTGTAAAGGGAGAAATTCATACACATTTCTGTTGATATTATTGGAAAAAAGTCAGACTTCAAGTATGACTGGGAAAAGTAAGATTTTTTTTTTTTAAGCACTTTTCAAAGACTGGATTCATTTAGTCCAGCAAATGCTACAAAATGAATATGTATTCAAAAAAAGCAAAGGCGTAAGTGATCACAGCTTTTGGCTCTTAGGAAGAAGGAAATGCCTTTAAAAATTCCACATTGCACCAAAGTTCATTCTCTACCTTCCCCCTCTTTCTAGCCCCTATTTAATGTTGTATGGAACATCTGTTTAGGAAAAGTAAGGATAGAAACAAATTTTTTAACCTTTCAGCTGCTAGATGTTGAAGTTTATTGTGAGATGGTGGGTTTTGGGGGGACTGCTGTGTTGTAGGAATCTTTTGGTACTTCAATCTTTTTCTGCCTTTTTCTCACCACTTTTATTTAATTTTTTTTTCTTTATTTAATATTGGAACTGAGAAATTTGAGAAGAAAAGCATACATTGCACAGTATATCACTGCTTGAGGGAAAACAGAACAGACCATAAAGCTAGTGAGAAACAGGTGCATTAGTTATCCTCTCCCTTACTATTGTCATTTTGGGTCTAAAAGTACTATTTCTGCATCTCCAAGGGACCTTTTATGAAGTTGTGCCTTGTGTCTGTGTTACAAATGTGTTCTGGATTTCAGTCATTGTGTAAGGGCAGAGGCATTTCACAGTAGACTGAAAATGTATATAGATATATTTTAAGAGCAGAGCATATCCAATATATTAGCACAGGCATCCCTGTAGCCTATCAACAGGGATTCACAAGTAATAGGAATGATCTCCTGCAGTCTCTACTTCTGGTTTTAGTAGTTTCCCAGTGCCTTATCAACCCTTTCTCAAGTATTAGCAGTTATGCAATGGTCTTTAACCATAGTTCTTTATCCAAGAGCTGACTCCAGCATCTCTTCTGACGCCTGGCACCTGCCTTCCTTTTGCATGAAGTCCATACTATGTCTCCTGCAGCTATTAAAAAGAAGGAAAGCCTGAGCTGGTTGTTACCTCTCATCTGATGCTTCCACAAGGATGTTTTTCCCTACCAATGCTGGCAACTGGTTGCTGCTTCTGTCCACTTCAGGAACTGAGCTTCTTACCAAATAACCCCATAGGAATATAGGGGAACCATGAAGTGTCTCTGGAGTACCTGGATCACTGGTAGTTGAGCTAAAAGCACATTTTTTCAGAAGGCTTTTCTAAAAGCACTGTCTCTTGATCCACTTTGATTCAGCTAAAGTCCTCACATACTTGCTGCATACTCCTCCCTTGCATATTTGTTTCTTTCAGGTATTTCTGCTAACAAGGGTGTAGAACACAACTGAAGAAGATCCATGCTTTCCCTTAATTCTTCTATAGCTCAGGGTCTCTTTTCCGCTCAAGTCCATAACTATTGTTCATGAGCATTACAAATTTAATTGAATTATTGTTTCTGAGACATAATAAATGAGGTAAGGAGAAAGAGATGGCTTAATTGCATGACAAGTTTGTCTTTGCTCATGAGACTCTAGGGACCTGCCTTTGGCTTCCGAGCATTTCTAATGTATTTTTGGGAGGGGTTCTTGGAAATGTTTGCTTAGGATCATGAGAGTTAGCTGATTTGTTTGCCTTCAGCTCACAGAGGCAGTGTAATGCAAGATTCATAATGTTCTGTTGGGTCTTTATAAAACAGATGAGAAAAATGTGATGAAAACTCAATGAAATTATAACATATCAGAAGAAATATTTAATAATGATGGTCTTATTTAGCTAGATTTGTATTTATAAGATATATTATGTATTAAATTATGAGATCTTTTGAAAGATGTCTAATAAACCCTCTGAAATTGTTAAATAGCAGTGAAAACACATTTTAACCACCAAGACTCTTTTCGGTGTTGATGGAGATTTCTTGAGGAGGTAAATGTTATAAATTTCAAAGGTTGTAACTACCAGATGCCTATGCTAAAGACAGAGGGTTTGGTAATTTGAACAAAGCTTTGTTCACATGATAGAAATGTAAATCAAAATTATAAATGAGAGACCAATGGCACAGCTGACTCTAAAACCTCTAAGGAATTTAGTCTAGCATCAGTCTGAGCCAATACATCTGTATTACACAGCACCAATATAATATACCTCTGTCCAGTGGATCTCAGACATAGGCACTATAAAATTTTTGTTTGTTTTAGAAAATTATTTTTCTCACAGTAAGTTTGTTACATGCAGGCATTATGAAATTATCCTTACTAAAGCATAAGTTAGTATCCTTACTAAACAGTCTCTTGTGAGAGTTTGATTGAACTAATTCTCTAATGTTTTTACTTCACTTTTACAGTTGTTACATTAACACACATATGTATTTATATATATTTATATATATGTATGTATACATAATTTTACAATTGTAAAGTATTGTACTGTACAATTGTACAGTGAGATTCTCATACTGCCAATGCTAATCAGCTGTGAAAACAGTGTCTTATGAAAGATTCTTTAGATTTTGATGTATTTGCCAAGAATCAGGCTTTTCATTTTCGTCTCCTATGATTATTTGGTTTGATATAAGGAAAAGGTATTTCTGCTGAAGCAGACACTTTGAAAGACTTATTACAAATATGTGTAACTGAGGGTATTTAAAATCAGTATTTAAAATCAAATTAGGTCTTCTGGATTGCTACTGCATTTTCTGCTTGAATAAAAAAGATTGATACTAAAGTTGCCAAATCATGTATTTATTATTTCATTAGTTACAATGTTTCTTTTCCATTCTTTTTCTTCCCCAGAACGATCCCTATTTTGTCCATAGAATTATAATTACATTGTTGCTACTGCATAATTACAGTGCTGCAGGGTTTATATGCTTATAATTACATGCTTGGGAAAATATTGAAAATCGAAGCGTCATGGTTCACTGACTGTGACTTCAGTTGTGGACACTGCTCAAGACTTTTAGCAATGCATAGTGGTGACTGTGCAAGAAAATAACATTTTTTTTTTTAAATCTGTGATTGAGCACTTTAATTGCTAGAACACATCACAGACATTTTTATTTCAGCTCAAGAGTAGTCTGATTTGTTTTGTCTGTGGAAGAATGCCTACTGCCCCAAATGCAGGCCATATAATCTTTATAAGCTTGTTTTTAGCTGTATATGAGCTACATAGTTCTGCCAATATTGCCATTACTTCTGGTTTGTGTTTAACAAACATGTAGCTGTATTTCTGAACTGAGTCTGTGTGCTCCTTTCATTTGTACCCAGCTGGAGGTGACTTTGTCCTTCCTGTTTGTTTTCAGTTATTGCAGGACCTGTGTTCTCAGGTACCTCTGTCCCTTCTTTCCTTTTTATGGTCTAACTGAAAGCCATTTATATTGTTGTTCGCTGTATACTGGCTACCAAGAAAGAAAACTTCTGTTGATTATAGTGCTCCAACCAGTTGTACCTGGGTTTGGCCATACGGTTTTAGATGAGATGTTGTTTCACCTACCACTGACTCCTCAGTGCTACGACCATTGAGATGTTCCCAGGACAGACTTGGTAACCTACTTCTTCATCAAGCTGACTAGGTTTCCAATTCACTGTAGCACATTCTTGCCAACCTTTGAAACCCCATGGCACAGGTAGCCCCCTTGCATGATACTGAATGGGGGAGGGAGGCTCACGTATTGCCTAGGCCACTTGCTGTATGAACCGTAGTAATCCATTGTTTTCTGACTCAGCTGCTCTGTCTGCTCAGCCTTGGTCCTGCGAGAGCCAGAGCATAAACCATTGGGTCCCTGTAAAGGCACATGAAGGGAAATGCGGTTCTGAGTGGAAAGCAAGTAAGTAGGCACAGTCTGCAGAGAGCACCACTGAGGCCTTTGCTATGATCTTCATTCCTTTATCTTATGCCTGTAGTGCAAGTTCTACCACAGACCCATCTCCTGCCATAGTGGAGATTAATGCTGACGTCATGCATTTTCTGCAAAATTCCTTCTGTTGGGAGCAGTAAGAGCTCCTCTGAGTGTGTGCTTGGGCCTCGTGGTGCTAGGAGGAAAAAGCTTGGTAAGCTGAAATGTTGCTCAGAAGAATGAATTTTTACTGCTATCATACTTACTGATCTTCAGTAGTTTTCTATGTCCCTCAGTTTTGCCTGTGCCTGACCTTGTAAGCAAATAGCTGGAGGATAGGTGTGATTTCTGACTGACAACCAGAATGTCTGTGGGGCCACCCATACCCACGAAGGTTGTGTTTATAAACATCTTTGTAAGAGTAGACTTTTAGCAATTTTGTGTCATTCTTAGTGCCTTAATTAATGTCAGAGCTCAAGCAATTTAAGAGTTATATCAGCATTGCTAAATTGGATCAGCTTCATAGCTTTCAGGTTACTCATTCTTGTTTGTCTGTAAATTAAGTGTTATAAGAAGTTTCTTGCTTTTCTCTGATAAATAAAAGTTCTTAGAATGTATGCATATATGATTGTCTTAAGCAATTATTTATGATATATATCTATATATATTCTCAAGAATATATGGTACATCTGCAGTAAACCCCCTAATGTTTATTCTTTTGCATTAAGTGTCTGAATAGGTTTTCTTCATTTTAATAGCAATAACTTTATCTTAAAAAGAAAATGAAGATCTTCAGTGAATCTGGTAAGACTTCAACTAAATTATATAATATCACATGCTAATTTCAGTGCTAAGGTCAAAATTATGAATGAAAATATTCTTTATAAATATATTCCAATAAAGAGTACAACAGAAAAATCTGTTCAAATTTTATGCCAAGCAATATTAGCAAAGAAATCAGTCCTGGGGAAGGAAGGCTTGCTTTAATTTATTAAATAACAAGGACAAATAGAATCCTCAGTACTGTGGTTTTGCTCCAAAATGCCTAAGTTGTATCACAACCTGTCATTTCCATTCTTAATTTATGTTTTGCCTGAGTGATGGAACTGCCTGTTTAAGCTACCAACCTTCAGACTGGGATGAGGGATGCATTGAATTAACTGAGCCAGTGGTATGAGTTTCAGGTGATTAAGATGACTAAAATAGTTTTGCTTCTGTTTAAACAAAAGAAAACAAAAAAGGAAAACATTGCATTACTTTATGATTTTATTTCACATGAAATTGCCCTCAACATATTTATTAGCATTTTAATATCAAACTCTGGACCTGAGTGCCAGAAATAGTAGGCCTGTAGCCTAGTATAGACTGGGGATTTGATGTGGTCAGACTTCATCTGTGAAACTTGGCTACTGCAGAAAATGCCTCTTTAAACAGTTATTTTCAATTCTTAAACTGTCTTTTTCAACTCCTTACAAATTTCTCTCTAACAGGAAACTGAAGATAAATTTATAACATCAAATTATTTAATTGAAAGCAATACAATAAAGTCTTTTTAATATACAACCTCAGAATTGTGGAAGTGGTGTATATCAAAGCTATTACTATGCTCCCACCTTTAGACTTGAAAGCCATGGCATTCTGCAGCCTCAGATGGGGTAGGCTAGTGCATCCTTTGTCATTTTTAAAGGTGTGTTTTAATTTTGAAGGAGTTCTCTTTATCCTCCCCAAGAAAGACCAGGCCTTGCTGTTTGAAGGCGAAGGAAAAATACTGGTCCAATGCCATGAGAAAGGGTGAGGGTGGTGATTTGTCTTAAAACAGAAATATGATCTTTCAACTGTTTTTTGGTTAAAGTTCAGATAAGTGGGTGATGGATGTATGAAGGGGTAATGCCAACCAGCAAACTCCACTGTCAGCTCCATACCACTATATTTTTAGAGCTTATGTTTTCAGCACCTTGATTTTTACCAAAAGAAGAAAGTGAGATTTTGTGCTCTTTTTAAACAGAGGTAATCTTGTCTCTGCATCAGCACTCTTCCTTACTGCTATGGAAGAAATCCGAAATGTGTTTAGCAAGGACTGTAACTTCCTTTTCTTCCAGGTTCCAGGCAAAGAAAAGCAGGGCCAAAAAAATTAAGTAACTAAGTGCTTCTGATTATAATTTAAAGTGGAAAACAGAAAAACTGTTCTTTTAGTCTTATTTTATGCTTTTAGTTTGGTGGGTGTCTTTTTTATTAGTTTTTTGTTTGTTAGGGACATGTTGGTTGTCTTTGATAGTAAAACAGTTTTAAGGTTCACAAGTATGCTACTTTTTATACTTTTTTTTTTTTCCTAATGGGAAAATACACTTTAGCAGAAGTGTAGTTTAATATACATTTATTATGTATATTAATTTTCACAAAATTTAAACAGCATTAATATAAGCATTTATTACCCATAGTTGTGCTGCAACTTTGGAAAAGAACTAGTGAAATAAAATTTCTTAAACATGTATAGAAAAGAAAATAAATGTCAAAAGATATGTTTTTAATTTGAAACATATTGATTTAGTAAGTACAATTTTATCTATAGTAGTGAATTGAACCGATTGTTTCTTGTTACCAGGGGCTTCAAGGTTTTAAAATTGGGTCTCAGCCTCTCACCTCATTTTTATTCATAGATTGTAAGAGGAAAATAAGGTTTCCTGGCTTTTAAAATCCCAGTTGGTTTTTCAGCTTTGAATGAAGTAGTTGAAATTTGAAATGAAGCAAATATTCACTATGCACCTGTGGAATAGTCAGTTTCTGTCAAAAGCTGGTTTAACATTTCAGCTTATTCTAGCTCCAGTTTCTTTCTCTTTGTCTTCTATGTCTTCAGAGATTTCAGAGATTTTATTTTTCTTAAAGACTTTAAATACTAGTGATTATTTTTGTAGCTTAAATTGATTGTGCTTTCTAAATTACTACTTTGCACAGGCTATAATAATTTCATGTTTAAATATAAACAGGGAATTTGAAAATAAGTAAGTGTTTAATTAAGGCAAGATCAGAAAGCCAGCTGTTTTTAAAATCCTTTCTTTTTTTCCACCCTTCCTAGATCTCTAAGGTGTTCTGAGAAGCTGGGTCTCTGAAGAAAGGAAATATGATAGAGGATTGATATGTTTTTCCAGTTCACTAAGCGTAGTTTTACTCTTAGGTTCAAAAGTAGACAGATGGGCGTGATGCACATTCTTGCTGTTAATTTGCCATTTATACCCTCTAGTTATTTTATCCAAGAGTTAGAATGGAAGTTTTAGTTGAAATTATTTGTGAATTACTTCTGCCATGGTAAACTTCCGTTTTAAAGAACAGAGCAGTACATACACCGCATTTTTGCTCCACAGGCTTATTTCATACAGACATACTTCATTCAAGAGTATTTGATTGCAGCCGTGTACACAAATAAACAAGGTTTGTTGTACAGTGCAAGTGGTACTGTTTGTCTGCCAAACATCTAGGAAGCATGTCAATGCAAGGCAGGTTTTGTTCCGAGTACCATACAGAAATCTACCTCTTACGGGTGACAAACCAATCTGGACATTAGCCATCTTTACAGCCTGTTGGAGAGGGATGACAGGCTTCATTTTCCTTTGCAGTGTAATTCCAGCATCACGTAATCCTTCTTCCTTCCTTCACAGCATATTTTTGAAAGTATTTTTCTCCCTTGATCCAGAGCATAGAAAACTCTTTTAAGATCTGGATTGCTAGGTAGGGGTTTTGTATGTTTATGACTTCTATCACATAATTTTTCTTTTAAAGTTTGTGCTTACATAGAGGCAAGCTGGAAAATCGAGTATTTCTAAAAGGTTCTGTGACAATCAAGGTAATGTCATATTTTCCAGCAAGAATACCAGACCTATGTTGTGTGTGATTTAGCCAGCAGTTTCTGCCTGAAGAACAGTGTTCACTTTGTTTATTGGAAGATTACTGAAAATCCTATAATTCATCACTAGTCTGTCAAAAAGCAAGTTTTGGCTGATTTAGTGCCTCGTTTGGAATTGAAACGTACATATTTTATCTTAAATGTTGAGTGTTCTGTTTCAAGTCCTACATTTTAGCTTTCTGTAGAATACAAGTAGCCCTAGTATATATTTTTGTGAAATGACAATGCATATTAAAGAAGGAAGATGCTTTCAGGCGTGTTGCTACATTCAAATACACTGCTTACTTATGTTGTTTTTCAAAAGAAAATAACTCTTTTGACTGTAAGGTTATTATAATGAATGATGAGGGCCTGTAGTACTTTTTCACACGTAAAGTAGCAGGTATAACATTAAAGATCTGGACTGGTTGATTTAAGAAGGGTAAATGTCTGTATTTAATATCCTGTTTCTTACATCAGTCACAACTCCTACATCTGTTTGGTACCTCAACATATTAAGTGGTAAGTGGCTGCTAAGAATCAAACACCTTTGAGTCCTTTTGGTCTCCTTCTTCTATGCTGGCACTTTGATTGTGTTGTATAAACAAGATGATAAGCAGTCATGGCTACCTGTATAGTTGTTATATCCAAAGATAGGTTTTCATTTTCCTTAACAGTAGAAGCTCTATTATTCTGATTCTGGAGCAACTATGTTGTGCAGGTCTTACAAACTTGTCGATTACAGCTAAAACTCCTCTTGGAGTTCAGGCAGATATTTGCATAAGCATTTTGACTAGAGCATAATTTGTTGTATGTGCAGATTACATTTCCTCATGACAAAGGCTAAGAGATCAGATACAAAATATGTGCACTTTTCTCTTTCCCTGGTTTTGGTTCTGTTGCTGTCAGTCTGCTCTCAGAAACAGTGACTAGGAGGCTTTGGGTTCTTTTATGCTTCCTCATATGTGCTACCAGGAGGTTCTTTCAAAAACAGTAGTTAATTAAATAGCTCAGTCTGGCACTTCATAGCTACAACAAATGAGTTGCATCTAATAACTTTCCCCATATATTAATTAAGAAACTGAAAGGCACTAGGAAGAGGACTGGCCATCCAACATTTAATTCTCGTAGTTAAAAATAATTTTACCCCAAAATCCTATTCTTGTCTGTAAATCAAGCTGTTGATATATTCTTCTAAAAATAAGTGTGATCATAGTGCTCATGCAGACTCAAACATTTCAGACTGAGGTTAAGAATAAAACAACGTACCACTTTGAAGTATACTTGAGAAAAGTAGTTGTGCACTTAGCATTGTATGCCCTACCCATCAAGGGCTTTGAAATTTAGACCACCAAATTATATTTCAAATACTGTGTATTATTTTCCTCTTTATCTCTTTTTTCAGGGATCTTGTAAAGACCTTTACAAGACTCAGGTTACTTTCAAGCTTCACTTCTCTTATCTGTGAATATGAGGTCTAGGCAGTCCAAAACCAGATGCTTAGGTGATACAGTTAAGGAGATTATAGATATAGTAGACATAGGGTGAGTATTCTGCTGAGAAATTAATTTACTAACAGGCTTCCTATTTTTCCCCACTGAAACCTCTTTTCTCTATATAGATTGACCACTACATCTAAGCCTTTCTCCTAAGGATTTGTAGATGCTCCATATTTGAGTGCCCAATTCCCTTCTGAAGGCTTCTTCAAACTTTCCTAAGTTTCTTGCCTCCCCTTTGCCTTCCTGGCTTTCTTTTTATTCACCTCCATATGGAAGTTCTCTTCTTTGTTGTTTGACTCACAAGAGCAAAGTTCATAGTACATACTTCTTGGCAAGAGGCATGGCTAATCAGCATGATGACTTTAGAGCTGGCAAGTATGCCCTTCCTCACTCACCAGCCAATCTTAACTCTTGTGATGGGTTAACACATCCTGCTCTCACACCTTTCTTTCCCCTAACACAGAAATAAGGGGAAGTAACACAAAAAAAAATCCCCTCTGGGTTGAAGTAAAGATTTGAGATAAAAGTTGTACTAGAAATGAGAAAATGCAGTGCACAATTACGTTAGCTTATTTGCAAAAAAGTGCAGCAAAATGCAGCAGCAGAAGTCAGCAACCTCCCCCCAACCCACAGTCCATCCAGCCAAAAAACCTGGAAACCAAAAGCTTCAGCTGGAACAGGAAGCCTCTCATGTTACAATCTGAATTTCAAGCCCCATGATACTTTGCTCCAGCCAGCAATTTCATTTTGAAGCTGGCATGACAGCAGCATGGTATTGAGTATCAGCAGTAGATTCAACTCAAGCCACGACAGCTCTTCCAGCCAGGATGCTTGCATGGTTGAGAGCCTTAGGCTAAACGCTGTAGCCTACCTCTCTGTAGTGGTAAGGCAGAATTTTCACTTTGTAGCCCAGACGTCTTGTAAATCTGAGATGTGTCTGTATACTTAATGAAGAAATGGCAAATTAGAGGAGTAAATAAGATGCTTTTAAACATTGCATACAATTTCTGATACGGTTGGCACCTTCTTTTACTGTCTTTACTGGTATTGTGTGTAATGACAGGGAAGGTGAGGTGACACATGTATCTTTCATCTCATCAAACTCAAAATCCAAATGAAAACCCCACTGTGTTCTGTAAACAGGAGCCATTGTTCTGAAGACAGCAAATTGGAAATTATGTTTTGTGGTGACCAGGGCTGTTGACAGACTCAGTCTTTGGAAAAAAAATGTACGCACTGTTACTCAGTACAAAACATGACAGTTGTGCTACCTTGCTCCCCGTTCTTACAGAAAGATCAACACACCACAGATGTCATCATTGTTTGGTCTAGTTACACAGATCTTTCTCAAAGTTCTTATCCCCATCTTCACCCCACCTCTTCTCCACACTTACTTTCCTTTGCTTCCACATAAACAGAGCTATTGTCCCAGGGGTGGCTTCTGTGTAAGCGTGAGTTATGAGTACAGGTCTGATGTCTTGGTTCATTAAAGAAAGTGGAAATCCCATCTCGCCAAGGTGATAAACACTCACCTTTTTGCATGGCACATGGTCACTACAGTGTTTTAGCATGAAACCGTTAACTTCTTTCTTAAGTGGTTCTTAAGGTCTGAAATGTGGGATCCAGAATGCTGTTTTCAGAAAATCACTTGAATTTTTACATTGTTGAATATCTCTTAAAAGGTACATGCTTAAAAGATGCTGAAGGAATGGGACTGGAGAGAAAACCCAAAGAAGTATGCGTATGCACATACTCATACTTCTATCTATGTTAACACTGCCTTTGCAGTATAAGAGACTGTGTGTGACTCATAGTCTGAGTTCCCAACTGCTAGCAAGAATGGTCAAATCTATTGAAGAAGTCAATATTGAAAGGAAACAGGCATTTTAAATTCTGGAGATAAGAGATGGAATTGTTCCTGCTACTTCTGTGGACACTGTTTATAGATTTAACATGTTAAATCCTAAGAGTGAAACAACATGACTAGTAGATGAAAGAATTAGCTTAATTTGTATCATTTGCTTACAAAAAACTACTGAAAAATATCTTAGGGAAAAATATTTTGCTCTTATGGTTGTACAACTCTAAGTCAGCATAGTTGTGTTGATGAATCCTGATTTTCTTCATTTCTAAAATGTATAGCCCATATCTGGACAAATGCACAATTCTTAAAACAACTCAGTTACTGTTTGAACAGCTAGTATAAATAATGAACCACTCCATTACCAAGAGTATAAATAAATGTAGACAAGTAAGGGTTCTCCAGAGCTGAAAGTTTAGGTTATGCAAAAACTTTGACAGCTGTAATTTGTAGGTCCTTGTAGACAGAGGGGTGTAAGTGATGTAAACTCTAGAAAGCTGACATTTAATGTATGACTATTTTGTCATTTTGCCAAAAACGCAGGACTTCAGTGTTAGGTTTCTTTTGCTCTGTAGAAATTTTGAATAGGGCAACATCTGGCAGAAAAAATTCCCCAGAATGCCTTAAACTTCTCAGTGCTGGGAAGACAGCACAGTGCTTTACTTCGTGATGAGTGATGAGTTAACATTTTAGAGATGTCTGGTCATAAATATATTTTCCTTGGATAAAACTCAAGAAAGAAGAATAGGAAAGGAAAAATACTAATTGATATTTATTTCTTAGCTTACTAAGATTTAAAGTTTATTTAATACTAAAAGCTAGTTGAATTAGAAGTGTGCTTCTAATTAGGTGATAATCTAAAAAGTTTGTTCTCGCTTATGATTGGCTAGTTGAAGAGATGTAAGACCTTCACATTTGAGCAGTTAAGTCCCTATGTTTAAGGACATAAATGGAAGCAACCCTCTACTCCAGAGTAACCACATACTTGTAACTTCAGCAAACCACAGTGGAAAATGGCTTAACAGGCATTGCAGAAATTCAGTCAGTTTTCATGAGAACATGACTTTTTAAGACCTAATTTTAAGCTAGCAAATTTAAATATTTTCACTAGGGTTAGTGCAAGTCCTTTGGTTTAAATTGGTAAAGTGAAAATATGAGGAAAGTTAAGAGCTCTCCTTGTGGTGGGGAAAAAGAGGAGCGAGAGGGAGGGAAAGAGAGAAAGATAGATAGAAAGAGAGAGCAGACTGGCTCTGAACACACCAACATGAAATGTATCCTTGGTCCTGGGAATTTTTTAAATAAACAGAGAGTGGTTCATATTTTATGAGTCTTGTTCAGAATATTTACAGAAACACTGTAGTCTATACTGTCAGTTAGTCAGAGAATATGACTGCACAAGCAATCATAAAGTACCCAGGTGCTGTGCAATGTTGCTGAGTGAAGGTACAGAATTAAAGTAGGGCACTCTTCTTAGCTGCCTACTTTGAAACACTCACAGTGAGAATCTCTGTTAGTTCACAATGTGGTTCTTTTTCTCCATAAATGTGCTGATTTTTCCCTTTCTTTAAACTACCTTCTTTGATTAGATGGCTGAAACTTCACTTTATTTATAGCAATACAGTAGTAACATGTCTCACAGGAAGCAACTCTGCTGTTTCTGAATAGACTCTCGACCTGTGTTTCTCAGGGTAAGGCTTGCCACCCAATCGTTCACTCCTCTAGTAAAAGAGCAATGCAGTGGGGAGGTGCAAGTAGGAGGAAAACAGGAAGTTTATTAATGGCTCTATTTATTCCAGTGCTATCAGTGTTTTGAAGACGCTTCTGAACATTAACTAGCAATTACTTGGAAAGATCACACAGCCAAGTACAAACAGTCTAAAAGGCTCCTGCAGTGCATTAATGACAACTTTCTCCTGCAAGTAGTTGAAGAACCAACATGGAGAAGTGCAGTGCTGGACCTGGTATTAACAAAGAAGGACTGGTTGTAGATGTCAAGGCTGGGGATAATCTTGGTTATAGTGACCATGACATGTTAGAGTTTAATATCAAAAGACAAAGAAGCAGGGTGATAAGTAAAATTTCAACCCTGCCTTTAAAAGGGCAAACTTTCCTCTCTTCAAGACTCCACTTAGAAATATCCAGTGGACTAGGACTCTGGAAGGAAGGGGGGGCCCAAGAGAGCTGGTTAATATTCAAACATCTTCTCCTCCAACCTCAAGAGAAATGTATTCCCTTGAAAAAAAAAAATCAAATAAGGCAGACAGAAGACCTGCATGGATAAACAAGAGACTATTAGTAAAACTCAAAAATAAAAAGAAGGTTTACAATATGTGGGAAAAAGGACTGATCGGTTGGAAGGATTATAGAGATATAACCAGAAAATGTAGAGATGCAACAAGGAAGGCGAAGGCCCTCTTGGAACTGAATCTCACCAGGGGGTGAAAGAGAACAAGAAGAGTTTTTTCAAATACATCAGTGATAAAAGGAAGAGCAGGCAAAAGGTGGTCCCACTGCAGAATGAGATGGGAGATATGGTAACTGATGATGCAGAGATGGGAGAGTTACTGAATACCTTCTTTGCCTCCGTCTTTGCTCCTAAGACCAGCCCTCAGGAACCTGAGAAGCAAGGGAGCAGAACTGGAGAGATGTGGACATTCCACTGGTCAGTCAGGACCAGGTTAGAGATATCCTATACCATCTGAAGACACACAGATCCATAGGCGCTGATGGGATGTATCCACGAGTGCTGCGAGAGCTGGCTGATAGTGCTGCTGAGCCTCTTTCCATTATCTTTGAAATGTCATGGAGAACAGGAGAGGTGCCTGATGACTGGAAGATAGCAAATGTCACTCCAGTCTTCAAAAAAGCCAAGAAGGAGGACCTAGGCAAGTACAGACCAGTCTGCCTCACTTCCATCTCTGGAAACATGATGGAGCAGCTCATCCTGGAGGTCATCTCTAACCACATGGTAGAAGAGAAGGTTATCAGGAGTAGCCAACATGGATTTATGACGGGGAGATCCTCTCTGACTAATCTGATGGCCTTCTATGAAACTATGACCAAAAGGGTAGATGAGGGAAGAGCAGTGGATATCATATACCTTGACTTCAGTAAAGCTTTTGACACTGTCTCCCATAACATCCTCATAGAGAAGATCAGGAGATGTGGCATAGATGGCTGGTCAGTGAGGTGGATTGAAAACTGGCTGGACAACACACTTCAGAGGGTCATCATCAGTGGCACAGAGTCAACTTGGAGGTCTGAGGCAAGTGGTGTCCCCCAGGGACAGTACTGGGTCCAGTTTTGTTCAATGTCTTTATCAACAACCTGGATGAGGGGATTGAGAATACCCTCAGCAAGTTTGCTGATGATACAAAACTGGGGGGGTTGGCTGAGCAGGCTGCACAGCCTGGGGGACAGGCTGTGCAGCCATCCAACGTGACCTGGACAGGCTGGAGAGCTGAGTGCAGGAAAACCTCATGAAGTTTAATAACGACAAGTGCAAGGTCCTACATCTGGGGAGAAATAACAACTTGCACCCATACACGTCAGGGGCTGTCCTGCTGGAAAGCAGTTCCACAGAGAAAGACCTTGGAGTGCTGGTGGACAGCAAGTTCTCCATGGAACAACAATGTGCTCTTGTGGCCAAGAGAGCCAATGGTATCCTGGGATGCATCAAGACAAGTGTGTCCAGCAAGTCTGGGAAAGTTGTTCTACCTCTCTACTCTGCCCTGGTGAGACCACACCTGGAATAGTGTGTCCAATTTTGGGCTCCTCAGTTCAACAGAGACAGAGACCTGCTGGAGAGAATCCAATGGAGAGCCATGAGGATGATTAGGGGTCTTGAGCATCTCCCCTGTGAAGGGAGACTGAGATCCCTGGGGCTGTTTAGTCTGGAGAAGAGAAGACTGAGAGGGGATTCATCAATGTGTATAAATACCTGAGGGATGGGTGTCAAGTGGAGAGGGCCAGGTTCTTTTTGTGGTTCACAGTGATAAGACAAGGAATAATGGGTTCAAACTTGAACATAGAAGATTTCATCTCAGCATGAGGTGAAACGTCTTTACAGTGAGGGTGACAGAGCACTGGAACAGACTCCCCAGGGGGGTTGTGGAGTCTCCTTCTCTGGAGACTTTCAAAACCCACCTGGATGCATTCCTGTGTGGACTACCCTAAGTGATTCTGCTTTGGCAGGGGGGTTGGACCTGATGATCTCTTGAGGTCCCTTCCAACCCCTGATACACTGTGATACCGTGATAATTTCACAGGTCCTTTGCATAAGCCCTGGTTGATGTGATGGTGATGCTGTCTTTGATTCTAATTTTCCGACAGCAGCAGTTGTCACGGTGCACGTCCAGAAGTGACAAAGGTATCTTAAGTTTTTCTCCCTTAGATATGCCATTGGGATGTTTTCTGCCAGCTGCCTAGGAGAACTGCAGCTGCAGGCAATAGGTGTGGAACGTGTCAAGGGGTATGTCCTAAGTATTACTGCCCTGCTGCCGTTCATGCAGGAAGGGGCAGAGGCTCTGTTGCTGAGGTTTTCTTCTGTGCTGCCTTTAGGATTCAGGCTGAACGTACAACTCAGATTGCAAAAGCTGTGATTTTTTGAGTTGTGCGTTGTGGCTCATACACTCCTCCAGCGTACTCAAAAAATTTACTCAACTTGTGTGCTCATATGACACCAACTAAGGAGCTGATCTGAAGTATTTTCACGATCAGAGTTTCTTAACTAATTTTATGCATAATAAAAGTAATGTCCAATGACCTCAACCATAGGTAGGGGATCACAGATGCAAACAGAAGGTGAAGTGTTTTGTTGTCTGTTTATCTGGGTTGAAATCAAGACTTAGAGGTGAAAGAATGACAGAGACAGGAATTAATACACCAGACTTTCTGAAAGGCTTGAGGTGAATGAGTGGACTCTGATTAATGCCTCAATTCTCCCCATGAAGAAAAAAAAACAATAATTGCTAATAAAAGTGTGAACCCTTTCTTATATGTAGCAACCACTTTCTACTAATCTAATTGTGGTGGATTGAAAATTCCCCCCAACATAAAATTGCCAGACTAGCTCAGTTGGAAGCAAATGCAGCTGTATTTACAAGCAAAACTACAATCTAAAATATGAAATGCAATGAATATTTACAAAATATACAATATTTACATATATGTACAATTTATAAACAGTACATGACCCTCCCTGGACAAACCAGGGGGCTACTAATAGCTTCCCCTTCTCTACTCTCTTCCCTACCTCCCTGTACACATGGGATAAGAGAAAAAGCAGAGAGTTGCTGTTAGTTACTTAACCACAAGAAGAATGCATTCGAGGTCAGCAAAGCCAGCAGAAGCCAGTAGTATCTGCTAGAGCAAGGAAGCCAGAAAAAAAAAAAAAGAGAGTTAGCTTACACAAATTAACATTTATGGTAGATATCTGTTCACTGGGATTATTTAGAATTTTTAATTATTTTCCTTTTTTACATCCAATGGTGGTTTATTTCCATTCTACCACTTTCTGTTCAAGATGTGTGGAAAATTTTCTAGGCACCGCCTGAAACTAACACACTAATACAACCCACATTTTCAAATGCTGAGTATTTGTAAACATTTGTGTCTTAATCACTGCAATATTTGAGAAACTATAAATACAAAGGGTTTTGTTAAATTGTCTTAATTTCAAAAACTGAAATCAGAAAGAAACTTTGTTTTCCTAATACATCTTTTATGAGATAGAAGTGAATTTTTTAAGCTATATTGACTTTCAAAGGGCTTTTCAATTGTACAACTAACACAACACTTTCTGATCTTAAAGACATGCTTCTGTAGGCCCATTACGCAGGGAACAGCAATGAATTAACATGAATTTTTGGCACAAGCCTATTTACTTCTATACTTGAGTGTTGTAATCATTTCCAAATTCTTTGGGAATAACTTTCATTCTTGAAAATATTTCCCACAACTAAAACATCAGAAACTCTCACTACAAAAAAAGCTACCCAAAAAAAGGTAACACTGACTTGAATAATTTAATTCCTTTTGGTACTGAATTCTAGTTTAGTCTCTAGAAATCTTCCAAGAAAGTCTAAAGTTTGGTAAGTCTTTTTTATATTCTAGTCGACTAAACTGGGATGAGTAGCAATTACAGCCTTTATTCCCACTGGTATTTGCCTACCTGCATTCAGTCTCCCTGACTCTCACAGTTCTCAGCTAGAAATCTCATGAAGGAAAATTTCAACTTAATGTAGGGGCTTCACCTTGTGTTAAGCATTATTGCACCTAAGCAGCTTCTTTTGAATGCTTAGTCACTGGAATGTGGAGCAATCATGGTTGAAACCTGTAATAAATTTTTTTGATCAGTCTGCCTCATTAGGCACACTCAGTGCAGTGAACTCAGATAATTGGATTGTATACTGATATTATAGGTGTACTTAGTATGCGGTAACTTTGAAGCTAGTGTTGAGTGTTAGTTGGGTTTTTTTTTTTATTTGAGAAGCAAAATACATATGGAAGTATTCATTTCTTGACATGCTCGTTGTCATTGTTCTGGAGCTTCATTAAAAGCATTGCTCTAAATATATTTTCAAAAATTAAATTTCGGCAACCAGAATTCAGTAAATCAGAATGTCATACAGCTTTTTGTATGACAACTAAAGCAACAAGGGGCTGTTGCTCGAGCTAAATTTTACCATAAAAGGTAAGTCCAGTAAGAATTACCATTTTATGACTCAGGTCAATAAGTCACTTCAGATTTGCCTGAAAGCCTTGTTACAGTAACATAATGCAGCATATATGTTGCCTCTTTTGTTGATGGAGTAGTTTCCCAAAGTCCTGCCAAACTAGGTGACTGAAAGTTAGGTGACTGGAAAGTTAGGTGACTGGAAAGTGATAGGCAGAAAAGTGGATTATGGTAAGGGAAGCCAGTCCTTCTATGACTGTTGAGTTGCTGTGCTGCAGCAAGTATATGTGTTCTTCAAATTTGGTTTCTGCAGTCTGTGAGTCTCCATCTGTGTCTTTAATTTTACTTTTGCTGTTTTGTAGACCTTTTCCTTGAAAGGGATATCTACCAGGTAAAAATCCATCTGTTACTGTTCTTTTCTCAAGCTGTTATTAGAAGTTGTAAGCATGCAAGAACTGCAATGCCAGATACTAATTTCTGAGTTCTCCTTCAATTTCTCTGTGAAATTTAAGTTGCTTTACAGGTTTTGGAGAGAGGGCTTGGGGTTTTTGTATATTTATTTTTGTTAAGAAGAGAAGAAAAATAAGAGGGAGAAATATGTCTATGTATTGCAGCCTATTTTGTTATCTCTATACGCACAAACAAGTTTCTGTGCATTTATTGTATTTAGATTGATATGTCATGTTTGCATGGTAAAGTTTACCACTGCTTCTCTCTGTTACAGAGACTGGTATATATTGTGTTAGTGAGGCAAGTATAAGGAGAAAATGGAGTTCATTTACCTTGCATTGTAACTGAAATTTCCTCACTGGTTTTCAGTTTTGTTGGAGATGGTTATTTTTATAAACATACAGAATATTTTCTGTTTTGAAGGATTAAAAATTAGAAATAACATATAATTTCATTTAATAAATAAACAAAATGAAAAGAAATATTCCTAGAATATGCTTCTGGATGCCTAAGAGGCTTCTTAATAGGCCTTAATTATGCTAATTCTGAAAAGTCATACTAGCAAAAATTATGTTTTTGCCATATTGCATAGTGAGGAGATAATGAATAACCAAGCAACTGAGCACTTTGTAAACTATTATTTGTACAGTGTTTGCTTTATCAGGTGACTGACATTAGGTGTTTCAGATTAATATATACAGGAGAGAATACAGAGACAGAGCAGAGAAAAACAGACTAGGCAAGAATGGCAAGGTCAAAGGCAATATATCAACTGGTTGACTTTCTAGGTCATAGTAGTTTTTAAATATTTGAGAAGCCATTCCAAGAGTAATACAGAGTTCTTTGTTTTGTTTTAGAGCTCTGACTAGATCTTATCTGCATTCATGGAGCTGAACTGTAAATCGCTAAGTCTTTTCATGTTGCCTGCTTTATAGAAAACCTAAGAGGCAGTAAGTAGTGGACACAGTGGAAGATGCAGAGAAGCTTTTTCTCAGTGTGTTCTTACTTTCATGCCTTGCAGTAGAAAGTGCAATGCAGGCAAATAACAATCCCAGTCTTTTCAGAGATACATTTCTCCAGTACCACAGCAGATGGCTAAGGGTTAGATTGTGGTTAGCATCTCACTTGGTGTTTTGAACAGAATTCTCTGTTTTCCTAAAGCATCGTAGCATGCATGCATACCTGGAAAAAAAGGTCATCCCATACCTTTATACAGTAACTGCTACTTAATGCAGGCAACTCTGCTAGGATTTCAAAATTTGGCTGTGGTTGGATTTTGTTACAAGGAGATGCAGATTCTTGTATAACCCCAAAGAGTGAAGCGGAAACAGTTGGAAGCTCAAACACATTAAAAAAAAAATGTCAATCGCTTTAAGAAGATAAGTGCTGGGAAATGAATGCATGCTAGTACCAGAGAAGAAGCAGCTCTGTCAGATACAATTAATTTTCTTGGTCTTCAGTATCACGATAGATCACCTCTGACCATTAACCTGTCACCCTTACTGATAGCAGAGATAGCTAGTGGTTGCTAATTTTTATGTTAGTCTTTTGTCATGTAAATGTTATTTACTATATGCTACTATGTAAATGAGGCAGTGCCCCCAGGCAACCATCAGATAACTATTTCTATGGCTGTAAAGCTTTGTCAGGTTAAACTCAAACAACAGGGCTTATTTCATAACAGGAAGTTTGTGCTTTTGATAGGAAACAAAATGTTGGCTTCACCAGTGTTGATTAGTGTGGGCAGCAAAATGGTCAGATGAGTGAGAATAAATGCAGTCATCTTGCCAGCCAACTGTCGTGTACTGTTGTGAGTTTCCCTCTTCCACTTTGCTTGACTGAGCATGCCATCTCATATGCTGATCTCATACTGTGCATTCATGCAGACCAAGATGGCAGTTACCTGTCAGGCTCTGTACCAGACAGTGTTGGGGAATTCACATAGTGCAGGGAATGTGTACAAGCAAGAATGGAAAGGTTTGATTATACTTATTTTTTTAATGCCAGAGGAAGCCTAGTTAGTATTTTAGAATACACCCAATATTGAGAGCATTTTCAGTTAAAAGATGAGTTTTCTGTCTTTCCATTGTGCAGTAAGTGCTAACTATGTGAATGTTGCTTCAATGTATGCCAAGAACATGGACACTTCCAAAGAAGTTTCATTATCAGCCAAAGGCTTAGATTCCTGCAGGTACTGAAAATAATGTAATTTACTGTAATGTTTTCTCTGCTATAGTGGTTGTTTTGATTGCTATGAATATAGATGTGTTCTGATTCTAGCGTCACCTCCTGATTACTAGAGTGAGCAGTCCATAATTGACATGAAGGAAGGCAACTGCTTATACACTTAGAACAATTAATTTTGAAAATGCTCACGCATACTATAAGAAGCTCATATGTAAGGACATTTAGATTGACATGACTGACTTTAGCTTGCAGAACTTTATGGTGATATATAACACAAGTAAGTAATACCTCTGCAAATATTTGCTCAAGAATAATGAAAACCACAGCTGTCCCCTTTGATTAAGTAAACAGTGGTTGCAAGAGAATATATCAAATACAGAAGTAACGTTTGGATCTGGGTAGAATTCCCAGATTTTATGTCTCTCTATGAAGAACATTTGTACTTCCTAAAACATTATCTTTTTCAATCCTGAAGCTGAGAGATCTGCATTATGGCTCAGAAGTGTTAGAAATGAAGACCAGTTTGTTCGTCAATTGCTTGTAATAGCTGTCTGGTTTTGCGTGCTTTGCACTTCAGGGCTGGAACCAACTAATTTTCCAGCAGTAAATGATGCTAGTGCCACACAGCTTGTTCCACTCTCATCTGTCATTATGTCTGTAATAGTTTACTCACAGGTGTGAGGTTTTTGTGGCATTTGTTTAAAAAAAAGAGGCTATCATTTCAAATGGATGTTTTTCTGAAACATATCTCTGGAATCTCATCTGTGGTTGTATCTTGACTTTCAGACAAGATTTGCACAACATATAAATAAGAAGCTCAGTAGCATGAGTTAACCTTGCAACATAAATTTAAGTTCTCTGTTATTTCTCTTTTACATGTCATGGAAACAGGTGATTTAGAGCCAAAGTATTTTTCATGATGCAGAAGCAAAACAGGCCTGTGTCATGAATAGAAGTCAATGATCAGTCCTGCTGTCACAGTAATAAAAATGTGGGAAAGTTTGTAGTTTGCAAAAGAGTAGCTTATACTTGCAAGATTAAGAGATCTTTGGTGGCAAGGCACAACTTTGAAAATGCAGTGTACTTTACACAAGTGTTGTCTTCAGAACTTGTTAAAATGGCTATGTGGCAGCCTTGAATGTTGTAGTTGAAATGAAATCATAGTAAAATGGTTGAAGCTGATCTTATGATTATCATCAGTTACAATCGTTAAACTGAATGATGAGGAATGATACTGCCTGACTTGTGGAAATATGCAGGAGCTGGGTGGAAACTGCCAGGTGCTTTGATCTTCTTTGCTGCTAGTGGGTGCCTGCTAGAGCTCCCCGCTGCACCGCTTGGCTGGGGAAGCTGCTCCTTGCTTTACATGCACTCAGGCGTGGCAAAAAAGGGCTCCTGTGCATCGTTATGTGACCTGGAAATGGCTATATTGGCTAGTGTCAGTGGGACCATGACAAGATTTTTCATGTGGTTCTTTCACTGTCCTCCTATGGAAAACAGCATGTATCCACATCTGGAAGCATTCTGCTCAAGGTTTTCCACCTCAGGCCTCTACATTTTTGTATAGCTTTTGAGAAGACTATAAGCAAGTAATATCCCATCTCTTTCCATGCAGAAAAGTTTGTTGTTTGGCTCTGTTAATCAAAGACAAATAACTAAGAACAACTGTATCAAATCTGGCTATGCATGTGACCTATTTTTTAACCCTTGTAGCAGCAAAGGTAGTTTAAATAGGAGTTAGAAATGGGAGTTTCTTTCAGAGCAGACGACCATTATGACATTGTTGTGTGCATTCACTTGAAATCCAAGAATTCAAGCAGTTCAGTCAGGAGTCAAGACTGTTGGACAAGCAGCTCATTGGCAGAAATGTTGTGTCTTTTAGATATTTACTCTCAAATGAAGAAACATAAGTATTATTTAAACTTTATTAGTAGTGTTATTTGACCAAATAACACCATGCCTTGAAAAATGCAGAAGAGCCTACCAAAACAAATCAGTAACATCTTTTAAGCTCTCAATTAGAGCAATTGGTTTGTATGGTTCAATGGCTGAAATACAGATCAGGTGTTAGCTTCTTTTGTGTCCTGGCATCCATTCTTATCTTTGTATTCCATTTTCTACACACATAGGCAAACATGCATATGTACAGGCACAGATACACTCACACGCAGCCTCTTACAACCACCAAAAATGATTGATCCCATCACTGTTGCTGTGAGTGCTCATGTGTGATTCACTTGGTCCCAGCACTTGCATGCTGACTTGCTTCCTTCGTGCTTGGTTTACAGTGGTCAGTATGGGGTGAATTGTTTGTGGGGGAGAGGGATTATTCTTTTTGTGCATGCATAGACTGTAATCAATTACTCATTATAAAGAGAGTTTTCAGTAGAAAATTAAGAACATTAAGCACTTGATCTAGAAAACGAGATACTTTGTGTTAGAAGGAAGTTTGCCCTCTTTAGAAATTTAACCTGGTTATGTATTAAATTTAAATTAAAATTTAACCTGATTATTTAAATTTATGCCAACTGATTATGAGCAAAACCTATAGTATGAAGTTACTTGGACTAATGAGCATCTGCTTCTCTTTGATCACAGCGTTTGACGTTACGTATTAGAAGTGTAACTTTGTAAAATTATAGTCACATCTGATTTAGTGAAGACAAATCCCAAGTGGGTAGGTTGTGCTCCAAATAACCAAGAGCATGCTCTTCTGTCTCCTTGGGCCTTTTAAAATATAGCAGTGCCTTGTGATGGGAAAGGACATGAGTAGCTATTTAATGATTTTATTTAAGGATGAATATTGTGCTACTGTCGACTTATTTGCAAGCCTTAATTTCTTAAAATATTGATAACCCTGGGTTATCCTGACTGGGTGCCCAGGTTCCTCAAATTAGTGGTTACTATCAGACACTAGCATTTTAGATTTACTTATTTTTCTCCTTTCTGTCACAAAACTGGCAAAACTACTTAGTCATAATACTTTTGTCATTGAAAAATGTCCTGATCAATAACAAAGTGCAATTTAGTCTTGCTGTTTTCCAGAGAACAGAATGGCTAGTTGTAATTGTCTTAGCTTTCAAGGCTGGTGATGCAATTCCAGCTTTTGAATTCCAATTAGAGAGTGAAAAATAAACTGTAGGAGAGATTTAAAAAAAAAAAAACTTACAGTAATTCCACTGCCTGTAGTTGTCAACCTAGTCGGAATAATATTAGGGTATGTAATAGCAGCTTCTAATATATTCTTTCACACTTGGTTGTGATCTGGGCTTTTTTTTATATATATATTACTACCTAGAATAGGGGAAATTAATGTTGCTGCTTCAAATATATAGAGCATTGAAGACAGTGTGCTTAGGAATAAGTCCATTTTCAGGTGTGGTTCTGACTAGGAGTGTTTTTCTGAATTGGAGTCTTAAAAATTTCAGCCTAAGGCTGCTCATAGCACTGGCATTTTGGGATTCTAAATTATTTTGTAGAGAAAAGGAGCACTGTGAAAATTGTTGTTTACCCCAGTTGATGGAGTGTTATAGTCATAAATCATGATTATTTTCAACCTTTTGGTTGAGACTGTTTTGTTTTCACAGCCAGAAGCAGTAAAATAATCTGTCATGTAATAATGCCATGGATAATTATCATGTTACTTAGTGTTCTTTGTACTACTGCAGGTGTGTTCAGAGCCTCCATTGGTTCTGTTTAAACTGTGATTTTTACAGCTGAGGTGGTGAAGAGCTTTGGAATGTATTCAGAATTGCTTTACTTTTTTTTTTAAACTTTGTTTTTTAGCATAATGAATTACCAACAAAGACCATTTGCTACGAAATCCAGATACTTGTATATTTGCTACGGTTCGTGGCTTTTACAAGCACCTCAGTACATTGTCTTGTACTGCTCAACATACAGTTGAACAGAAAAGCTATGTTTGACAGTTAGTAGACTTAGTTCTGCTGTGGCTAAATTAAAATTTACATTGTAATCTCTTTGTCGTTTTAAAAACCTCAAGTATTTTACACTGTAAATACCATATAATTAATTCTTACTTACTAAACACTCTATTTTATTATCATAATTACATCTTGTTTTCAAATAATGCTTTAATTTTTCCCATTCTTTACTAGGAGCAAAGCTAGCACTCTGCAGTGAGAGTAGGGTTTTCCTGCCACAGTGTGCAGGAATAAGATTTAAGCTCAGAATTCCATGATCAGTTGAAAATTGCATAAATTAGCCCAGTCATCACAAAACTCCCTCCTGCCTTTTATCTGCCCCAGCTTCTTGCCTCCATGGTGCTCACTTCCTTTTGCTGTCTCTCAACACTCCTGCAGCTGCACTGGGAACCACATCAAGGAGTTAACCTTTCCCCCTATCAGCTCTTAGGCAGTTGAAGTACAAAAGATTAAAGGACATTTACTGCATTTGGGTGCCCACATGCTTTTGAAAAGCCTGGTAGACATCTCTCTTCATCTTTTGGCCACAAACACTTTTAACTATCTGGCCTTAAATGACTTGGCTAGGACTTTGCAGGAAGGCCTAAAATTTGAAATTAGGATTTGGATATTCCTTCATGAAGGCTGGGTTCTTGTTTAATGATCTCCACTATCTGTTGTGAAGTAAGAGGAGCTGGCCTCTACTGTAACTTTATCAAAAGAGTGTTTTTGCAGTAAATTAACAGAGTAGTATGCAATCCAAAAGTTATCACCTTCAGACCTCGGTTGTGCACTAAAAGTGGTGACTTAAAAGGAGTATCTTCTTTTCTGTGGGTGCTGTTTGGTTAATTTTGTGTTCCTCTGTGAATGAAGTCTAACTATATCTTTGGTTTCTCTCACTGACATTTATAAATCTCGTTTCAAGTGGCAAATACGAATTGCAGGAGAAAGTATCCAAGGTATGTAATAGCTAAGCTCAGTGATGAGGGTCATATAATGAAAGAGTAAAGATTCATAGTTGCAATTGAAAGGCAGCTGTGTGATTAATGTTAAATACGTATGACGTGTTAACATGAAGTATTATTTGAAGTCTGTGTTTTAAACCCTTTTAATAATATTTTAAATTACTTACCTGATATCATTCTTTTCACACTGACTGTATAGTACTTGGTGAGATACCCAGCCTAATGACTATGAAGATGAACTGCATCGTCCATATACTTTTTTTCCATTTTGGAAGTTCATTTCAGCTCTGTGTGGAAATCAAGAACCATTCTTACTCTGCACATTTGTGCTGATGGCCAGCTGTTTTCTTTTACAGTTTTAGAATGATTGGATGCTAGGTTACTAAGGATTGTTTTATTAAATGAGGAAGTTCCTGCAGGAACCTTGTGAAATTTGTAAAGCATTTTTTTTATCATACACTTGTTTACTAGTTTTCCAGAACAAACTACTAATCTATCTTGGATAGGTCTGTGAACATAAATGTTTGTTAACAGAAATTAATGCATGCAGATTCCCTCTGCGTGCATTTAACTGACCAAAGGGTGTAAAAATGCATGATTTTGAATCTCTATTAAGCTGTGCAGAGAAGATGGTTTAATATTCATGTTTGTTTGGAATTTTATTTTAAATCAATGATCAGTTTTCTGTTCCAAACATATAACAAAGCTGTTTTCATTGCTACAGGTCATAAACCTCACATCTGCCTTTGTTTCCTACTGTAGTTCCCACATTTTGCAACAGACTTGTTTTTCTTGATATTAGATGAAATGAAGCTATTTAAATGAAGTTATTAGGTAAAATAGAAAAACATATAGAGGTGAAAATTAGTGCTAATGAAACCAGAAATTTGCTTTAATAAGGAATGCTTATAAATGGTGAGAATTTATTCTGTATAACTCAGCTCTGGCTCTTGTAAAAGGTTTTTTGTCTGTGTTTTCTAGCAGCTTTCTGAGGGTTCTGTGACTTGCAGTCCAATGTTAATTTTACTTTAAATAATAAATTTAATGTTGTTTCAATGTAATATCATAGTAGGTTTAGAAATGATAACTACCTTTCTAGTGGTGTCATAGTGAGAGGTTTTTTATTACTATGAATTTGGCTAAAAATAATTTTAAAGAATTCTGGGTGGCTAAGGAATCAATCTAAATTAACTAGTTAACATGCTATCCTATGACTAGTATGCTTTGCAAGGTGATAGCAAGCTAGGAAGTGCTTGCTTTTCAGACTTCACAGTCATCTGATTAGATACTGCACAAAAAGTTTAGGTTATTGCCACCACCTTCAGCTATTTTTATGTGAAGCTGCAGCAGTTAAGCAATGTGTGCTGTGGCAGTTCTAATCTACCATCACTATGAAAGGAGCATGCTGATTTTATGCTACAAACTGCATCTTTTGTAGACTGTTCACCACCCTTTACAGGTCTGCCAAGCCCACTCTGCAATTGGTTGCCAGGAGCTGCAGATGTTGGAAAAGAGAAATTTCAATGAAAGGCCCTGATTCAGCAACCCAAGCAGCCGGCCTCCCCCAGCCAAAGTAATCAGGTTGGCAGCTGAATCAAAGGGTACAGTGAGCCCTTTGTTTGGGAGCTCCAGAGGTTAGTAATTGACAGAAGGTCAACAAAGTTTTATGAAGAAAAGGACAGAATATTAGACAGTACTAGGCTAAAGAGAGAGAGTTTGGGAGGTTTATGTTATTGGAAGAAAGGTAGAACCTGAGTCAAAGGTTACAGCTGCAGGAAGCAGAGGTTGCATATTGCTGTTTAAATCTGAAAATAGTTTCAGCTCCAGAAACCGGATTATTGATGAGTGGAAGAAATTGCTAAACAAAAATCTACAGTTTCCCTAATTGTAGCTGCATGCAGTTGTTAGTGTCGAAGGATTTACTCACAAGCTTTGAGATTTAGCATACATTGATAGAATGATTGAATCATGAGACTGGAAAAGGTCTGAAGAGATCCTGTTTCACCTTGTGAGAAGACGCATTGGCTGAGTCTGTGCTATACCATGTGCAATAGGTGCTTGCCTAATCTGCCATCCTGGAAAATTTCATTCATTTTCATTCAAAAGAAATCCCTCTTTGTTTAAAGAATACTAGCTCTTAGCCAATGCATAATCTCTTTCAGACTAAGTGAGCATAGTGATCATTTGTTTTTTTTCTTTTTGCTGATTGTGTTTTGTAGGTTATCCTACACTAGTTGCAGTATTTTGGTTTTACCAACATTCATCTTGAAGGGAAATACAAAAAAATGGAGAAAGAGCTTCAGGGCTTTACTAGTGTTGAGTAGACTGGAAGGACTACTATAAAATCATAGAGTCATTACAGGTGAAAAGTACCTCTAAGATCGAGTACAACTGTCAACCTAACACCACCATGGCCTTTAAACCATGTCTTGAAATGCCATTTCTACACATTGTTTAAACTCCATGACCTCCACAGGCAGCCTATTCCCATGCCTCACCACCTTTTCACTAAAGAAATTTTCCTAATATCCAATCAAAACCTCCCCTGGCACAATTTCAGGCCACCTCGTCTTGTTCTATTACTTGATGCTAGGCAGAAGAGATCAACACCCACCTCACTACAACCATCTTTCAGGTCATTGTAGAGAACTGTAAGATCTCTCCTCACTGTCCTCTTCTCCAAACTACTGTTTGTGTTTATAAACTACTGTTTATGTATCCCTATACAATGTTTGCCTTGTTAGCAGCGTCTTGAGATTGTTGATTTATGATCAGTTCTATAAGCCAGGCCAGTCATGGCTTCTGTGTTAGTTGTAGATTATCTCTCTGCTTTATTATAAATACTTAAAAATAAGTTCTTTGTTTCATTATTTTTCCGGGAATTGAAGTTACACCGATGAGTCTATAAATCTCTGGAATTCCTTTTTACGTTTAAAAATAAGTGATACGAACTATTTGTGCAATTTCCCTTTTTAAAGATCTCATCTGTGCTCTGTGAGAACTGACAGTTATTAACATGACATTGCATGGCATTGCTTCAGCTGACCTTTAACAGCTCTAAATTAATTGGGCCCACTCTGGTTGAAAATATATGACTTTGTTGCTCCCTTCCTGTTCAAGGCTGAGGCCTTGGTTTATTCCTGGTATCAATTATGATAACTGCCTCTTTGTGACTAGCTTTTTGATGAAGATTAATGCATTGTTTTGTTGTCTGCTTACGGCCATGAGCATTTTGAAATATTTATTGCAATTACCTTTCAAGTAGTGAATGATCTGTGAACTCATAACCATTTCAGAGGGAAAAATGTAGCTCTTTTGTGATGAATGGTATATGCTGTATGAGTCAACATTGTGATCAGTTGGGAAATTTTGTTTTTGAACGTCTGAAGGGCGTTTCTGTCCCAGTAATATAGGATACTTGCTTGTATATTTTGCTTGCTCATTATTGGAGCTTAAGCCACAGCAGTGGGGCCACCTGTGCTGGACCTTGTCAGTAAGCGAATCTTCCTCCTGCTTTCAGGAAAAGGGAATTGACAAAAGAAGTGATAATTATTTATATTCCATTTGGAAGAGTGTTTAGTATATTGCTTGTTTTCTTTATGCAGTTTGCTATAGTAAGTCAAAGGAATGGAATGTATTTTGTACATCAGAAATATAGAACATGGTCTTTAAACGTGGTTTATCTTTTGGAGTTGGAAGTTTTCCTTAAATTAAAATAGCTTGCTCTACTGCCCTGAAAAGTTCATTGAGACACCTTCCAGACGTGGTAATTGATTTGTCTTCATATACATACATGGTACATATGTAGTACCATTCTGGTTCGTATACTTCTTGCCAGTGTGAGTTGACAATGTCACAGTTTTTTAACTGGTTTGCAGGTTGCTTTTATTCTGCTGGCTTTGCGGTTTAAAAGTCTACCTTTTTTCATAGCGTTGTATGACAATGCTGTATTTGTTTTATATATATAAAAAAAAAAAAAAAGCTGTGACATCTTTGTTGCGTTTAAAATCAGTTTAATAAATCCCTCTATCTTTTCAGTCAGTATCTGTCTACTGATCAAGATTATCAGTGAAAGTTGAACACTAAAACTGCTTGTGGCTTTATCTCCACTTCAGGCAGTGGAACAACACATAAGGATGCTGCCAGGAAATGCAAAATAAAGTAGGGAGAAGAAAAGCGAAATGAGGTAGCCATACTAAAACAATGAATAAACAAGTGGGGAAAAAAGACATAAGTTAAAAATCACATGTAGATAGGCATATAGCTGCATAGGGGCCTTCAGACAAGAGTTGGACTGCAGAAAGTTGGTGATAGCACATGATCAAGGGTGCATCTGCGCTATAGTGAGAAAAATTGAATTAAAAAATGACAAGAAATACTATATGTTGAAGAAAAGAACATGGATTTACTCCTAGGAGGAAAATGTACTATATTATGCAAAATCAGAAAGCTCAGAATAATATTGAACAGGAATGCACAGATTTTTCCATTAAGTTCTTAGTTGTGGAATTTTTAAATTCTTTTTAATTCAAGAGGAAAAGGGTTTATTTAGTTGTAGTGACTTGTTAGTTGTCTGGCCTGGAAGAATTTATGGTATAAAAAACTTTAATTGTTTTAATATTGCTAATAACTTTTATGTTTTAAGTTGTGATACAGAAACTCTAGGGTTAAAGCTTGGAATTCATAATAAATGTGGTTGATGTGGAATTTTGCAGATACAGAAAATACACATTTCTTTCATAAATCAAGTTTGAGTGACAGATGTTTTGTATGTACAGTTAGAAAAATATACAAAGGATTTTCAATTTTAACTTTGCTTAGTTATGGAGGCTTTGCTGGTGGATTGTTTCTATGGTTTGTACTTGTTCTTTGGTAAACCACATCTGGAGACTAATGTTTTTTCCAGACATAAACATATCAAGCACAAGAACAAATCACGCCAAACTGTTATTGAAACACTTTCAAATCGGCAAATGCTTTTTTGTTTCTTTCCCTCTTTTGTTTTGAGAAGCTTGAAAAAATTAAAGACACGAGTGTGGGGAGGAGAGGAGAGAGGAGAGAGAGGAAGTCTATTCTGTGCTCATTTATCTGAGCTTCCAATGTTTTTCTTTTGTGAATCCCACTAAATGACTGAGAAACAGAAACAACCATTTTAAAGTTGAACACGTGATATTAAACCAAAAGTGCCGCTCAGATCTTGGGCACTTTGGAGTCTGGAGCTCTGAGTATTAAATGACCAAGTGTCCCTAAAAATGGGCTTCTACTGATAATGCTTCACCCTGTGAATACTGGTGGGCTAGGATCACCCAAACAAGCCAATTGCAGGTTCTTTTGGGCTAAAAGAACATTTGTTTTTCCCACTCTTCTTTTCGCTCCAGTATCTCATACTGAATTAATCTTCCTTGTGACCAGTAAATGTTGCTGTCTTACTCTAAATTCCTTGTGATACACAGAGGAGGTCAAACAGAAGCAAGGAAATACAGGTGAACTTACTTGCCTTTCTATCCTCTGGTAAAAATGAGATATAATGTATCATTGCTGAAATTGCCACATATATGACTATTATACACTCATCAGTTCATATTGAATCAAACAAATCAACAATTTTTACTGTAGAGTGAAAAAAAACAGACACTGGGATTGTCTGCCCTCATGGGTGTGAAGACAGGTGTGGAGAAGGATTTACAATGGAATTTAAGATGCCACCAACTTATCCATCTATTTCCATTTCTCCCTCCAAACTGCAGATGAAGGCTTTCTGTCATTTCCACTGGCCAGCGCTGGGCGTGGCAGAAGATGATGTCTGCCCAAGCCTTAGCTGTTCCAGTTTGAAAAAGAGTATCTTACAAGGGTATGGCACTGTCTTCACCATCCCATCACTCTAACTGAGGTACCTGGCAATGGGTACACCACTGAAGTAGAAGGCTAGGATCCTTAACCAATGGGAGATGAAGGGAATGATGAAGTAGTGTCAATGTGGCAGTACTGTGACAGAACAAATACGTTCAGACACAGCTTGAAGTAGAGGGTATCTCTGTGTTTCACTTTGTAACATTAAAGGTAAATTAGCTAAATCTTGTGTTCTCAAATAATAGGTAAAACCATAAAAGAAAAATAAAAAACAATACCAGTCTCAATTATCGTCCTCTTTCACAATGAGATGGAAAATAAGGATAGGGTTATTTGTGTTTCATTGGTGTGATTTGAAGAGTGTTGTTGCAGGGTGTATTCTGAGGGAAGGGGAATGGGAAAAAAAATGAAGAGGGAGAGCCTTTTCCATAATTTCATTTTACTCAGATAACTGTGTAACATTTGCACTCCTAACAAACCTACAATAAATCCCAGATCTTTCACTGTAGATCCTGATGACTTTAGATTTGCATGCTCTTTTAGTAACATGCCGAGGTGGTAAGGAATGCTGGTGACTGAATGTAAATTAGGAAATGCAAAAATACAGTGAATGCCATTTGAGAAATTGGTTTAGTAAAAGCACCCCTGTAATTCAGCTCTATTCCTCATAACATTGTATTTTCAAAAGGGAGAGCAGACATGTGAACCTCTGTTATGTAATGGTCAGGGTTTTGTAAGACCTGCAAAAGCAAAGGAACCTGTCTGCTGTCTGCAGCAGTACTGGCCAAGCATTGTTTCTGTCTTGTTCTGATACATGTTAGGCACAAACAAGGAACTCACACAGAAAGATGTCTGTGCATTTCATGCCCCCTTGGAATACTTGGCTAATGATTACTGTATTTTCATTTCTGGGAGAACGTTTCATTTAGGAACATGACTGAGAATACAAGAAGAAAGCAGAGATGATTGGTCTGTCCTCTGGAAATAGAATCCGAATTATTGTAATGTAACTTCAAAAGCAGAGTCATGCTATTTTTCACACTGAGTTTGTTATTAAAGCTTAATTTTATGGTCCAGCATTGCTTTCAGGAAATGTTTGTATTCTTTGTAAAACAGATTTTTTTTACTGGTAGGAACTAGAATATAGATTTTAATGCTGCTTACATTTTCCTAGCAGAAGGTACATCCACAACGTTTATCTTTGTGAAGTTTTTTAATCTGTGATGGATAAATTCTGGCCTTATTAGTAGGTGTTTCATGTGTGCTACACTGTAACCCAGGATCTGGACTGAAGCACTTTGCTGAACTTACTGTACTGCTGATTAAGAGAAAGATTAAATCAGAACCTCAATCCAATGACATATTTTTAATTTCCTAGGTGAAATGGAAATTCCAGATTCAAATGACCCCTTAGGTCATGTGGATGGACTTCAGAAGCCAATTCCAACACCAAAAGGTAAAATAAATTGTAGTTACTTTTTCTTACTCCTCCCTAAACACAAGCATCATTTAGAGAGGACCAGCAAAATCCTATTACTACATGTTCACTTGACTTAGTTCTGTAAGATAAGACAGCCTTGTGTGACTTCATAGTTCCGATTGAGAGCAATGATAGCAAGGTTACAGGAGTAAATGAAAATTAATTTTTAAGCTCTGTGCATTAATAATGTTAAATCTTTTTAAGCGTAATGGCAGAATTTCTAGTACCTTGATAGCATAATTTTTTTATGATACTTTATCACTTAAACAGAAGGTTCAATGTTAGTCTTGAATCTGAAACTGCAAACTCTGATTCCAATTACAGTTTGGTGCAACTTCCCAAAGCAGGGCATTTTCAGTATTCTGTCTGAAGAAACATACTATCTAACTTGTCATCCAGATTTTTTTCCTTTGTCTTAATGCACTGCTGTACTAATGTCAACCCATAGGCTTACAAAAAATGTTAGTAATCTCGTTAGCGCAACCTTCTTTCTGCTTTGTCTTGCATTCTCAGCAAGATGAGCACACGTTGAAGCCTACAGAGGTCTGAGGTGCTAGCCAGATGTTGTTCTTGGAGCTTCTCTTTCAGAGGACCACCTCTTGAGTGAATGCAGTCTCTGCTCTGATAGATAGTGAATGTAATTCAATCCTTACATGTCCTTACCTTGACTATGCTTATTAGAAGCTGCCGGTTTTGTGGGTTGGTTATTTGTTTGTTTTTCTTTAGAATCTTCCAATTATTTCTATCCTTAATTGCATTAAAAATATGTATTTATGTTTGCATCTCTCTAACTGCATTCCTACTGATAATCAATGTGGTACTGTTGCACCGTCATTTGAAAGGGAGGCTTGGTGTACACCTCTTCTCAAACCTTTTCCACTTCCTGAAGCTCCCAAATTATTTTTGAGGATTTGACATCATCCTCCATTATGGGAATGAATTTCAGTAACAGGCATTCCTGTCAGCAGCAATGTATACTGCACAGTTGTTTTATTCACTCCACACATATATCCATTACTTTTGATTGGAAAAGGTCCAGCTCTTTAACTGATCTGACAGGCTTGTTTACTTGTCAAGTTGGTCCCACTTTACTCTTGTGTTGTTTGAGCTTTTAAGGGTACCAGACATAAACGAAAATGTGAAGGTTTGTTGGTGTTGTTTTGTGATGGTTTTTTTGTGGGTTTTTTTTTGTGGGGGTTTTGTTGGTTTGTTTTGTGTGTGTGTGTGTGTGTGTGTGTGTGTGTGTGTGTGTGTGTTAAATTCTTGTTGAGAAAGGAGTTGCAGTTATTTCCTTTTTTTTTTTTTTTTGCAGGGCCACAGGCAGTACCTGACTAAGGAAGTAATTAATCACATCTCAAACATTTTTACATCATAAGGATTTTGTATTTCCTTCAGAAAAAAAAGAGTGACCCTTATTCATACATGAATCAGTTGTTAGTTTCTAGCATGTGTAGTTTGTCTAGAAATGGTCTTATTCTTCTCCCCTTTTATTTTTGTGTCTACAGAATTCTCCAAATAAGCAAAAATCCTTTGGCTGAAATGTTTTGTTTCTATAGTCCAAATGTTAGCCTGTGTGTGTTTCTGTATCATAGTGAGGTAGCAGGTTTTGTTTCAAAAAACCATCAGACAGTTCTGCTTCAGAGTTTGTGCCTACTATTGATGCCATTCTTTTATCACACGGACTTTTTCCTTCCTTAAGAAATATTTAATTGTTCTGATTTGTTTGTGACCTCTTTGTTTGTTTTGTTTTGATTTTTTTCCTAATTATAGAATATACCTACCACAGGCCTGAAAATAATAGTATATAGACTTTAATAATGCCCAAAGTTAAAGCCACTTTAGATGTGTCTCTAAGCCAATAAATATTTGTCATACGCTCCTCTAAATACCCCAGAAGTCTTGAAAAACAGTTCTGTCTCCAAAGAAGTCACCAGGTCGAGCAAGGCATTATTAATAATGTGGACTTTTAAAAGAGCTACAACTCTCTTCCTAAAAGTGAAGCTATTTTTCTGGTAGTGGATGGGCTAGAACCATGACTTAGCTACGGCTTTAAGGAGAACTTACCTTCCCCCACTTTCCACGAGTGAGCACCTGAACCATCAGAAAAGCACTGCCTCTGAGCAGCATTCATGAAAACCAAAGCCAAACAGTATTTGTTTTAGGGCTGCTTTGGAATAAAAATACAAGATTTGAATACTCGCTTCTCAGTCCAGCGAGTCTTCACAAAGGTGATCCTTCCTCCACTTGCAATTTCTTGGTGACTTTTTGTTTTGCAACACTCTCCCTTGGTTCCTAGAAAGCCTCCCCATCTCAAGAGGCTGAAGTGTCAGCTCCATACCCCTTTTCAGAAATATCCAAGGCTCACTATCTGCTTGTTTTTTTGCGGCCCTCTGCCCACCTTCCCACTCTTGGCCAGCATTTCATGATGATGATGCTCTTTCTCACTGAAGCAGAAGGTTGGCAGGACAAGGCCATGTCATACTCTTAGAACAAGTCTGAGGAAGGTATAAAAAGGCAAAACCAAAACTTCTCATAGATGAGTGGGCAGCATAGGTGAGCTACCGGTAGAGTCTTACATCATAAATAATGTCTGATGGTGAGAATGTTAGTGCAACACACTTTAATAGTTAAAGAAATGCATGAGTAAGGGCAACATGCGATAGCTGAGATATCAAGAGATTTGAGTTGCTTCAGAAGACAACTTGCCTCAAGGCTCTGGCTTCTGGTTTCTGCACTGATCTGTCTAGAAACCCATCCTGGTTCCAGAGGTACCAGTATGATAAATCCAGGTTGAAGTGTCATTTTTTCTTTGACCTGACATAAGGGCAGAAATCATCCATATAGATTCTGAAAGTGGTGGCTTTCTATCTACACAATTGGTGACCCAAAGAACAGTCCACAACCTAATGTGTTGTTGTGTACCACAAAGATTTTCAAAATGGGCAGTAGCCTAGGACAGGTGGTACCTATCTCTTCACAGTGTCATCTGGGAGTTCAGAAAGCAAAAAATCAAAACCATTATGCCCCACAGAATTGAATTCCTAGGCGGGTATGATCTTAAGCCCTTAAAGTATGAGAAAATACTGCTCAAAACCAGGTTTCATTCTGCTGATAAGAGAGCTTAAGTCCACTGATGTGGCAGTATTTCAGTGCTCATTCTGCTTCGTTCCTGAATTGGCCATAATTTGTTCTTAAGTACATTTGAAGTGCACATGATGCAAACAAATCCATTTTACGTGCTTCTGGCTACACCTTTGTACATTCAGATCACAAATAGTATTAAATATGGAGGGCAAATAATGGGACTAAATTAGTCTGCAAAGGTCTTAGTTAATCTGGAAATACTGTGTGGCAGTATATAACAGTGTATTTCCTTAACTGTAAATTTGTGTTTTGGGAGACCTGCTGACATCGCCACTATGTCCTAATCTGGTTCCACTATCTTGTAGATCGCTCATCTTCATATTGTGGTTAGTAAAGCAGAGGTGAAGAACTGGGAAGACTGTGTTTAGGAAAATGGGTCTGTGCAAGAAGTCATGGGGCTTAGACTTCTATCTCCCCTCCTCACTAGGCTGGTGTTTCTCAGTGTTATTTCCAGTCCTGATTTACTTGTGGGAAGAGTCACTTTGCTGGACTCCCACCTAAGGTGTGAAGGAGTTGTGGTGAGAGGCCATGTTCTTTTATTTGTATCTTAAAAACTGAAGAAAGTTATTTGAAAACAAATATGGAAAAGGGTGGGAAGGGAGAAAAACAGAAAAAAAAAAACAAGGAGCAGAGAGGGAAAAGAATCCCTCATTTCTTTTTAAACAAATGTTTTAGTGGTTTTGAACATTGGGAAGTTTTATGCCATGAATCTGGAAATGCTCTAAATTGTACAAAGTTATGCAGACAAAAAGGTTTGGGGTAATTTTTAACAACAGATCTTAATTTTTGAGTATCTAAAGCCTACACTGCTGTATGTTGTGGTGTGTTCTGTAACACCAAACAGATGGATTTATGGGAGTTTCGACTGGTTTATGGAAAGTTATTTAAGTACATACATGTGCCTTACTGAGAATTATGTATTTTAAAAAGTGATAAAACATGTATGTAATTATGATTACTCATTCTGAAGAAGCTGTTACATCTTCAGGTATCTAGCAATTTGTGACTCTGATGTTCCTTTCTTTTTCTCAGAAATGAAACATTCAGTGTTTCCCTTGTGCAGTGCAGAAAGAGAAGGGAATCAACTGTTAAAAAAAATTATCTCTTGTCCTCATTATCTCAAGAGAAAGATGTGAAGCTCAGTATTGCATCATACATATTACTACTAGTCAGTCCCTATATGAATTTGGGAATCCACTTGCTTTAGTTTTGGCATTCAGAAAATAAGGTTGATGGTACCTTCTTGTCTCGTAAGACTTCAATATTCATAAATGATTCAGACCTTCTGACAATAAAAGAGTTGTAGATTTTTTGTAATTGCTATTCATGGAGGCCATCACAAAGCTGGTTTGAAAATGAAGAATGAAGAATTATTGTTAAAGTCTTACAGGGAAAAAGGAACAATAGCAAAAAATTAATAGAAACCAAAAGTTGAATTGGAAACAGCTAATGCAGAATTAACTCAATCCAAGTAACTAAAGAGGTTTAAAATATTTTTTTAGCATGAACTTCAAATCACAGCTAGGAGCTTAAAATAACAGAAACAGAGCAATCGTTTTATATTGTGTTTATGCAAAGGTAGCGCATACAGTTTAAGATAATGAACTGGATAACTAAGTGCCAGAATAGTATAAATAAAACTAAGAAAAAGAGAATGTACGAGTTCTCAGTAACAGCTGCACCTTTTATGCTTTTAGCTTAGTATCTGTTCTTGAGCATGTCTTGACAATGATTTGGCACATTTAGAGAACGTTTATATCCTTGCTAAAATGCACAAACCAGAAATATCTTAATTTTTATTTGCTTGCTACTGCTTGATGCGTTTATATCAAATTTACCCAATTTATAAATACAAAGGAATGACAAACTAATAAAAGCATTTCAAAATATGAAAGAGTTTTACCAGAATTCATGTCAGTCATTTCCATAAATTACTTTATTCATAGTATGATAGTGTGGCATAATATATAGATTAAGTTTCATTATTTTGTCATAACTTCTTGACAGAACAGTTTGTACTCTGTTCAGGCAAAATAAATATTAGCGTTGGTTGTTCGTTATGCTAAAAAAAAATATAATAAAAGGGAAATTTAATTTAGAGTGTCTTTGCCTACAGCACATGCAGAAATATCCACCAGATAGCTTTTCTTTTGTAAGTACTGTACGGCAAGCCAAAGACAACTGAAGGCATTTTCCTTGATTTCAATGACCCCTGGAACAAAGCCAGAATATAGAAAAAAAATTTTTTTTAAATTATTTTGTGTAAAACAGAAAGTTGCTGCCTATTATATTCAGATTAAAAAAAAATCTATTTGCTATCCATATCCCAAATGAAATATCATTGTTTATAACATGATACTGATGTTTAGTAATGTTGCTTATACATAGCAAACCCAAAATATTTTAGAGCATTTATTCTTTGTTTCGGAGGTATGTCATTACTAAAACAGGCGAACGATTCTGTTCAACTTTTAAAGTATTCTGTTTGACATGCATAACACAAAATATAGGGTACAAATAAAATGCAAGTTCTAGTGCCTTCATATTTTTTTTTTTTCTCCATACCTGTCCAAAGGAAATACCATGAAGACGGAAAGAGAACCACACTGGAAAAAGAATTGGTTTGCACATTGTTGAGGTCCAAATTTATTCTGGGAAACAGTTGGTTTTTTTTTTCCCCAAACCATTTCCTCAAAATGGGATCCACACAGTGTTTGTAGTGTGACGTATATCACAAAAAGTAACTGCTGATTATCACCACAGATATTAAATAAGGAAAACATTGTGAACAACATGGTTGGTTAAATTTTCTACTTTGGAAGATTGGCAATTATGGGTTATCTCAAGTGGACACCAAATAACAGAGTAGCTCAACAAATGGCTTCCCACCCTGCCATAAAACTACTTCAGATCCAGTAAGTATATAAACACCAGACTTCAGCATCATTCCTCAAAGAGGAAAGGAAGCTAGCGAGTAACAGTGTACACTTCAGGGTACAGACCACGGGCAATGGATAAGCAGGGAGCTGCCCTACTGCTCTTAAGCTGCTCTGCAGAGCTTTGAAGAAAACAAAAATGCTTCAAAGTTCAGTAGATTAAAATATTTACTACTTGATTTGTAATAACAGGGTAATATAAATGCAGAAAATGCCTATAAAATTGGCAAGAGAAATAATGAACTAAAGCTAAGTCCTGACCCACTGGAAATGGATTTGGTGTGGTGGGTTCAAAATTCCCCCCAACACAAAACTGCCCGACCAGCTCAGTGAGAAAGCAAATGAAGCTGTATTTACAAGCAAAAGTACAATCTAAAATATGAAATGCAATGAATATGTACAAAATATACAATCTTTACATACATGTACAATTTATAAACAGCACAAGAACCCTCCTGGACAAACCAGGGGACTACTAATAGCTTCCCCTTCCCTACCCCCATGTGTACACATGGGACAAGAGAATGAGTAGAGAGTTGTTTGTTAATACTCAGGCACAACAAAGCAATGCAACCAAGGTCAGCAAAGCCAGCAGAAGCCAGAGCTAGGATCTACTAGAGTGAGGATGCTGAGAAGAGAGAATGTTAGTTTACCAAACTAAATTTTATGGTAGATATTTGTCCAATGGGATTATTTAGAACATATAATTATTTTCCTTTTTACATCCAATGGTGATTTATTTACATTCTACCACTTTCTGCTCAAGAGCTGTGGAAATTTTTTCAAGGCACAGCCTAAAACTATCACATTCAGTTACACTGACTTCAGGAAAGTTTATCTAATAACAAGTAGTCTGAATTCATCCACAAATCTTTGACATTGCTTTTGGTGGTAACAGTTTTGTTCTAATTATTAATAGGATCTGATTAATAAATTCAGATGAAATATTTTGGATTGCTTAAAAAGGCCAAATTGCTTCCTACAATAATTCTGATTTAACTGTTCAGACAGTAGGGCCTAACATGGATTTAGACTTGAGCTAATAACATTTGCTGGTCCTAATAAGTAAAATTACTATCTATTTTAATGTGTATGTATTTGAGTGTAATATCCATGACTAACATGAAGACTCAACCTGGCTCATTTTCAATCAAGAAGGGTGAAATAGTGGTAAGTGTTTGAACAAGCTATAAGTTGACAGTGGCACAAGAGCAGTGTAGACCTTTCATATATTTCTATGTTACAAACAAAAAGTATATTGAAGAGGCTGAAGAACTACACTCCCAGGCCGTCAACTTACAGTGCTTGAATTTGCTCTACCTTCTCTGTCTCTTGTACTTGTTAGGATTCAGAAGCATCTTTAAGCCAGATGACTGCATTTTATGCTGGCTCCATGCTGGAAGTGGGTCAACTTTTTCTCAAAAAAGACCTTAAAACATCTCTTTTGTCCTCATTTATGCACATTCAGGCCATCCTCAGAGGAACTGAATCATAGACCCAAAGAACCACAGAACAGCCCAGGTGGAATGAATTTGAAAAGATCATCTATTCCAACTTTTTTTTTTTTTTTTGAGAAAAGGAGTCTAGAAAAGATCATCCTAACATTGTATCTTACCATGTCTTGAAAAATTCCAGTGATGGGAGTACTCCATAGCTCTGAAAATGTTCTCACTGCAAAAAAAAAAAAAAATTTCTTTTATTGAGATGAAACCTATCCTGATAAAACTTGCACCCATTGCATTTGTCTTCTCCATATGGCTCCTTGTTAAGAAAGACTTTCTGTCCTCTTTCTGTCCTGCCTTTTAAGTACTGGAAAACTGTGATGAGGTCTTCCCTGAGACTTGTCTTCTCTAGGCAGAAGGGCAGGCTCTCTGGTCCTTTAGTGATCGGAAGATGGCCCTCCTTTGGATCTTCTCGAGTCTGTCCTCATCTTTCTTCAAATGTAGCAACCAGATCTGGGGAGGACACTGTATTCCAGATGTGGCCTGACAAGCACTGAGTAGATTGGGATTATCATGTTTCTGTTTTAGCTAGTAATACCCCTGTGAACACAGCCTGGATCCAGTTTGCCTTTGTTGCCACAGCAGTGCTCTACTGACTCATTGAGCAACTTTGACCACTAGGACCCTCATGGCACTTTCATCAAGGCTGCTCCTCAGACACACAGATCCTAACCTGTACTGGACTCTGGCTATTGTGATCTAGGCTGGACATGTCTGTGTTAAACTCTATATAGTTCTTGCTTGCGCTCTCTTTGAGTCTGTCCAGGTCTCTCTGTAAAATGGCTCTCTTCTGCCTACATCAGACCCAGTTCCCTCAGCAGCTAATAAGTAGACCTGTTCTCCAGGCCTTTCAACAGCTTTGTTGTCCTTCTCTGGACACACTTCAGCAACTTGATGTCCTTCTTGTAGTGAGGGGACTAAAAATGATAGTATTTGAGGTGTAGCCTCACCACCGCCAAGTCTTGGGGCACCAGTACTTCCCTACTCAAGCTGGCCACACTCTTCCTGATATAGGTCAGGATGCTGTTGGCCTTTTTGGCCACCTGGGCATACTGCTGGCTCATGTTCAGATGGCTGTCAGCCAGCAACCCCAGGTCTTTATCGACAGGGCGGCTTTCCAGCCACCCTGCCCCAAGCCTGTAGCATTGTATGGGGTTGTTATGGCCCAAGTGCAGGACCCAGTACTTTGTCTTGTTGAATCTCATACAACTGGCCTCAGCCCATTGATTCAACCTGTCCAGATTCCTCTGCAGAGCCATCCTACCTTCAAGCAGGTCAGCACTCCCTCCCATCTACAATTACTGAAGGAGCAGTCAATCTTCTTGTCCAGATCACTGATAAAGGTATTAACTGGTCCCAAAACCGAGCCCTGGGGAACACCACTAGTGACTGGCTGCCAACTGGATTTAATTCCATTCACCGCTGCTCTTTGGGCTCAGCCACCCAGCCAGTTTTTAATCCAGCAAAGTGTTTGCCCATCCACGCCATAAGCAGCCATTTTCTCCAGGAGCCTGCTGTGGAAGACAATGTCAAAGACTTTACTAAAGTCCAGATAAACAACATCCACAGCCGGTTCCTCATCGAGTAAGCTGGTCACTTTGTCATAGAAGGAGATCAAATTGGTCAAGCAGGACCTGCCCTCCATGAACTTACGCTGGCTGGGATATGATCTGCTCCATGACCTTCCCCAGCACCAAGATCAGACTGACAGGTCTGCAGTTCTCTGGATCCTCCTTATGGCCCTTCTTGTAGATGGGCATCACATGTGCCAATCTCCAGTCTCCTGGGACCTCCCTGTTCAGCCAGGACTCCTGGTAAATGACACAGAATGGCTTCATGGGCACTTCCAGCAGTTCCTTAAGTAACTTTAGGTGTGTGTCATCTGGCCCCATAGACTTGTGTATGTCTAACCTCTTGGATTGCGGGGACTTCATTCTGCTCCCCCTCCCTTATTTCCAGCTCAGGGGGCTGGGTATCCAGCAAACAACTGGTCTTCTGGTAGTAAGATTGAGGCAAAGAAGGGATGGAGTACCTTATTCTTTTCCTCATCCTTTACCATTACGTTCCCCGTGCATCAAACAAAGGTAGTCTTTTGTTAATATATTTGTAGAAGTATATCCTGTTCTCTTTAACAGTAAAGCCAGATTAATTTCCAGTTGGGCTTTGGCCTTTCTAATTATCTGCCTGCATAACCTCATAGAACCTTGTGGTCCTCCTTAGTGGCCTGCCCCTTCTTCCAATGGCTGTAAACTCTCTCCTTAAGCAGCAATCAAGTGTCTCTATTCAGCAAGGCTGGCCTTCCTGTCTGATAACTCATCTTTTTGGCACATGGGGATGGCTGAAAAAAAATCAGCTCAGGAGGTATGAGGAGAAAGGTTGCCAGTGAAGACTGAGGCAAAAAATGCGTGGAGAACCTCAGCCTTCTCCTTCTCTGTTGTTACTAACCTGCCTTCTCTAAAATTCAGCTGTAGCATAATATTATCCAAATCAGGCTCAGCTCGAGATTTTCTTACCAGATGAGCATCTATCAAGTCAAATGAATATTTAAAAGTAACTTTTTGAGTTTTAGTTATAAATAAAATATATGACCATGCAAGAAGATGAAATGGTAAAACAGGTTATATTTTTCTGCTACACTAACCAATTCCCAAGAGTCATAGGACCTAAGCAAAAAAAAAGCCATTATTGCTTCAAAATAGGTGTCCAAGAAAGGAGTTAGGATTGTAATGGTACTAACTCATGCTTGACCTTCTAATCTGCATACCTACCTGCAGACAAATATGAAGTTAATGATGAAAGAGAAACGGGAGTGTGATGCTGTGGCATCCCTCAGACAGTGAATTGCTTTTTTTCTAAGCATATGCTTGAAAGAGAACTGAAATAGTTTCCAAGACTCTCTCTTAGAAAAAGTGTCTTTGGGCACACTTTTATTGCAACCCAAGTGAAGTTTGATCTTTTCTGATGTTTTACCCTTTTAGGTTACTTCCTGACTTTTTTGGAACCAGTAAACAATATCACTGTAGTCCAGGGGCAAACAGCAATCCTCCACTGCAAGGTAGCAGGAAACCCATCTCCAAATGTCAGATGGCTAAAAAATGATGCTCCAGTGGTTCAGGAGCCAAGACGAATAATCATCAGAAAAACAGATTATGGTTCACGTCTGAGAATCCAGGATCTGGATACCACCGATACAGGATACTACCAGTGTGTGGCTTCAAATGGGATGAAGACGATAACTGCAACAGGAGTGTTGTTTGTAAGGCTCGGTGAGTCCCAGGATTTTATGACTACTCACAATGCTTTGTAGTGTAGGTATGAGTTTCTGCAATAGCATAGTGAGACATTCATTTGATGTTGTTTTAAGAATTCTTAACACTATGAAATAAAACCATTGCCTAAGACCTCTCCCTCAGTCCAAAACTTCTCGGCTGAACTTGATACCCATTTACTGATAATAAAATAAGTACAGATGGAAACATCTGTAAAAATGTACTGGAGGAAAAAAGCTAAAGAAGTTGCGATGTAAAGTGCAAAAGGATAATATGTTGTTGCCTAGACTTTTAACTCCATTACTGATCTCAAGCTGTAAAAAAAAAAAAACAAAAACACAACCTGAAGATGTGAATGAGATGCAATTTCCTGTGTGATGCTCATCATGCTGAGTCTACCCTTGAAAAATACCATGTCTGTACTGCTGTGTGAAGCCTGACCTAAATTCTGCCCTTTGACAGCTGAAGGCACACCACACATTTCAATAAGTACTTATATTATGATTTGGAGAATTAATCATCCATTCTGGAAGGCAAGCTTTTATTTAGTTTGCTTCTGAAGCAATGGAAAAAAATTCTGGAGACATTTTCCTAAAATTTCTTCAAATTTTATAATGAAAATGGCTAACTCCATGTTTTATTTTGTAGTAATTCATTAAGTGCTGGGTGTTAGACCTTGTTTCCACTGTGACAAAGGTTAAGAACATGCCCTTGTCATACCATAAACTCTAATAGTGAGGTTCACATGGGGCTTATTAAGAGGTAAGTGTTATGTCAAGATAACACAGTCCTTTTAACAACCTGTGATTCTATTTCTAAAAAATAATTTAATCCACACAAGTTATTTCTTAGAAATAATTTAGTCCACTCAAGTTGCTGCCTGAGCAGACAGAAGATTCATGTGATCTTTATTTGTGGCTGTGAAAATAGTACTATATAATAATGTGCAGGAATGCAAAGGGTTTTGTGCAAATCTTGAGATAAATTTTCTTTAAAAAGACATTTTCCTTTAGATTGCTCTTGACTTCTTTTATGCTGTTGTCCCTGGCCTAACTTGTCAACAGTGGTTTTTTTTTTTACGTTTACAGGTCCAACAAATAGCCCAAATCACAATCTTCAGTAAGTACTTTCTTGAAAATTACTTAATGTACTCTGTAAGAGTTTAGTTCATAAACTCAAAAAACACTGCCTGCAGGCACAGTGTGCTTTCTAAAAAAACATAATTTGATCAAAAACTCACAGAATGGATGAAACCTTTTCAGGCTGGGACGGCATTGTGTTACAGTGGGTTTGGGTTTGATTGAATTTTCTTGAGCAACTTCTGCTTGCTTGTTCCATATTTTTACAAGCCAAATACCACAAAGTCATGATGTTTGATCAGTGATGTTTTTACAAGGCAAGTATGGACTGGAAGAGTGATTAAAAATGGACAGGTAAAATGCCTGGGTTGCTGTGGTTGTAAATTTACCCATGTTACAATATTATAACATAAAAAGTCAAATAAAGCAAGGCTGTAATCCTGTCTTTGAGGAGGTAGGTAAAAATTTCTCTTAGTGTCATTTTAAGTTTTTGTTAGCTGCCTGAGCTCACTTACTGATTCAGTCATAAAGATTAAAATAGATCACTTGCTTTATATGCTAGTTTTAGTTTAAATACCACATATTGTATAATTACTTGAAATAGATTCTGCAGTTGAATGGAGTACAGCAGCGTGAGGCCTTTTCATGTGTTAACAGCATAAATTTAGTGTTGATGATCACTGATTAAAAATAAGAGTAAAAGCAAATTTGTAAAGGCATGCAGATGTTTTTCAGAAGTATATTATTGATCAGTGTTTGTGATCTCCGAGCTCCCAATGGTTTGGGTAGGAGTACTTTCAGTAACTGCAGTGGTCTGACCAGTAATACATCCATCCTCTGTGTAGCTTGCACAGACATTTTATGTATATAAAAAAAATACTACATGGTACACATTCTTCTATTTTAGATGCATAGAAAGTGTAAATTAATTTAAAATATTTCAGCATTATAGAGATTTACCAAGTTTTCATATTTTTCTTAAAATTGATTGCAAACTATTGAAGGTTAAAAACAGGTGCTTATGACTGAGTAGAAGGTTTTGTAAATACCGAAATCTTACTTTAGAGCTCACAGCACTTTAGAAAACTGGTTTAGAAAAATAGGAACCTGTGTGATCTTATATAAGATCAGAAGGCAGAGACTGCAAACTTCATACAGTTCAGAGAAGTTCAAAGAACATTCCTCAAATGCAACTGAAGAGTAGCAGGCTCTGAGCACAAGGTAAAAAGCTGGGAACCAAGTTTTATAGTGATGCACTTTTTGATACTGAGCAAATGATTGATCTTACTTCTTTTGGTTTCCATGGTATTTCCCAAGATCTTCTCCCATACTGAGTACTAGTTTATTAGTATTTTACAAATACCAATATAAATTTAACATTCCAACAGATAAAGAGAAAAAAAGTTCCTATGTGATTGTAATAAAAATGTATATTTTTATGTGTTTTATAATTAATATTTCCTGGTGATGGTATCTTCAAACACCACCACAACTTATTTACAAAATGTATTCACAGATTCAATTATTCAGTTGTGGGTTTTACATTTCACATATAAAGACAGTTGAATGATTTAAGCATAGATCTAACATTTCCAATACAGAGATTCAAATTGGAAATAGAGGTGTTGTGATCTGTGGCTTTTGCACAAATGGGATTCCCTGGCAGATTGGCCAGGTACTCAAGACTTGCTTCTCTGTCTGGTATCTTCCCGGATGCTGTGGCTATGATTTGAGCAGTCCTTGTCTCGGAGAGGGCTAGGGGGCGGCCTCTCTGTTGGGTGCTCCATTGCTGGGGTGCATCCTCTTCTGGGATTCAGTTCCCTTGAAGCTTTTCCCTTTTCTGCCTTGTTCCAGGTGCAAGGCGTGGGTGAAGTTGTTGGTCTGCTAGAGTAGGTTCTTCAGCTGCTACTCGGGCAGCATTTGACTCTTGTCTCTTTGTGGAAAGCAGGCCCTCAGCTGCTACTCCAGCAGCATTTGGCTCTTGTTGCTGTCTTGGTGAGAACAAGGCAAATTCCCTGACTTCTTGGCTGATTTAAATACTGTCCCAAAACAATTAATGCCCTTTGGTAACAGAGAACCCCGATAACTGGACTAATAGGATGGCACATATCCAAACATGTCCAGGGACAAGCACAGTTCCCATCTGTGTTACAAAGTTAATTAAACATGGTACATGTTTATCTGGACCCCAAGAAGTGTCAAGGTTTGCACATTCATGGATGCTTACAATGTTAATCACACATGCTATACATTTACCTTGGCCGTCTGGACCCCAGGAACTGTCCAGGTTAGCACATTTGCAGGTGCTTAGCCCATTGTCTGGGCTAGGGCATGTTTGGGGGTTTGACCCTTCAGGACAATGATGCATTTCTGTTATGGGTTGAATTAGATCACCCCAATAACTTATTTTTTGGAAATCTGTCCCAGAAAGCAAATCTCACCACACTCAGAATTTGCAAATAAAAGTGGAACTGCATTTACAAAACAAACTAAATATAACAGTATAAAAAGCAGTAAACGTGTGTGTATACATGCACATACACATACATATACATATAGACATACATATATATATACATATATATATGTATACATACATATAAAATATATATATACACATATATATATGTATACATACATATAAAATATATGTATACATACATATATTTTATATATATATATATATATAAAACCAACAGCACAGGACCCCCTTGTACCTTTGATTCAGCTCTTTGTCCCCTCTTGGAGTCAAAGAGCCCCAAGACAGCTATACAAACCACACATTTCCTCTCACCCCCCTGCCCCGTACCTTAGAAGAAATCCAAAGCAGGGAAGCCGAAGGGCACAGGGAGGATAGCACAGCCTGAAAGCCAAAGCAGAGCAGCAAACAGCAAGCAGGCAAAGAAAAAGGTAGCAGACTTCTGTTGCAAAATGTAAGCTGTCCTTGAGACCAATTGAATTAGATGGACTTACCATTATTATAATGCGAACTTTGAGGAGTCTACTCCTCTCCAACTGTCTGAAACCTCTCGAAAATTGTGTTTACAACTAAGTTTTAGTTCCAAATTGTGACAGTTTCTTAACTGCATGCTCCCCCCAAAGTCAAAGTGAATTAAGGTTCTGCTTTTGTCTAAATTTTGAAGGCTTAACTCTTCAGCTGTTGGGTGTTTATGAAGCCATTAAAATGAACAAAGAAATAACAAACCAACAAATCCTGTCATTTTGTTTATGATACCTCTAAACTGGTCTTTTTACTGATGGTATCTGTAGTGGACATAGAAGCAGCAGTGTGCCATCGGTGTTTTGAACCCACTATTAAAATGTGAAGCGTATACTGCTGGTAGATTTTTTTTTCCAATATTCACTAGATTGAAGAGAAAGCTGAGACATGAGAAAAACAAGATCATGTCAAAGGTCCAGTGAGAAGTCTTGAGGGACTTACATGAAGTCTAGGATGTTTTGAGGATTAGATTTTGAGGATTTTCCTCATTGCATGCCTGCTTCTGTTTAATATTTTCTTTCTTTCATGCTTAATCAGGTTTTGCCCACTTTTCCAAAGTTCCTATACTTCCTTGCAATTTTTTTTTTTACCTTATGCCTCACAATTTTTCCTGTGTTGTGTCTGCTCCATGCCTTCTACGTAGTCCTTTAGATAAAATCCTGTAACTTGGCAGTTGTAGGGTGGTGTTGTTTTTGTTGGGTTGTTTGTTTGTTTTTCCCCCCAGAAAATTATTATGATTTTTTTTGGATGAATTTTGTAAAAAATTGTGCAGGTCACTCTGTAAACCAGAAAAGAGGATGGGGTGGAAAGGCAAAAGCAGTACCTAACTTCTTTAAAGAAGCCTGCATAGAACAAAGGGATCTTTCTGTTTGCTGGCTGCACAGCACAATCTCATGTTGAGCCACCCAAGAGCTGTTTCTCCTGTAATTAATGCTTCTAAAATGACACACTTCAGTGGAAGCACTGAAACCTAAAACTATTGTAACTGGATTTAAAACTAGACCTAATGAATTATTAAGGAGTAAAACACATTACCTATGTAGATACCATCTTGAAAAGTATCTTCATGCAGTCCATGTGTTCTGTTGTGAATTTCCAGAAATTATCTACAATTAAAGTTTGCCAGAGATCAAACATGCATTATACAATCAGACTTAACAGTACAAAAAAAAAAAAAAAAAAAAAAAAAAAGAGCCCTTACCTTCAGGTATTCTAGCTGAGATATTTCCATAAAAATCTAAAAGTAAAAATTTTCAGCCATAATCTCAGACTGATGTGGTCTTTTTTGAGAGGGTGGTCAGGTCTTTATAACCTGTGAGGGTCTGTATCTGTAAAAATTTTTCTGATATTTTTCTGTAGAAATGGTAAAATACAATCTATCCAAACAGTGGAGAATGAAGATTTTTAGCATGATTTAAAATTAGGCAATGGATGTTAATCTCCTGGAGTCATAAGAGGGCCAGAACAAATTATTTGCATTCTACAAGTATTGCTCTTAAAAGACAGTGTCATTCTAAACCATGTGTTCTCTAGTCTGATGTATTTTTCTAATGAACTGAATGGTTAGATTGAATTTTGCACAAATTCCTGTTTCAAAATTGTTTAGATTTCTCGTTAAGGTTGTTATTGTAGTGGTGCAATCTTATAGAGAACTTTTGATGGTAGATATCTAACTGTTTGCTCTAAGTGCGCCTGAACATCTGATGAGGCCTTAGCAGAAGTTAGGCACAACAGAGTACATGAAGAAAGACGTAATGATAAACTCAGCTCTTACTAGGTGTCGGTGATCAGAACTGGTTCTGTAGCCACTTTTCCCTGCTTGACCTTTCTGTAGTCTGCTCACGATGCTGGATAATGAATACCTTCAAGAGCCCTGTGCAGGTGAACCAGGCTTTCTGAGACACTTTGAGAAGTCTTTGTTTAATTTAACTCTGACTAAGACCAGTTCTGAGTTTGCTGTCACAGAGCCCTATATGCTAGACCCTTAGAAGGAGAAGTAGGTAAGAAGAAACACTGTTGTCAAGTAGAAATTGTCATTACTTTTGGGGGAACTTTTGAGATACTCATCATTAAGAACAAATTTCCGTCCTCCCATGCCTTATTTTCTTCAGGTAGTTTGAGACAACAGTAAAATTTTTTTAAGAGGCAGTCCGCTGAAAAGAAGTGAAGAAGCAATTGTAGCTGAGAAAAGAAACAATTCTTTCAAACAATGGAAAGCAAAATGTCTTTAAAAACTAGTAACATTTCTGAGTTAATGTGAGGAACCCTGAGGCTGGAGTGGGCAATTTATTTTCTAGGGCTCTGCATATCTCATGGCTTTTATAACAAATGCAAAACACATCTCTTCTATGATCCCAAAGAGAACATTATCCCTGATGTGATGGGCACTCACGTTTCTATGATGGGTCAAGGTATATTTTCATTATGCAACAAATATTCACGTAATTTTAAGATGGAAAAGGAATATGGGGACTTGGGAAAGAGCGTGAAAAGGAGTAGGTTATCAGCACACTCCACCCTGAGGCCACCTCTTCGCCCATGGCTGGGATCTTCCAGGCAAAACCCAGTAGCTTTACGGACAAATACTTTTGAAAACTAGATCTGCCCAGCAAACTGAAAGTGCCTAACATCATGTTAGCATAGCAGCACCACTTAATAGCTTTCTCCTGTCCTTGGGTGGTGTGGGAAGTACTCTTTAGTCTCAGTCCAGTTAAGCCACAGATAACATTTTTAATTTTATAAATTACACAAGATTAACTTAAAATTCACATATAGAGATAGTTTTATAATCAGTACAAGGCTATCTGAACTTGGAAGTTACGTTGTTTACTTAGGCCCATAAAGACCAGGTGTTCAGTGATGGGCCTCCTCCAGAATGACATTCATGCCCTTTGTTATGTCAAAATGTACACCTGGCTGAGATACCGTATTTGAAGTACATGTATTTTTCTAAGGTATTTGTGGCAACATGTTGAAGCTACAGAATAAGTGCATATTTTGTGTTCTAGTTTCTTATTCTAATCAAAGAAGAAGAAGGATTTTGTGATTAAAAGACTGGACTGTAATCTTAGAGGTCTGGATTCAATTTCTGGCTGTGCTCCCTTGTCCATGTGTAACTGCAGCAAGTTGTTCAGCTTCTGTCTCTTCTTTTTACATCAAATGGAGATGGTTGATCTTGGGAATTTTTTGTCTTCTACTATTACAGGATCAGATAATTTCAAAATGTTTAGGGTACCTTCTCTCCCCATAAAGCAAGGCATGCTATTCCTACTTCAAAAAGAGGACCTGAGGCATAGATTATCTTGGGCTGGTCTACGTTAAACAGTGTGTGTTTGCCTTGGCAGATTTCCTTGTTCCCTGACAATCCAATCTGAGGATCTGGCTGGAACATGCTGTAATTCCCTTCTAGACCCCTGTGTGTGTCAATTTTTACTTTTTTCTTTCAAGGTGGAGAGGTAGCATGTATTTCACCCTGGTGTGGGGTTGAGGCTCCTTTCAGGGAATTTTCATCTACAATCTCAGATCTGGTTCTGAGTCCATCAGTTTAAATATCCTTTGACTATTGCTTGGGCCTGTAGAGAAAGGAGGGAACTTAAACCAAGGCTACACTAAACAATATTGCATACTCTTTTATCTGTTTTAAAGTATAATTTTTTTCTGATTGCTTTTACTCTAGCTACATAGGATACAACCTAGTAGAACTTGTTAATACGCTGTCACAAATAATATATTTTGAAAGTTATGCTCCTCTGTCTAGAGATAGAGTGTATACTCAGAAGCTGACCTTCTGTCTTGCAATGGATACTGCAAAATTTTTATCCTAATATCGCTTTTGTTTTTTTAAGAATACAATTTTTCTCATGAAAAACACAGAACATGTATAATTCAAGGAAAAGTTGCAGAGCAGTGGAAGTACTGATTTGGGTTGCTTTGCACCACCCCAGATCCCACTCTCTTTCCACACTGTGTTATTTGTTCAGCTTTTTCTACTCAGTAATAAATCATTGACAAAAAATCTAGTGCATTTTATATTATTTAGTGATAGAAGTAGAAATTCAATATGTGCTTACAAAATTGGCTAGTTTTAAAAACTATGTGTATATTTAGACTAATATGCATAGCATCTTGGAGTAGGCACAAGTGTCTGTATTCCTGTAACTTGTTATGTATGGAAACTATTCCAAGTGGCTTTTTTTTCCTTTCCTTCAAAGGAAGGGAAGAGCAAAAGAAAGAAGCTGACAGGGAATATAGAAAAAAGGGATAGTAGTTTGTTTCAACCTGTTATGGTCACTAATCTGCATTGTTCAGAAACCAAAAAGAAAAAAAAGAAAACCCCAAAGAGAAACCAAACATATGCAAAGATGATTACAAACAGACCTCCAGGAAAGCTTTACCTTCTTTGTTCTGCTGTATAAATCAAATACCCTGAGACTTATGGTGTTAGGCAGCTAGTTTGCACTGCTTTAACTGAGAGAGCCTGGTTGCAAAGACAAGAAAGCAACCCTATGGGACTTGCTTGGTGTTGGGCAAAGTTTCCAACTACCTTAGGAAGAAGTGCTAATTTACACTTCTGCCTACTCTTAGCTAAGCTAATTTAGGGTTAAAAGTGAGGAAGCAGTTTCTCACTTGAGATTAGCAGTATTGCAAATATACTTTTAGCTGAGTTGGATCCATCCACTGATGAATGTGATGCTTATCCCTTTGCATTTGTATATGGTGCAGTACACCAAAGTACACAAATACTTTCTTTAAGAGTTCTGCCTTCCAAAATGTAGAAATGTATCTTGTTGATATTAAAGGAAGTGGGTGGTTTCTGTAAGGAGAGTTTTTACCCACAATCTCCGTGCTGGGAAAGCCTGCTTCCTGTTCTGCAGAGTGGTGGTTAGGTTTCTAATAGCCAGCAGGCTGTCATATTGGGCAATCTGTAAGGTTTATCTCCGATGTGCAAAGTGTGGTGAAGAGCCAAACATAGCTCTGATATTGTAAATATGTGACCCTGACATGTCCTCTCGCAGCAGATTCCAGATCAGCAGCAGGTTCTTAGGTTTGAGCAGCTCAGAGAAACAATTTGTGTTAAACTACTGAAGAAGCTGCAAGCAAAATAAGACGTGTTAATCTGTGTAAGGATATATGTAAATTGACATTCAGAGTAGTAATGGGCCTTGGGCTTTTGCTAAGTAGCTACTGCAGTGATCTTTAGTTTATTTTGATTTTACTTCCTCTCTCTCCCTCCCCTCCTCTCCTTCCTTCAGGAGCTTATATGGCTTTCAAAGTGTTTATTGTATGTCCTACAAAAGGACAGTTATATGTCCTGAGACTTCCTGTCAGTATTTGATGCCACATTGAGTTTAATTACAGTTCCTTCGGATGCTGAATAGCCTCTAAGTACATACAAAGAAAGGGTGAGTGTTGTAGTTAGGCACAAAGATACAGGAACACCATTCTAATGAAAAGTAGGTAATTTAACAAAATGAGATAATGTGGTAACACCACACCATGAATGATCCTTTCAATTTTTGTGGCTTTATGGTTAAGCACATCTCTTCATCAGTCTGTCATGCTCCTGAAAAAGGCCCATCTTGTGTTCAATTTTTCATTCTGTTCAATCTGATAATAATACAGAAGAGGAAAAGGATTACTTTAGGTGGGGTGCAAACAATCTATAACAGAAACTTTGTTTTTATACATATGTGTGCACACACATATACACGCTTCCTCCCTTCCAAGTTTTTCTAACAGTTCAATTTGCAGGCTAGAAAGCACATTTACCCCTGCCATTCTTTCAAGCTGGGAAGTCAGTCTCTTTAGTTCTGTGGAACACAGTCAGCAGGCTGACCTGCATATAGAAATCTTGATACTTTCATCTGAACCAGTTTTGCAAAATTATCTTGAAAAAACAGGATTTTTTTTCATCAGCCTAATGTAAATAAAGAAGTTCCAGATTCCAAAACAATAAGTAGAAGCAAAATGGAATAGAACAAAATAGAACAGGACAGACTGGACATAGACTAGACTTAGAGAATAGAATAGAATGGAATGGAATGGAAAGGAATGGAATGGAACAGAGTAGAGGTAGAGTAGAGTAGAGTAGAATAGAATAGAATAGAATAGAATAGAATAGAATAGAATAGAATAGAATAGAATAGAATAGAATAGAATAGAGAATGGAATAGAGAATGGAATAGAGAATGGAATGGAATGGAATAGAATAGAATAGAATAGAATAGAATAGAATAGAATAGAATAGAATAGAATAGAATAGAATAGAATAGAATAGAATAGAATAGAATAGAATAGAATAGAATAGAATAGAATAGAATAGAATAGAATAATTACAGCTGAGAGTACCAACTGACTGATCACTGACCAACAGTTAAAGTTTATTATGGAGGACATTGGCCAAGTGCTTATTTTTTAAGGCATGGGCACTGTCAGGTGGGCATTAGGAAGGCTATTCCAGATTCTGACAATCCTCTTGCTAATGCAAGGTTTCCTGATGTCAGCTCTGAACTTTCCCTGTTGAAGCTTTGAAGCATTCCCACATGTTCTGTCACTGGATCCCAAGGAGAAGAATTCAGCACCTCCCTCTATTTCCCCTCTTCAGGAAGCTATAAAGAGTGATGAGGTTGCCCCTCAGCTTTCTTTTCTCTGAACTAGACAAACCCAGTCCTCAGCTGCTTGCCTCCATCTACTGGGTGTCTGCCAAAGACAGGTCCTTTCCAAACAAGGGAAATGCCAGTGCACAGGCTGGATCTAACAGAGCAGGAAGAAAGCCTGTTCCCAAGGGCAACAGCATGGTCAGCTTTCCCTGGCTCCTCCCACTACATGTGCTTCCCCTTGTTAAACTTCTTGGGGCTCCTGCCTTGGTTGATGCAAAGAACAGCACCAAGTTGTGACTCCACGTGGGAGGAGGGATTTGGTGGTGTTGTAGCAAGGCTGCATCCAGCAGTGCAGGCTGGTGGGAGAGCAAAGCCCTGGGACATGGAGACAGAGGGTGTGGTGAGGCAGAGGACAGGCCTAGGGTGATGAGCAACGGGGCATGGGCAGGACCCGAAGAGCCCCTGCATGGAACCACTCATCCCAGGACCAGCACTAGACGTGCAAGCCTGGAGATGGGCAGCAATTACCTTCAAAGGGAACAATGCAATAAGACCTGGCACATGTAGAAAAAAAAACCCTCAGATTTAACATCCCACTCCTCCTGGTAAAAAAGGCAAGGATAGTGTCACTTTAAGATCCCTGTGTCTGCCTGTCTCAGAGTCTCAGAACTCTTACTGGAATTATTTGACAAAATTTAAATTTGCCTCTCTTTTTCCAGTGCCCCAATAAGTAATTGCACAGAAAGTTAAAACACTCAAATGGTTTAACTTATTAAAGCAAGAGATAGAATAGACTTGGGATGGCCAGAGATAAATGCACAGACTGCAAAATGATCTCAGATTAATAAATCCCAGGTAACATCCAACACAGATGGAAATGTAAACCTTTGCAATAGATTCAATGTACAATAGAAACACAGAAAAAATTAAACTGTGTATCAAAGGCGCAGTTCTTACCAAGAAGGATGTCCCTGTCAGGTGGAGGAGGAGGAGCATAGCCTGTCATCCATACTTGTCTCTGTTTTACCCTCCCAACTGCTGATGCTGGCCATGCTCCACCTCTGCTGCTAGCTCACACTGCACCCTTACTGGTGCTGATGCCAGTGCCAGTGCCTTTGCACACTAAGAGATGTTCCTTTCATGGATTTCATGCCCTAGCTCCTCCTGTCCCTGCCTTCTAAGTGACATTTGGCATGATTTAGTAACATAGTCGTAAGTGTTTACCATGCACTCAGTTTGGCTCATTAGCATATTGAGGAATGTTAACTTTAATATTAAAATTGCATTTAATTAGTCAATTGTAAATTGCAGTGGTCCGGAAGTGTATTAAACTAGCTTGCCTTCCTGTCCTATGGTAATCTAGGCAGTTACCCCACAGATAGCAACCACCTGTACTGCTGGTAATGCTGAGACTTTCCCTGTAGTTTTCATACATGTATTTTATTTTATTTTATTTTATTTTATTTTATTTTATTTTATTTTATTTTATTTTATTTTATTTTATTTTATTTTATTTTATTTTATTATTTTATTTATTTATTATTTTATTTGGATAGTACAATTTGGGGGCCTTGAATTCTAGTGCATGCCCCAGCCAGTGGCCCAGTTCTGGTTTGACCATCCCCTAGAGGCACCTCAGCCTCCGTTGAATCCAGGTCAGCAGCATCTGGAAGTGCATTGGGTGGCTTTGGGAAAGGATCACCCATTCTTCAGGATGAAGGGTTCCCAGAGGATGCATGGGCACCTCTTCCTCAGCCTGTGGTTGAGGTGCTTCATGGTGACGCAGGTCATGATCTGCTTGGTGTTTCAGAGCTCCTGTCACCTGGGGGACAAATGCTGAGTTCAAGTGCTGGTACAAAGGCTACTCACAGTCTATCAAGCTAATAATCTTTGTGTAGCATCATATGTGTGGCATCTGAAAATAAATCATAACTCTAATTTTGGAACACGAACTCTTTTGCTTTTCCTGAGATACAATGCAGTATCCACTATTATATTTTAGGAAAATTTAAATGAAAAAAGTGTGTTGCTCCAGCTTTAGATGGTTATACATAGAAAAGAAAAAATAAAGAAGAGAAATCTTTGGAAATAAGGTCTGATAAATATTCAGTAAGTAGTTTTAAGTCCAAAGGAAGAAAAGTAAGGGGAATTTGGGATTACATGAGGGATGGAGGGATACCCAGGCCTCCCAGCTCTTCTGGATGATTCATGGTGCTGTGTCCCTAGCTCCAACAGAGGAGCTGCAGAGCCAAAGGTTGTTCATTTCTTCCCTCTCCAGTGGCTGGAGTGGAAGTGTGTCTGTTTATTTTTCATTCTTGGGAGCTCCAGAGACTTTGATTGAAACTGGCATCAAATTTCCTGTACAGAAAAAACTAACTTTCCTAATTTGGAAAAAATCAACAATCCTATTATGTGAAATTATGATGACACACCAGAATCATTTCATGAGTTCCTGGGTTCCTTAGCCATACCACCCCAGACCTCAATCACTGAAGCCAGACGACAAGGAGATAGTGCTAATAATAGACATCTGTCTTCAGTATAGCTGAAGAAACCCAGAAGAGGAGACACATACTTACTCATCTATGGACAGAAAGAAATGATGAGATACAACAAATACGAGGTTTTGGTCCAGATTTTGGAAAACCACATTCTCTCCTGGAGGTAGCCAGTTCATGCATCTCTGACCTGCCTCTTCCTCCCATATTCATAGTCACTATTCTCCTAGGCCCTCAGCAAGCTCCTCATAACATTGCCTAAGTTAACCTTATGTGCTTCTCCTGTCAAGGGTGACAAGCAGTGTTTTCTCACACGTCTGCAATGCTTGCTGTAGACAGGGTATTTAGAGATAGTATCAACTACACTCTTACAGGCTGGGCTGAGCGCCTCGAAATGGGAGTGTTGTAAAGGCTGGACAAATTTGAGTGACGTTTCAAGGGAACAGCAAACAGGTTGTTCCATCAAGACAACGTGTTTACAACATGACCAAATGGCTACTTGTTTTCCTAGTAGTAGTTTTGATTTGACTTTTTAATTTAATTTTATCTATCTTAAAGAGAAAAATGATTGGTGGTTTGGGGTTTTTTTGTCATCATTTTTTGGAATATTTTAACCATTTTTTTTGGTGTAAAAAATAAATAAAATGTTAAAAATTAGTTTTGAGTTATGGAAAACTTCAACTCAGATGAAGTTCTGCAAAGTTAAGGGCAGCTATGGACCAACATCTAACACTGAGAAATATTTACACACTGCAACTTTCTGCACTCCTGCCTAGAATAAATTCATATAGTATCCATAAAAAGTAACAGAGAAAATAATAAGTATTTCATATTGTTGCTTAGATGGTTTTAAAGCAGTCATTTAATTAATGCTGGGGTTTTCTCATCAATGGAATATGTTAGTTAAGTTTGGGGTTTCTTAATGGCAAAATTGCTGTGAAACTGACACTTCACTATCATATGATTATTAAAAGTTGATGCTTTTAATGGTTTTAATAGTAATAATTTTAATAAAAATGTTCTGAGAAAGACTTTGTAAGATGAACACTTGCATGTAGATACAGTTATGTTACCAGTTACAGTTGATGCTATGATAATTTCTGTCTGTTTGACAATAATCTCTGTATTAGCTGAACTAGAAAACCTGGCTTCCTTATGTTTAAAAATTAAGATAAAATAGAAAAGTAGAAAAAACATTATACTGGTATAATCATTTTCATTTTTTTCACTTGCTCAGATAATTTCCTAAGTGATCACATTTTTAATGGTATGGTCAATCAAAATATTTTTAAATCCTGAAACAATTTTTAATTAATAATAGTTTTTAACCATTGCTTTCATGAACAGAAATGTTTTAACTTTTTAACATCTACTAAAAGGCTAGAAAGCAGAATACTATATTTCCCATTAAACCCAAAACAGAAAAGTTGAGGCATTTCTATGAGATCTCATTTTGTGTTTTAAATTATTGCTTTGGTTGTTTTCTAACCTTCCCTTCTCTTTGGATTATGTAACTCACTATTTTTGACCATGCTTTTTTAGTCTTCTCTTATCTTGAATCTTTCTACTTTTTGTCTGGTTTCCTGCATACAGAATTCCATCCACGGATTTTAATCAGCTGAACAATAATATAAAATTTCTATTTTTGCTTAAAATCTTCCCATACAGGTAAATAACGATGCATGAACATCTACTCAAAAACTTTATTTTTTTTGTTTTCTTTATTTATCATGTATTGTTTCATGCTTATTCCTGGTGGTTTTACAGAGTGGGGAGTGGGTTGCTCTATGCAAGGTTGGGGCAGCCTGGTGGGAGGTCAGCTGCCCGTTCACTATCGCAGCCATCAAACCTGCCCTTTTCTCATTTTTTTCTCCCCAGGACAGCTCTCCCATTCCTGCCAGGCAGAGCCTTCCGAGTTACATCCCCACTTCTATGTAGCATAGTAGTCCAGGTGAAGCCTTTTGTTTACTGTGCTGACCCTGAGGCTCAAGCAGCCCGTTATTGAAGCCTTGTCTGAGCGACATAGGACGGCACTACCAGTTTTAGTTCTTCCTTGATGTGGCAGCAATTATAATGACATTGTCACCTGCTGGACTCTTCCAGGACCTTTTTGGATCTGACCTGTATGTGTTTACTTAGGGAAGCAGGGCAGGAGGAGGAAGGATACAAGTAAACAAGAATTTTGCTTTCCTCTAGCAGCTGGAGGCAGAGGTAGCTGCTTGTTAGAAGCTCTTCAGAGGGCTCACTGGACCTGCTGTTTTACCTTGAGGATGTTGGAGGAAGACAATTCATTAGACACATAGAGAGGGATAACTTGCCTTAAAAAAAATTGAGTGGGGAGGGAGACTCATAATGATTTCCTTGCTGAGAGAGAAGCTGTAATAAGACTCAAAATTATTTCCTTGCTGAGAGAGAAGCTGTAATGCTGCATGGCCAGGTATGTGCTCCCATATGTTGAAATTAGTTTTCTGAAGCTATGCCCCAATTCTTCAGTAACCCTGGTTGTAACAGAAGTGTTTCAGTGAAAAATATCTGACACCCAGCAAAACTGCAGCCTTCCATGATTGCCAGATGAATCATCTGACTTTCAAGGATTTAATTCCAACATGCTGACACTTACGACAGCAGGAGAATTTACCAAAATGTCATTTGAGTAGATTGAAAGAGAGAGCTTGTAGGTAGAAATAATTTTACATCATCTCTTTGAAGTTACTTGTGGTAATCAAAGGAATATGGCTGCTTTATACCTCCAGGGACAATCCTCTAATCCTTCAGGATGTAGATGTCTTTGATTAGCTTTGTTTCTTTGATTAGCTTTGTTTCTTTGATTGTTGTACTCAGGTTACTGTGGTAAGAACCATCCTGTCACCCATGCTTGTACTTCTGTATGTGATTACTGGGGAACAGCAATAGCTTTTGGTACTCTGAAACCTTTCCTAAGTATATAAAGCAGTAATAGATATATGAATGCCTGTGATACCATCAAACCACAGCAGTATGTAGTGTTACCTAATGAACATCCTGATACAGTTTTATATGGTCATTTTTTCTGTGCATCTTTACTAGTAAGGATTGAGTGTTTTCCTTGTAGGAGCGATGAAGGATGAAAGAAAGAAAGGCAATACTGTTTTATATTAATTTCATCTTCTTAAATAATTGAAGGTGATACCTTTTAGCAAGGACACACTTCATCTAGGTGTGCTGACACCTACTAAAAGCAGTGCCTAGTGAAGAGAACTATTTGGTTCATGATTCAGTGCTCACACTCTATTCATATCCTCCTGCTCTCCTATGTATAATTGCCTTTTTTAAATACTTTGCATTAAAAGCATTCTGCTTTCATGGTAACATCAGCACGTATGTTGAAAACATTATTTGCACTATGTTTGAGGGACTATGTTTGGAGTCTGAGTTTTGTGTTTTAAAATAAGTAATTTGGAATCTGTTGTGGAAATAATTGCAATAGACTAAAAATGAGGTTGTTGTTTACAACCTGCTGATTGATAAGCAACTTACCTTTCCCTGGTTTGTCACAGAAAAGTGTGTTTGCAGCTGTGGTTTTACTTTATCTATTACCTGGCATAAAATGGGCTCCTAAATCCTATGAAAACATTAACAAATTCATTGTTTAGTACAATCAGCAAAATAAAGATCAAATGTAATTTTTTACTGATCTTAGTCATTCAGTTGGGAGTTTCAGTTCATGGAATCATAGAATACACTGGGTTGAAAGGGGCCTTGAAAGGTCACCTAGTCAAACCCTGCTGCAATAAGCAGGGACACCTCAAACTAGATGAGGTTGCTCAGAGCCCCATCAAGTTCATAACGTACTTTTTTTAGGAGCTATCTTATAAATATTCAAATCAAACACAGCACAATTGCTCGGTTCAGTAAACACAGACTGCTTCTTTAAGGGGTTCTGTTATGTACTATTTTTTAATAAAACCACAAAAACAAATGTTATTTGTTAGTATTTATCTAAGTTGCATGCTAGATAGGAGGGAATCTTGCTTTTGGGGTCTGCTGTTATGCTCAGTGAGCAAAATTCATGGGCCATAATCCTGGTGAGTGTAAGCTGTCACAGGTCCAGTGACTTCAACTGAGCTACGACTATGCATACAAACTCCCCTGCCTGTTAGTTTTTGACTTAACACCAGACACACCCCTTCTTTTCTGATACTATTTTTTACATTCCTTTAGTGTATGTGAAAAGTTTTTACACCCTCTTTGTATTTTAGTGAAGTCTGTCTTTGATGTGCTAACTACTTTGATGGGTATTTTCTGATATCCTAGGAGCCCTGATCTTTAGACACAAGGGAAGATGTGCAAACAATGATTTTATGTGCCGGAAGGGTGGGTTATTTGCAGCTAAACCCTTGTTCAGGGAATGAAACTGTTTCTTCAGAGGATGGAAACAGGTAGGACAGGAAACCTATGCCCTTCTCCTGTAAGGTGGGTGACTCCAGCCAGGCAGGGGCCTGATGCAGCAGTGTAGTTCTGCCTGCCATCCTTTTGTCTCTTGGCTTCAGCAGGTAGGACACATATGTGCAGGTGTGGGCATTTTGGTGTTTTATGGTTTGTGGGTTTGTTAAGTTTCTTCGTTTGTTTTCCTGTACACACAGGTTTTGGAAACTTTACTAAAACCTCTAGCCCATTTGTGTATATTACTGAATTTCTGCTCTGTATGGGGAGAAGTTATGAGCCATGTCAGGAGCACCTGGCATTAGTCCAGCCCTCCTCGATGGATGAACAGTAATAGTTTAGGCAATACTGACCTTGAAATATCCCATTCTTTTCTTCCATCAAATATTTATGCCCAGTCCTGTTTTCTTGATTGTCGGTAGTAAAACTTCCATTGATCTCCTGGGCACAACACAAGGCCTATGAGAAGGAGCAATTTTATAGTCTGTTGTAAATATTATTTTAAAATACAACATTCTTAATAAATTTAAATTCATGTTGAAAAGAGAAATTGAGTGTTTTATTTGATGCCTTTTCCTGAAAGGTAAATAAACAAACCTAAATGAAAAGTACCAAATATTTTCCTATAGTAGCATAAATATAAATTCAAAGAGGGAAATTTTATAGTGATACAACAAATCAGGATGCCCAGAGAGGTGGCTGGGGCTCTGTCCCTGGAGATATTCAAAGTGAGGCTCGACAGGGCTACAGGCAGTATGGTCTAGTTGAGGATGCCCTTGCTTACTGCAGAGGGGGTTGGACTAGATGACCTTTGGAGGTGCCTTCCTGGGCCATTCTATGATTCCATGATTCTATGATATGACAAGTATTTTCTCTCAGACCACCTCTGTGATCTGTTCAGTTTGAGCGGAGTGAGTATTTCATAGAATCATAGGATGGCTTAGGTTGGAAGGGACTTTAGACATCATTTACTCCAACCTTCCTGCCATGAGCATGGACACCTCTCAACTAGATTCAGCAGCTCAATGCCTCATCCAACCTCGCCTTGGAAATGTAAACTCATTTCAACCATTGAAAAGTCATCCTCTTTTAGTCAACTTCACTTGCCTGAGCTATGATATCATACATGTCAGAGTAAGGGTAACAAATTATAAGGGCTGTAGTGCTAGTTTAGTCGCTTTGGATGTAGTGTAAACAAACCATTAATACATACATATACTAAAAAAAGAAATTCCTGATTTTTTTACCACAGCAGTTTGTAATAACCTTACAGCAAGGCAGAGTGAATTGCCTCTCTGATTAAACATAAACCCTTTGTTCCTTTAATTCTTTGTATTGCAGGTTATTTAACTTGTTTGCTTTATGTTTATGAAATAGGCACACACAAGGCTAAGTAAACTCGTAATCTGAAATATGATACTTGTACTTTTCCCTCTGTTCTTACTGTTGATTATAATAATCCTCTTTACACATCTTCTGGCATAAGCTTTCAAGCTGTAGCTGTTAAAACCTCTGAGACTTTTCCACAAGATGAGTGATCACATACCAAACACTGTATTTCTTTGCCTATAGCAAATAGGATGATGTAAATAATTTGTCCTTTCCTTTGTCTGTCACTGTGTTTTTCTGTGTGTTTAACTTCACTTTGCCACTCCACTTGCAATGGAATATGAGGGGATGTCCTTATATCCTCCCTTAGTATTTAACAGTTTGAAATTAAAAAGAATTTTAATCCCTAGACAATATGAAAGAGGGTCAATTCTTCAGGTTTATTTTTTTGTTGTGGGAAAATTTATAGGAAATTCTAACTGCACTTTGCAGATGGGAAACTGTCACAAAGTTTTTACTGTGTTTTAAAAAATGAACCTCTGGAATATCCTGTTGTAGTCTATGAATTAGTGTTGTTTACTTTGGAAAAGTGGAAGCTGAGGATGTATTCCTCCAAATAATTCTAAATGTATTAGTTGAATATGTTAGTTATTTTTTCAAATTAAAATTTTAGCTAAGAATTTTATTCATTTTATTACAAGAGTAGTTTGGTAGGTGTAGTGAGTAGTTTGGTCCTGGATGGGGGCCACATGCCCACCAAAGCTGCTCTCCCACTCCGCTTGTTAGATGGATAGGGGAGAAGGAAAATATAACAAAAGGCCTGTGGGTCAAGTTAAGATCAGTTTCATAGGGCAAAAGTGAAAGCAAAGGCTGCATAACAAAGCAAAAGAGAACAAAGATACTCTCTGCTTCTCATCAGCAGATGATCTTCAGCTGCTCCCCAGGAAGCAGGGTGTAGTAGTTGCTCCAGAGGACAAACACTGTCAACAAATGCCTCCACACTTCCTTCTTTCACTTAGCTTTTATATCTGAGCTGAGGTCATATGGTATGGAATACCCCTTTGGTTAGTTTGGATCAGCTGGCTTGACTGTGTCCCCTCCCAAGGTCTTGCCCACCTCTCAACCTGTTGTTGGTGGGGAAATGTTGGAAGAGCAAAGCCTTGGTGTTTGGCTCAGCTGGAGGCAAGACACTGGTGTGTTATCAACATGCAGCTACCTCACTCCAAAACACAGCACTAGAAAGATGCTTATGGGGAGAACTAACTCAGCCAAACCAAATACAGTAGGGTATTATTAATTGATTTTTAAAAATATATTCAATCATAAAATTTTTGTTCTGAGTTTTATGGAGGATTTCTGAGTTATGCTTTGAGATTGGTGCACAATGTTTTCTTTCTTCTATGTTCACAAAGATAGATTTAAATTAAAAATTTTTATTGTCTCTGAGACACAAAAAGACACCTTACTAGCAAATAAATACCTCATACCTCTCAACTATGCTTTCAGAATTCCCTTTGTAAACCCTTGTGATTGTTACGTCTTCATGAGTTTTCTCTATTTTTCAGCAAGACCACTAGGTCTGCACTCACTCTGTTTTCAGAGGCACCAAACACTGCTTCACAAGGTGATTTTAGATTTGAACACACACAGTTGCCTTCTGTTTGCTGGGACTTTTTTGTTTCATATGCCCCCTGGACTTTTCAGCTGTGACAGTTTCATACATTAGATTATATTGCATAGATATAATATAGTGTATTGTGCCC